>NC_073624.1:37568787-37871818 GCF_029407905.1 Bubalus kerabau | reverse complement strand
AATGGTTTTGGAGTCTTTCCCAAAAGTTTGGTAGCTTAGGTGTAAGAGATGGAGTTGAAAGGATCAGAGACTGAAATTAACATGAAAGATTCAAGAAAAGGAGTGGAATGAGTGTTCAAGAAGGCAGTGTTGAAGTCACTTGTCTGGAGTCCAGATTGATTGGTAAAGCAAGGGAAACCAGAAGGAATTTGATCAGTTAGGATTAGAAAGAAGACTTAAGAAAGAAATGAGACCAAGGTGTCATTTCTATAGAATAAAGCAAGGAGAAAAGATAGAAATCAATGAAGATGAAATCAGAAAAAAGGACTTCTCTCCTTCACCATAACCAAATTAAAGATCTTGTAATATTGAGACTAAGGTGTAAGATCTGGCCCTTATGGGGACTGTGGGAATCTCAGAAGAAATCTGAAGATGCAACTCTAGGAATGTCTGCTTTATCCTGGAAGTCATTTGTTCCACAGGAAGTTTTTCTGTCCATGGATAAGTGATGTCTGAGCTGTTGCTAGTGGGACTAGATCACAGAGAATAGCCTTAGCCAGAGAATCTTTACTTGAACCTCAGGGGTTTGGTTGAAACTAAGTAGTCCTTTGGAATGGAGCTGAACAATGACTCAACTCATGGACTTTGGCTCACTGGGCACCCTTCCCCTCCCTCCTAGGGAAACTGAGATTGAATGAATAATAGCTGTGAAATACTCCCTTGAGAACAAGACTCCTACACACTAATAAATACTAAACGCTTTTTCATTACAATTTAAGTGAATGACTTGGTTCCTTTCGAAATGCCTCATAAATGAATGGCATAAGAAAGAATGATATTTCTCCAAAATGTTGCTCATTAACACTAATTTATTATAGACCATGAATGTCTACAGATTTTGTTGATTGAAAATTAATTTGCATAAATATTTGAGGAATGGTAGGAAGGAACTTAATAAATATCTGAACCATTTAATTATCTGAAATACCTAGACTTAACTAAAATTTACTAAAGGATAATTTTAAAGCTTATTCATTAAATAGTGATGTTTGGGTCTCATTTGAAATTTTAAAAAATCTTTTATTTTTTTTTTCTTTAGCTCCTGTTTTCTCTCTTCTCCCCTTACCCCTGGTCCCAATCCCCATCCCATCCCCCTTGCCCCCAGATATTCTTTCAGAAATTCAGCAGTAATAGGAAGGAAAATATTCACATATTCCAGAAAGCAAATAATTTCTTGGTCTTCATGACATAAGAATACTAGCTCTCCCACAGAGAAGCAAATTGGATGACAATTTTAGGATAATTGAATTGCTTGGTGCTATTCAGGTTGTTGGGAAACTGGTGCTGTGAAAACCAGTTTATTTTTCAGTGCTACCTGTAGTTTCCTCTAGCAGGAGATTTCCTATTTACACATTAAAAACAAAACACAGAGCAAAGACTTGCAGATTTGTGAGTAGGTTTATGTTATCCAGTGGCTTTGAAAATGGATACTTGGTAAACTAAATTAAAACAAATTGAGTTGCCCAAATTTTCAGTGAGTTACGTATCATAATTTGGAGTGGGCAAAAAAAAAAAAAAAAAAAAATCTGTATAAAAGAGACCTGTGGATACTAATTTTAAACCATCTGAGGGCCAAATAGTTACTCTTTTTTACCCCTTTTGGGATGGAGATGAGGGGTTGGTAATTAGGGCTTTCAGGTAAGAAACAATTGATAATGATACCAAACAAACTTGTTGGTAATCACAAAAAGACTAAGGCACAAAAAGAAAAGGATCTAGGCAGAGACAAATCATGGAACTGAACAGAAACTGAATGACTTAGGCCTTTGTTTCTCAATGTTGACCATGCATCAGAATTACCCGGAGGGCTTATAAAAACACAAATCTCTAGGTCTCACCCCAGGAGTTTCTGACTCAGTTGATCTGGGATGAGGCCTGAGAGTTTCCTTTCTACCAAATTTCCCAAAGATGTGGATGCTGCTCGTTCACTTTAAGAACCACATTTAGGGTGATTTAGGGCAGTGTCTAGAGACAGAAAGGTTTAATAAGAAAGCACTGAAGGACTTCACTGGTGGTCAAGTGGTTAACAATCTGCCCACCAGTATAGGGTGGTAGTGACTTAGTTGCTAAGTCATGTCCAACTCATACGACCCCATGGACTGTTGCCTGCCAGACTCCTCTGTCCGTGGGATTCTCCAGGCAAGAATACTGGAGTGGGTTGCCATTTCCTTCTCCAGGGGATCTTCCCGACCCAGGGATTAAACCTAAGTCTCCTGCATTGCAGGCAGATTCTTTACCAACTGAGCTGATGTACGGGTTCTGTCCCTGGTCTGGGAAGATCCCACATGTCACAGAGCAACTGGGCCTGCATGCCACGACTGTGGAAGCCTGCACACCTAGAGCCTGTATTCCACAACAAGAGATACCATGGCAATGAGAAGCCCATGTTCTGTAACCAGAGTAGCCCCACTTGCCTCGCTCGAACTAGAGAAAGCCCACGTGCAACAATGAAGACCCTTTTGTTAGGTAGAATAGTAAAAAGGAGTCCAAAATGGCGGTGGCTAAAAGACAAGGAAGGTCCGAGGACCAGAATGAAAACTTCAGGCAGAACAAACAGCACTCCTGGCTAAGCCCAATTTGCATAGGGCAAGCCCAGGTGGAGGAAAAAACATATAAAAGGAGGAGCCAAAGCGCTTTCTCATGGACCCTCTCTCCCGCGTGCGTGCGCTCTTTTCTTTCTCTCTCTCTCTCTCTCTCCCTCCTACTATCTTCTAAATAAAATAGAGCTGTAACACTGATTCGCCTAAGAGCTATAGCATGGTTTGGCCAAGACCCGAGAGCTGTGACCCGCCGAGGGCTTTAATGTCCGTCGCTCCAAATCTTTGTTGTGACGAGACAAAGAACGGAGGAACATACACTCACGTGACACTTTGCAGCCAAACATTTATTAAAAACCAATATTAATAAAAAAAAGTGTTGATGACTATGATAAGAGATAAGCCAATTTATTGGAGGACATTAAAGGGAAGATGGAATTAAGACAATGGGGTGATGACTAAAATAAAATTAAAATAAAAGCAAAGTAAACTTTAATTGAATGACAAGCTCTGTGCTAGACTTTACCTTCACATTTCTGCCAGGTAGTCAAAATAATAACATTGCAAAGAGGCACAAGATGTTCACATGAGTAGATAAGAATGACTGTAGTAAAATACCTTTGCAAGGTCAACACAGTTAAAAAGTGGTCCTGAGTTCCAAGCCACTTAAGAGATAGACAAAGAGAAAGACAGATGGAGATCAGAATACCATACTTCAGAATACCATACTTATTACTGATTAAGACTGGGAGGGATAATGTGGGGTTAGAAGTGCAGCATGCTTCTTAATGCTATAGCTCAGAAATAGGCAGACCAATCTACTGGGCCAGGCCAGATGGACACATCTCCTCCCGTGGGGGCCTCCCCTTGTAAAACTTCCAACATGGAGGACAAGATGTGCATATATGTGCATTACTGGAGCCATTCCCCAAGGAAGGAGAGCTTGACAGTGGCTGAGCTTTTGCAGGCCCTATTTACTTTTCTCAAATTTATCATTCAGTAATTTGCTGTTCATTCTCTGAGACAGATTGGTAAAAGAGTAAGGAGGCTAGAAATGTTACATGAACTGAGGTCTCTCTAGATGCAAGGAAAAACATGAGGAGCCTGGAATAATAATCCTCTCCCTGTAGGTAGGAGAACCTAGGACAAAAGCAGACTCTTTCCTTCTAAAGGCTGCTCTGTTTCAATGATTCTATTGGCTTCTAGAAAGAAAGCACAGCAAAGACTGGGGAGTCAGGAATGATATTTTAAAAGCTATGATTCTTGGGACTTCTCTGGCAGTCCAGTGGTTAAGACTTTGCCTTCCAATGCAGGGGGTGCAAGTTCGATTCCTGGTCAGGGAGCTAAGATCCCACATGCTTCATGGCCCAAAAAAGCGAAATATTAAACAGAAGCAATATTTTAACATATTTAATAAGGACTTTAAAAATAGTCTACATTAAAAAAAAAAAACTTTAAGGAAAATAAAAGCTAGAATTCTTAATAAAGAATCCTAGGAAGATGCAAGGTGAAGGAACCAATTCCATATTTTGGTAGCATGATAACTTGAATTACTGCTGCCCAACCACTGGTGATTGCCTGCAAGGCTGAACACTGGAAATATGCCTGACTGGTGGCTGAGTCAGTATCCTGAGGCTGGTTGATCTAAATTTCATGCACATCTTCCTAATGTGCTCCTCTCTGATTGTGGCCATTTTGACTAGTTTTTGTTTTCAATATAGCATTGGTTGTTAGTTTGCTCCTTAGGAAAATGACTTAAATTGACATTTGGACACATTTGGGAAGGAAAAAAGAAACTAAAGAGCAGACCTATTCTACTCAAACAATGTGCAATCAGGCTAATATTTCCAGTAGTACAATCTGCCACAAGTCCCAGCTCATTACATCTTCAGAGGTGTGTGCTCTGTTGCCTGGAGAAGTGGAGTGCCTCTTCCGTTCCCCTTCTGTCTGTCCCCTCACTACAGTGTCAGCTTGCTCTCCAGAAATTTCTTGCAGTGGTGCACATGTCCACATCCAATGGATGAGGGCAGGCTGATCCTCAGAGAGGTCTCGCACCACCGGACTTTTCACTGTGCACTTCCTGGGCACAGTGAAAGTTAAGTTGGACTTTGTTGAAATGTGCCCCTGGAGGCACATTTTAAAGCTGATATATTAATTGTATGCCAATAACTACCGCTGCTTCTGTGTATCTAATTGAGTACCTTATGTAGTTCTAAGACCCTTAAGGATTTTACCCCAATGGGTGAAGTTTTATGTATTCAGTGGGTTTTTGTTGTTGCTGCTTCAGGGTAAATGTTTGAATTTTGACAGTTCTTGCTAGGAACACAAAAGAGAAATCAGAAGCTGCACACAAACTCAGTAATTGAATGGCTGAAGATGGATGTAGGGAAAAACAGTGGGAAAATGGTATCTGAAATGACTGAAGTACAGAAAGGCCTAGAACCTGCACACATTTTTTTTGAAGTTCTTTTAAGATGTCTAGATTTATTTGATAAGCCAGAAGGTTTGTATTAGTTTATTATCATATAGTGGGGATAAGAGAATTTAAACCTGAACTTGAAGTTAGACCTATAGTTTTATCAAAATTTTAGCTAAAAACAAAAGAAAACTTTTAATATCTCTTCAAGAAGTTTTAAGCACCTATATAAAAATTCTCAACACTTGGAAAAATTGTAAATTTGCAAGTATTGTTGTTATTCAGTTGCTAAGTCGTGTCTGACTCTTTGCGACTTCATGGACTGCAGCACGCCAGGCTTCCCTGTCCTTCACTATCTCTCGGAGTTTGCTCAAACTTATGTCTATAGAGTCGGTGATGGCATCCTACCATCTCATCCTCTGTTGTCCCCTTCTCTTCCTGCCCTCAATCTCTCCCTGCATCAGGGTCTTTTCCAATGAGTTGGCTCTTCACATCACGTGGCCAAAGTAGTGGAGCTTCAGCTTCAGCATGTGTCCTTCCAATGAATATTCAGGGTTGATTTTCTTTAGGATTGACTAGTTTGATCTCCTTGTTGTCCAAGGAACTCTCAGGAGTCTTCTCTAGAACCACAGTTTAAAAGTGTCAGTTCTTTAGTGCTCAGCCGTCTTTATAGCTCACATCCATACATGACTACTGAAAAAACCCTTAATTACCATAAATGTGTCTTCCTGATTATTTTCTTAATATTAGTAAAATGACTTCAAAATTTCTTTCTCCTAAATATTCACTGAGGTTAGCGCAGGTGTTCACTGTAGTTTATAAATACTCATTTAAAAACAGAGATAGGAAGAAAATGAAGAGAGCAAGCTTCTAGTCTACATTCTGCCATAAACCAGTGGTATGATCTAGGGGCTGGTTAGTTTTCTCGTGATTAAAATACCTATTGTAGTGTTCAGAGATACATCATAAAGATAAAATGAGAACATGTATACAAAGCACTGAAAAAAATTTGACGTGTTACATGACTTTTAAAGTAATTTTAGGGACTTCCTTGGCAGTCCCTATAATGGCTAAGATTCTGTTTTCAATGCATAGGGTCTCAGATTCGATCCCTAGTCATGGAACTAAGATCCTGAATGCCACTCATGGCATGGCCAAAAACAAAAGAAAAAAGAAAGTAATTTTATTATCCTCATCATCATTTGAAATAGATGAATAGCATAAGCTAAAGATGTTTGGCTTAGGAAAGTTAATATTGAAGTGGTAAAGCAAAGTGTCTTCTGAGATTTGAGGGCTGCTCACTTGATCTGAAGGACAGACTTTAAAAGCTGGTGGGAATACAGTCCAGTTTTCAGCATAACATAATAAAACAACTGTCTGCAGCCATGAGCAGATGGCCTTATGAGCAAGTGATCCAACTGTCCACGATGGTGTGTGTGCCAAGGTCCTATACCGATCATCAGGGGCGCCTTTTGCGACATTTGCTGCTGTAATTTATCATTGGACCAAGAATCCTCTAAAATCCTTGACAACTTTCCGAGCCTTTGTTCCTGTGTCCATCCAGATAATGAATCAATGAATTTTGTGGTTATTTGATTCTGTTGACTATGTTTATATGACAGGATAGAATCAGGTGGGAAAATATATTCACTTAGGCATACAGTAATGATCATATGTGTTCTCCAGAGAACAGTGGTATTTGCAGAGCATGGGTGGGCAGAATGCTTAGTAGGGAGGCCTTAACCCTTCCAGAAGTGCCTTCGTGAAGCAGCAGTGCTTGAGACCACCAATCCCAACCTTTTTGGTACCAGGGACCAGTTTGGTGGGAGGTGATTTTTCCATGGATGTGGAGGTGTGGGAGGAGGCTGATGGTTTTGGGATGATGCAAGTGCGTTATATTTATTGTGCACTTTATTTCTATTCTTATTACATTGTGATATATAATGAGCTCAGGCAATAATGGGAGTGATGAGGAGCAGCTGGAAATACAGGTGACACTTCTCTCGCTCACCTCCTGCTGTGCAGATGGGTACCAGTCTGTGGCCTGGGATTTGGGGACCCCTGCTTTAGACAGTCATTTGATGTTAGCTATAAAAATCCAGTTGAAGATATTTTATACTATATTACATTATATAGCATCATTTGCTCTATATGAGGGCTATCTTTCTGATTTAAAATCAAGGAAAGCCTTCCCTTTTTTGAGGAATTAGAATATTTCCTTATTCCAGTAACAAAGCTTTATAATTTAGTGTGTCCATTGTCCTCGCTTTGAGGAAACGTATCGCAGATTTGAAACAATCATGAGAACTCTGATGGTTCTCAGAGTTGGCTTGTTTACATTATCTTTCCCCCACTTGGTTTGAATTTCCTTTCTCTTTTATAATGTTTTAAACTGTTAAAAACAATTTTTAAAAGGATGATCATACTTTTAAAATAGTCACTTAGATGCCTTCAGTTGATTTTGCTAAAAAGTCTTTTATGCTTTCTTTAGCAAACAACCTTTGCTGTTTTCCACAGCATGTGAATGTGTGTTTTCCACAGATGTGAGTGTGTGTGAACACATAAATGCACACACAGAGTGTACTATTCTCTTCTTTTCAAAATATGCAAGAAGTAAATTTAATAAAGCACAGTAAATCATTTGCAGCTCTGAAGGGTTTGACAACCAAATAAATCTGATTATGCCCTTCTTTCAGAGGGTGCCATATTTGCCTAAAGATCAGGATGATCCACTGTTTCTTGGTCTTCTCTGGGTTGCAGAATCTGTGACATATATTACTTCACAGTCCCCACGAGGTATGACAGCCAAGAGGTTTTGGACAGTGAAGAATTTGGGAATCTTTTGATGCTTATGGCAGATGTTAATTTGAAGTTCAGAGATGCATAGTCTCTGCCAGTTTTTCTTGCCATTTATTTATTCAAATTGTATTCCTATAGCCTGACCCTCATTCCTGATGATAGCACTTAACCCTTTCATAAAGAAGCTTCCTTTTGTCTTCGTAAGTCCCTTGAAGTCAGCTATTACAGTGGATATTTGGCTTTCAATTCCATGGACATTCTTTTGCTTTTTCAGAAAACTCTGGAAAGCAGGCACCTTCATCTTCACGTCTGAACCTGCCACAGTTTCAGACGGAAAGTTTTTATATTTCATTTTGAACACAGATTCTGTATGCCTTCTATTGTAAGCAGCTAAATTTTTTTGAAAGGAAGTTATCTTTTTAAAAATATTGAAATATAGTTGATTTAAGATGTTGTGTTAGTTTCAGGTATATTATATTGTTACTTGGCATTTGCATGTATATTACAAAATGAACTCCACAATAAGTCTAGTAACCCTGTGTCCCAATTCAGAGTTACTACAATATTCTTGATCATAGTCCTTATGTTGTATGTTAATATCCCTGTGGGTTATAAATTTCATAACTAGAGGTCTGTGCCTTTTAATTTCCTTTACCTTTTTCACCCAACCTTCTATGCACCTCTGTTCTAGCAACCATCTGTTTGTTCTCAGGATCTATTAGCCTGTTTTCATTTCATTTTGTTTGTTTTGGTTTTTAGAATCTACATATAAGTGAGGTCATACAGTATTTGTCTTTGCCTGTCTGATTGATTTCAATTAGCCAAATGCCCTCTAGATTCATTTATGTTGTTGTTCATGGCAAGATTTCATTTTTAATGGCTGGGTAATATTCTGGTATGCATGTGTGTGTGTGTGTGTGTGTGTGTTTGTATATGTAAATCACATCTTTATTCATTCATCCATCAACAAAAACTTAGGTTGCTTCCATATTTTGGCTATTTTAAATAATTCTGCCATGAACATTGGGGTGCATATATCTTTTGGTATAAATATTTTTGTTTTGTAAAAAATACCTAGAAGTGAAAGTACTTGATCAGATGGTAGTTCTCTCTTCAATTTTTTTTGAAGAAGAACCATGCTGTTTTCATAGTGTCGGAGTCAATTTTTAGTCCCACCAACAATGCACAGGGTTCCTTTTTCACCATATCTTCACCAACACTTACTTGTTATCTTTTTGATGATAGCCATTCTTACAGGTGTAAGGTGGTATCTCGCTGTGGTTTTCATTTGCATTCCTCTGATAATTTGAGATACTGAGTATCTTTTCATGTGTTTATTGGCCATCTGCATGTGCTTTTTGGGAAAATGTCTATTCAGATCCTCTGCCCATTTTTGAATCAAGTTGTAGGTTTGTTTGATGTTGAGTTATGTAAGTTCTTTGTATATTCCAGATATTACCCATCATCACATAAGTCAGTTGCAAATATCTTCTTCTACTCAATAGGCTGCATTTTCATTTTATTGACAGTTTCTTTCACTATGCAAAAGTTTTTAGTTTGATGTTATCTCATTTGTTTATCTTTGCTTTTATTTTGCTTGCCTGAGGAGACAAATCAGTGTGTAATCAAGGATTGTGATGCCTCCAGCATCGTTCTTGACCTCAAGGTTGCTTTGGCCATTAGAGATCTTTTGTGTTTCCACACAAATTTTAGAATTATTCATCCTAGTTCTGTGAAAAATGCCATTGGGATTATATTGACTCTGTAGGTTACCTTGGGTAGTACAGTAATTTTAACAATATTAATTCCTCCAGTCCATGAACACAGTGTATCTCTCCATTTGTATTCTCATCACTTTCATCAGTGTCTAATAGTCTTCAGAGTACAAGTCTTTTACCTCCTTGGTTAAATTTATTGCTAGGTATATTTATTCCTAAGTATATTTCTTTTCAATGAAATTGTAAATAAATGAGATTATTTTCTTTTTTATAATGTTATTTATTTTTGTATGTGCTGGGTCTTCACTGCTTTGTGGGCTTTTCTCTAGTTGTGATGAGTGGGGGCTAGGCTACTCTCTGCTTGTGGTGTGTGGGCTTCTCATTATGATGGCCTCTTTTATTGCAGAGCATGGGCCATAGGGAGAAGGAAATGGCAGCCCATTCCAGTATTCTTGCCTGGAGGATTCCATAGACGCAGGAGCTTGGTGGAGTGACAAAGAGTTGGACACAACTGAGTGACTAAAACACATGGGCCCTAGGGCATACGGACTTCAGTAGTTGCAGCATGTAGGCCCAATAATTGCAGCTCCCGGGCTATAGAGCGCAGAGTCAATAGTTGTGGCAAATGGGCTTAGTTACCTCGTGGCATGTGGAATCTTCCCGGATCAGGGATTGAACCTGTGTCTCCTGTATTGGCAGGCGAATTCTTTACCACTGAGCCACCTTGGAAGCCTGAGATTGATTTCTTAATTTCTCTTTTTAGTAGTTCATTATCATTGTATAGAAACACTGAATATTAATTTTATATCCTGCAACTTTACTGAATTCATTGATGAATTCTAGTTTTTTTGGTGGCATCTTGAGAATTTTCTGTATATAGTATCATGTCATCTGTAAACAGTGGCAGTTTTACTTCTTTCTTTCCAATTTGGATTGCCTTTATATCTTTTTCTTGTATAATTGTTTTGGCTAGGACTTCCAATGTTATGTTGAATAAACTTGGTGAGAGTAGACGTCTTTGTCTTATTCTTGATCTTAGAGGAAATGCTTTCAACTTCTTGATCTTAGAGGAAATGCTTTCAGCTTTTCATCTTTGAATGTGGTGGTAGATTTGTCGTAGATGACCTATATTATGTTGAGGTGTGTTCCTTCTGTGCCCACGTTGTTGAGAGTTTTTAATCATAAAGTGGTTATTAAATCTTCTCCAAAGCCTTTTCTTCATCTGTTGAGATAATCATGGGCGTCCCTGATGGCTCCGTAGTAGAGAATCTGCCTGCAATGCAAGAGATACAGGTTCAATCCGTGGGTCAGGAAGATCCCCTGGAGAAGAAAATGGCAACCCACTCCAGGATTCTTACTAAGAAAATCCCATGGACGGGGGAGCCTGGGAGGCTACAGTCCATGGGGTTGCAAAGAGTCAGACATAACTGAAGTGATTGAGCATGCATGCATTGAGATAATCATATGATTTTTATAGATTGATTTGTGGGATATTGTACATCCTAGTACCCCTGGGATAAATCCCACTTGATCATGGTATATGATCATTTTAATGTACTTCTGAATTCTCTTTGCTAGTATTTTGTTGAGGATTTTTGCTTCTATGATCATCAGTGATACTGGCTTATAGTTTTCTTTCTTTCTTGCCTACTTTCCTTTCTGTGGTGTCTTTTCTTGTTTTGGTCTCAGGGTAACACTGGCCTCACAGAATAAGTTGGGAAATATTCCTTTATCTTCAGTTTCTTTTGGAATAGTTTGAGAAGGAAAGGTATGAACTCATCTTTAAATGCTTGGTAAACTCATCTGCAAAGCCATCTGGCCCTGAACTTTACATTTTGGGGGAAGTTTTTTTGTTTTTATTTTTTAATCACTGATTCAGTTTTGTTGCTGGTGATTGGTCTTTTCATATTTTCTATTTTTTTCCTAAGTCAGTCTTGGAAGATTGTATGTTTCTAGGAATTTATCCATTTCTTCTAGGTTGTCCAGTATATTGTGTGTAATTGTTTATAATAATCTCTATGAGTCTTTGTATTTCTCTGGTGTTAGCTATAAGTTCTCTTTCATTTCTGATTTGATCTATTTGGGCTCTCTGACTTTTTTTCTAATTGAGTCTGACTGAAATTTTATTAATTTTGGTTATTTTTCAAAGAACCAGGTTTTAGTTTCATTGATTTTTTTATATTGTTTTTTCAGTCTCTTATTTCATTTATTTCTGCTCTGATCTTTATGATTTCTTTCCTTCTACTAAATTTGGGGTTTGTTTGTTGTTCTTTTTCTAATTCCTTTAGGTTTAAGGTTAGATTGTTTATATGAGATTTTTTCTTGTTTCCTGAAGTAGGCTTGTATCATTGTAAACTTAACTGTTTTTGCCCCATTCCATAGTGGCTTGTACGGTTACGAATCTGCCTGCAATGCAGGAGATCTGGTTCGATCCCTGGGTCAGGAAGATCCCCTGGAGAAGAAAATGGCTACCTACTCCAGTATCCTTGCCGGAGAATTCCATGGACAGAGGAGCCTGATGGGCCACAGTCCATGGGGTTGCAAAGAGTTGGACATGACTAAGCAACTAACACACACACACACACACACATTTTGTATCCATTTTCATTTTTCTCCAAGTATTTTTTGTTTCCTCTTGATTTTGTCAGTTACTTATTGGCTGTTTAGTAAGCATATTATTTATACTCCATGTGTTTATGTTTTTTGCAGCTTTTTTCCTTATAGTTGATTTTTAGTTTCATGCCTTTGTGGTGGAAAAGATGCTTGATATGATTGCAGTCTTATAGTTCTTGAAACTTTTTTTGTAGCTACCATGTCATCTATTCTGAGGAATGTTCTATGTACTCTAAAAAAATGTGTATTCTGCTGTTTTGGGGTGGAATATTCTGTAGATATTAATTTTATCCCAGTCTGAAATGTCATTTAAGACACATTTTTGTTTTTGAACCTTCGTACTAGCTCTGTACATGGTTGACTTGCTATCTTTACTATATATTTACCTGTACTGGTGAGATTTTTTCCTTTCATAATTTCCATATTTCTAGTTGTAACCTTTTCTTTTCTGCTTAGAAAAGTCCTTTTAAACATTTCATGTAAGAACAGTTTAGTGATGAACTCTTTTACCTTTTGCTTGTCTATAAAATTCTTTAGTTCTCCTTTACATCTGAATAATAACCTTGCCAGGTAAAATATTGTTGGTTTTAGGTTTTTCCTTTCATTGCTTTGAAGCTATCCTGCCGCTCTCTCTGGCTTGCAGTTTCTGTTGAAAAATCAGCCAATAGCCTTATGGGAATTTCCTTGTATATAACTGATTTCTTTTCTCTTGCTGCTTTTAAGATTCTCTATATTTAATTTTTGTCATTTTAATTTTAATGTGCCTTGGATTAGACCTCTTTGGATTTATCTTGTTGGGGACTCTCTCCTTCTTGAACCTGAATATCTGTTTCCAAGTTAGGGAAGTTTTCATCTATTATTTATTCAGTTATGTTTTCTGCCTCATTTGTGCTTAGTCGCTCAGCTGTGTCTGATTGTTTGCAACGCTATGGACTGTAGCCTCCCATGTTCTGTCTGTGGAAATTTCCAGACAAGAATATTGGAATGAGTTGCCATTTCCTATTCTAGAGGACCTTCCCAGCCCAGGGGTTGAACCCATGCCTCTTGCGTCTCCTGCATTGGCAGGCAGATTCCTTACCACCGCACCACCGCTGGGACCCCTGTAACGTGAATGTTAGTATGCTTGAGGTTGTTCCAGAGGGCTCTTAAACGGGGCTCACCTGGGTGCTTTCCACCGTTCTGTGTGTGTGCTGACCCATTCTTGTGTATCGTGTATCTACTGTTGCTTCCTTCTAGTGTATTTTTTTATTGCAGTTATTGTAATCTTCAGCTCTGTTTGGTCTACTTTATGTTTCCTAACTCTTTGTTTAAATTCTCACACTGTGTTCATCCATTCTTCTACTGACTTTGGTGAGCACCATTAATCACAACCATCATTAATCAAGCAGATAGATTTCTTATCTCCACTTTGTTTAGTTCTTTTTCTGATGCTTTTGTCTTATCCTTCATTTGGAATGTATTCCTCTGTCTCCTCATTTTGTCTAATCCTTTGTGTTTATTTTTGTGTGTTTATTTCTAGGTGGGTGGTTATGTCTCCTAATACTGGAGGAGTGGCTTTATGTAGGAGATGTCCCGTGGGGCCCATTCGCATGCTTTCCTGTGGTCACCATAATGATAAGCTTTCAGGGGCGTCCTCTTTGTGAGCTGCAAGGGCTCATCTGTTGTGTGGGGTCAATTTCTGTGAGCATGCTGGTCAATGGGTTTGCCTTTGGCTCAGTTAGATATGAGGTCTGTCTCCTGCTGTGGCTGTGGGCTCACTGGTAGACAGAGCTGGGTTCCCAGGCTGCTGGCTGCTTGGTTCTGTGGGCCCACTGGTTGGCAGGGTAAGCGCCAATACTAATTAGATCAGAGGGAAGATTCCAAAACGGCGCCTGCCAGTGCAGGTGTCATCAAGATAGATCGGACTCCAGAATGGGCTGCTCTCAGATTTCTCTCCTCAGGAGGCATCCCAGTTGCCTTCTCCCTCTCTGGCAGGCCCTCCGAGGTCAGCAAGTGGGTCTAACCCCAGCTACTTTCAAACTACTGCCTCTTTGCTTGTACTTGAAGCATGTGAAACTTTTTTGGGTCTTTTAAAAGTAGAGCCTGTTTCCTAAAGGCCCCACTGGTCTTCAAAGCCAGTTGTTCTGGGGGCTCATCTTCCTGGTGCAAGACCCCTGGGCCTGGGAGCCCGACATGGGGCTCAGACTCTTCCCTCTTTGGGGAAGACCTCTGCAGTTGTGGTATTCTTTCATTTAGGGTCGTTAGGGGTGTTTGTTGTTCCTGAGCGTGTCGCGCCTTGGCCACGCCTGTCGGGCTCGTTGTAGCTCCTTCTTTTTGTCTTCAGTTGTGGAAAGTCTTCTGCTAGTCTTTAGGTCATTCTCATAGACGGTCTCTGTAAGTAGTTGTGATTTTGGTGTGCCACGAGAGGAGGTGGGCTCAAGGCTCTTCCTACTCTGCCATCTTGGCTACACCCCAAGATGTTATCTTATAAATAATCAAACAAAAAAATTAATAAGTCACCTTATCTTCTGTTTATATAGCTGTTGACATATGATTGAATTTTTAATTTTGAGGCTAGATATCCTGGTTTGTGGGCTTCCCTTGTGTCTCAGCAGTTAAGAATCTACTTGCAATGCAAGAGCCATGAGTTTGATCCCTAGGTAGGAAAGATCCCCTGGAGGAGGGCATGGCAACCCACTCCAGTATTCTTGCCTGGAGAATCCCATGGACAGAGGAGCCTGGTGGGCTACAGTCCATAGGGCGGCAAAGAGTCGAACATGACTGAAGCAGTTTAGCACAGCACAGCATCATGGTTTGTGCCTACTCATTACTTGATTTAAATTGTTCTGACTACAGAACATGTGTAGTTAAGACACTATTGTTTTTTTAACAATCAAAATTATTTAGCTGGGCAATAAACTTGGCTTTTTTGTTATATAGTCTGTTTAAGAATAGAATATCTAGGGGAATTCCCTGGCTATCCAGTACTTAGGACTTGGTGCTTTCACTGCTGGCGCCTGGGTTGAAGTTCTAGCTTGGGAACTAAGATACCATAAGCCACAGTGCATAGCCAAAAAAAAGAAAAGAAACCCCAAAATATCTATGTTATAGGTAATTTTCTAGTTTTTGACCTGTCACTATGAAGTTTTTTATCATTGTAATTATTTTTGTTTTAAAAATTACGTGAAGTGTTTTAAAAGTGTCAGTGCAAGGTTTATAAAAGATATCTGATATTAGTTAAAATTATATCATTTTTGGGACTCTCTCTCCCACGTGCGCACACGCTCTCGCTCTCTCGCACATGCGCTCTCTCTCTCTCCCTCCCTATGCACTCCTCCACTCTCTTCTCTTTGAGTCTTGGATTCTCCTGCTATCTTCTAAATAAAATGGAGCTGTAACACTGATTTGCCTAAGAGCTGTAGCACGGTTTGTCCAAGACCTGAGAGCTGTGACGCGCCGAGGGCTTTAATGTCCATCGCCCCAAATCTTTGTTGTGACGAGACAAAGAACCGAGGAACATACACTTGTGTGACATCTATGGTGCCGTGACTCGGATATAACCTGGCTGAAACAACCTCTGCGTGGAAGAGGCCAAGCACAGCAGGAGCCCAACTCAGGGAAGCTCCCGCGCTAGAAGCGGAAGGCGAAGAAACCCAGGGCAGGGGAAGGCCCATCGTGCTGAAAACCGGGACAGCGAAAAACGAACTCAGCAGAAAGCTCACGCGGCCCAGTCTCAGATTCCAGAAGACCTCCGGTTAAGAAACCCTGGACCACTGGACAAAACCCTAAGAGGGATTGTTAGAAGATCCTCTGGCCAATCCTGAGGAAATCTGGTACACTGATGGAAGCAGCTTTGCCTTGGATGGAAAAAGAAGAGCCGGGTCAACCAGCTACAACATGCCGTGCCAGTTCAACAAAGATATCGAACTACAGCTGACCACGGAAAATATCACACACCCTTGGACACCGCTATAAGGATTCTGAGGATTGAGACTAGCAAGAGGGAGGCCCAATACCCCTCACCACCCCAGTTCAGCAGGAAGTAGCCAGAAAGACCTCGACGCCCCTATTCCCAAAGAATCGGACCTCCCATCTCTTGAGGGGGGAATGTTAGGTAGGTAGAATAGGGAAAAGGAGTCCAAAATGGTGGTGGCTAAAAGACAAGGAAGGTCCGAGGACCAGAGTGAAGACTTCAGGCAGAGCAAACAGAACAAACAGCACTCCTGGCTAAGCCCAATTTGCATAGGGCAGGCCCAGGTGGAGGAAAAAACATATAAAAAGAGAAGCCAAAGTGCTTTCTCTCCGACTCTCTCTCCCGTGTGCGCACATGCTCTCGCTCTCTCTCGCGCGCACGCTCGTGCCCTCTCTCTCTCTCTCTCTCCCTCCCTATGCACTCCTCCACTCTCTTCTCTTTGAGTCTTGGATTCTCCTGCTATTTTCTAAATAAAATGGGGCTGTAACACTGAAAAATAAAAAATAAAAATAAAAATTACGTGAAGTGTTTTAAAAGTGTCAGTGCAAGGTTTATAAAAGATATCTGATATTAGTTAAAATTATATCATTTTAAAGAATGACAATAACAAATATAGCTATAAAAATGACAGTGTAATTTCATATATTTTTCTCACTTATATCCTTATTAAATTTGCTAATTAGTTCTGTAAATAATATTTTTAATTGCTCTTGTTGTTGCCATTTTCCTTGGGATGTGAAGGCTTTCTGCCTCTTATATCTTATAAAGATTTTGTAAAAAGAATTCAGATGACACTGATAGTGATTCGTAAACCACACTTAGACGAGGTTAATTTTCCTTCATCAGATTTGGGGTAGAGGGGTAGTTTTACTCTCTCGGTGATATTTAAAAACTCAAAGGCAACAAGACTGCATAATTAATTCTGGTTTACCTTGGTAATTTTTTCAGTGTTCAGTTTAAGAATGATCCTTCTAAACTAGATATCTATATAGTTTTTGTAATTTATATATGGGAAAGAAAGTGAAGTCGCTCAGTCGTGTCCGACTCTTTGTGACCCCGTGGACTGTAGCCCACCAGGCTCCTCTGTCCATGGGATTCTCCAGGCAAGAATACTGGAATGGGTTGCCATTTCCTTCTCCAGGGGATCTTCCTGACCCAGGGATCGAAGCCAGGTCTCCTGCAATGCAGGCAGATGCTTTAACCTCTGAGCCACCAGGGAACCCAAAAGGGGATGCTGTGGCTGCATGGTAAATAGTGCCATTTCTCATAAAACTTTTACCCAACTAGCTTTAGTATCCATTGATGTTGCAATTCATGGGGTTGCAAAGAGTCGGACATGACTGAGCGACTTAACTGAACTGAACTGATGATCTTTTGTCTCCATTATTGTTTTCCTTCATTAGTTGATATTCTGCTATAAGGAAGCATGATCCCTTCTTATTTATTTCATTGGATATGGACTCATAGATTCTTATTTTATTAAATTGGTTATAATCTATTACTATCGTCATGCATTCTAATGCTCAGATTATCCTAGATTTGCCTGGGGGAACCTCCAGTAATTTTTTAGTGTCACTTCTATGTACCCCTTTATTTTTTATTTATTTGTTTATTTGTGGTTGTGCTGGGTCTTCGTTACTGTGCATGGGCTCTCTCTAGTTGTGGAGAACAGGGGCCACTTCCCAGCTGTGGTGTACAGGTTTCTCATTGTGGTTGCTTCTCTTGTTGCAGAGCTTGGGCTCTAGGTACATGTGCTTTAGTAATTGCAGTACACAGGCTCAGTAGTTGTGGCACAGGGGCGCATTAGTTGTGGCTGTCGGTCCTAGAGTGTGGGCTCAGTAGTTACGGAACACAGGCTCAGTTGCACCACAGCATGTGGAATCTTTATGGACCAGAGACTGAACTGTTGTCCACTGCATTGCAAGGCAGATTCTTGTCCACTGTACCACCAGGGAAGTTTTATACCCCATTATTTTTTGAATAATCCTTTACTTTTTGTGAAATAAGATGTTCTGAGCTCATCTTACACTTACTCTGCCTCAGTTGTGAAATCAGCCATTTCTCCAGGCAGCTATATTTCCTTTTACTAGAGAATGACACCAAGATCTGAGTGTTAAATGTGCTTATTGCTACTGGTATGCTGTTATTTCCAGGCCATTTCAGAGGGAAAAAGATAGGTAGATATATAATTTTAAACTTTATAGTTGCCGTGATTAAAAAAGTAAAAAAAGAAACAATTGAAATCTATTTTAGTAATATATCTATTTAACACAATGTATCCATTTCAACATACAAACAGTATAAAAAGTTATTAGTGAGCTATTGTATTTTTTCCTTCTTGTAGTAAGTCTTCCTAAATGAGTGTGTATTTGATACTTACAACATGTCCTGAATTTGGTCTAGCCTCATGTCAGGGGTTCAAAAGCCATATGTAGGTAATCCCTGCTCTGTTGCACAGCTGAGTTCTAATTTCCTTACTTTCTGTATTGGTTATCCCATTCCTTGATAACAAGAAACCTGGGTCCCATTATTTCCAAAAGCCTAGCATTTTGCTCAAGCCTAGAATATGCAGGAACAAGTCTCAGAATGGCTAATTTATACCACTGGGGGAAAAAAAGCTGATTAATATTTGTTTTAAGTTTTTAGATCAGAAGCATACAGTGAAAGCCATAAAGTTAAAACTCAACGAGTTTTAACCAGTGTCTACATCTGTGTAACCTACATCTCTAGCTTTTCCATCACCTGAGAAATGACCCCTACACTCCTTCCTAGTCCGTTGTCTGCCCCTTCCCGAGGCAACAGTTTTTCTGACCTTTTCCATAATGGAATAGATTTTCCTCATCTAGGAATTACATAAATATAATCACATTGTTTTTAGTGTGTGTGTCTGGCTTCTTTCTCTTAGTATAATGTCTATGAAATTCATCTAGTAGTTGCATGTATCAGTAGTTATTTTTTTAGCCACTGAAAATTGTTGAATTGTATAAAGATATATACTCTGTTTCTATATGCAATTTATACACTCTGTTTTGGGGGCTTCCCAGGTGTCTCAGTGGGTAAAGAATCTGCCTGCAATGCAAGAGACACAAGAGCCGTGGTTTCAGTCCCTGGGCCAGTAAGATCCCCTGGAGAAGGGCATGACAACCCACTCCAGTATTCATATTCTTGCCTGGAGAATCCCATGGACAGAGGAGCCTTGGCGGCCTACAGTCCATGGGGTTGCAAAGAGTTGGACACGACTGAAATGACTGAGACCTCAGGAGAGCCTGTGGAGCCAAGGTAGGTCAAGGGTGAGAGCAGGACCCACAGGCATGGGGATCTCTAGTAGCGCTGAGCACCTTCCCTGGGATATTCTTCCTAACGAGAAAGACAGAGCTCTGACTTCAGCCACAGCAATAGATACCAGCACAATCTTACAATCTACAGTTTAGGTCTCTTGGCCAGATTTTTCAGTATCCATGGTGACACATTGATCTATTGTTTCCAGGGCTAGATTATACTCCAGGGGAAAGAGATACACAATAGTATTTACAGACATACATGTGTAGACAATAATATCATTGTCAGTCACTGTCTAACAAAAACAAACTTTATGGTTGTTTTCTTCCCCAGCCATTTGTTCAAAGTGATACTTCAGGTTTCACTTTAAAATCTGGGATTGCATAGTGTTCAGAATTACTTAGTTGCTATTGAGATTGAAATGGAGTTCTGGCTTTTAAGAGTTGCAGAATGGGACCAAACCAAACAAAGCAAAAACAATAATAGTAAAGCCAAATGGTAGACATGAGATCAAAGCTCCTGGTCAATTCACAATCCATCATCAAATTTTTGTTTATATTTTTAGACTGCAGAAGGGTTGATTAAGGCACTTTAGTGAGGATGTTACTAATAGTAAGCCCAGTATTCTTGGGATCAACCCAGAATGTATTTATTTTCCCTCAGAGCAGCAGCAGCACACAGAGTGGGGACAGATGGCAAGATTTTTTTTTTTTTAATTCAGTCTCTCTGACATGTTGATAATAAGTAAGTATGAGTTTTGATTATAGGACTGTCTTTTTAATCTTTTTTTTTTTTTCTTTCCTTCCTACGTGATAAAACCTCAGTCTTTAGCCTTCCATTTGTTTTCTTTTTTCCTTTTGCTTTGCCTCATACTTTTTCTGGTTTTGACCAAGTTTCCCAAGTCATTTTGATTATAAAATGGAATCTTGATTTTATCTCTCGGTCATATTTTGTGATTATAAAACATGAAAAAATCTTATATCCAAAAACTTTTAGCATTAGTGTAATCAATCCTCTTTCCATTACTGAGACCAGATAGTGTCATAGTGCTAATCCAAAAAGGCAAATTATATTGGTGACCTGTAGCAGCCTCACAGCTTAATTTGCCTATTTAAAAAATCAATTACCACAAAAGTATTAATGGAAGCATGACATCTTTGTAGCTCTTTTCAACACATTTTGCAGATAGTGAACTATGCTAGTTTAATCTCCGTAAATACAGTTGGAGATGTGTTTGTGTTAATAAATACACAGTAATACAGACATCACTTTTATAAATGAATTAAGTCCTGTGATTTCTGAATAGAGAGAGAAAAAATTCAGCTCAGAAGTTACCCTTTCCATTTGTGCTTAGAGAAGCAACTTATTAATCAGGGCTGGTCTAGTTTTCCTTCTTACAGGCTGTCTTAGAAGGCAATGGCATCCCACTCCAGTACTCTTGCCTGGAAAACCCCATGGACGGAGGAGCCTGGTAGGCTGCAGTCCATGGGGTCGCTAAGAGTCTGACATGACTGAGCAACTTCACTTTCACTTTTCACTTTCATGCATTGGAGAAGGAAATGGCAACCCACTCCAGTGTTTTTGCCTGGAGAACCCTAGGGACAAGGGAGCCTGGTGGGCTGCCATCTATGGGGTCACACAGAGTCGAACACGACTAAAGTGACTTAGCAGCAGCAGAAGGGGAATTACGAGTTAGGAAACACTGAGGGGACCACCCTGAGGATTACAGGCCCCAGCTTTGCGTATAATCGGATGAAGGACATCCTCAAGGTTTTTAAATTGCCTGTTTAAACATTTCCCTTATTTTTTGGTGATTTGCTCCAGATGCCATAAAAAGGGTATATTTTATAGGGCCTGGCTTCCATGAAGATAAATCATGACTTTCCTCAAATTCTGAGGAGTTTTTATGAATTAGTTTGTTCGTCATTGTATGAGATGTCTGTCTGGAGACTTTATACAAAGAGGATATGGAAATGATATCCTATATGTTTAAACAGTTTTTCCACATGTACAGATATATTAACAAATACTATCACATAACCTTTATAGTCAACAAAAGAGTCAAAATGCAGTACTTGGGTGCAGGCTTAAAAATGATAGAATGATCTGGGTTCATTTCCAAGGCAAACAATTCAGTATCACAGTAATCCGTCTATGCTCCAACCGCTAATGCTGAAGAAGCTGAAGTTGAATACTTCAGTGAACACCTGCAAGACCTTCTACAACTCACACCAAAAAAGATGTCCTTTTCATCATAGGGAACTGGAATGCAAAATAGGAAGTCAAGAGATATCTGGAATAACAGGCACTTGGCTATAAAATGAAGCAGGACACAGGCTAAAACAGAATTTTGCAAAGAGAATGGGCTGGTCATAGCAAACAGCTTCTTCCAACAACACAAGAGATGACTGTATACATGGACATCACCAGATGGTCAGTACCGAAATAAGATTGATTATATTCTTTGCAGCCAAAGATGAGAAGCAAGATGGCGGAAGAGGAAAGTGAAAAAGCTGACTTCAAACTCAACATTCAAAAAATGAAGATCATGGCATCCAGTCCCAGCACTTCATGACAAATAAATGGGGAAACAGTGACAGATTTAATTTTCTTGAGCTCCAAAAGCACCGTGGACAGTGACTGAAGCCATGAAATTAAAAGACTCTTGCTCCTTGAAAGAAAAGCAATGACAAACCTAGACAGTATATTAAAAAGCAGAGACATTACTTTGCCTACAAGGGTCCATCTAGTCAAAGCTGTGGTTTTTCCAGTAGTCATGTATGGATGTGAGAGCTGGATAATAAAAAGAAACTGAATGCTGAAGAATCGATGACTTAAAACTGTGGTGCCGGAGAAGACTCTTGAGAGTCCCTTGGACAGCAAGAAGACCAAACCAGTCAATCCTAAAGGAAGTCAGTTCTAAATATTCACTGGAAGGGTAGATGCTAAAGCTGAAGCTCCAATACTTTAGCCACCTGATGTGAAGAGCCAATTCACTGGAAAAGACCCTGATGTTGGGAAAGATTGAAGGCAGAAGAAGAAGGCAATGACAGAGGGTGAGATGGTTGGATGGTGTCACTGACTTGATGGACATCAGTTTGAGCAAGCTCTGGGAGATGGTGAAGGACAGGGAAGCCTGGCATGCTGCAGTCCAGTGGGGTTGCAAAGAGTCAGACATGACTGATTGACTGCACAACAACTCTTCATTTGAGATTAATTGAAAAATTTTTCCAGTATATTCAGTATATTTTCTTTTATAAACAAGAAGCTAAATTTATGTTTTTATAAAGATATTTTATGGACAGATATTTCAGTATGTATCTGTAAAAATAATATGTTTTTTAAATTAAAAAAACCCCACTCTCCTTGCTATAATTCTCACATCTGTAACGTGAATGTAAGTTTTGAAAAGTTGGGAAGTAGTTTGGGTTGTACTGGTTGTAATTGTAAATAATAAATTGATATTATCTGGAAGTTAGGGGAATTGCCAGTCACAGGTGTGAGTATAATCATTGATGAAGAATGACAATATTTTCTGTTGTGACTCTGAGCACTGACCTTAGTCATAGCAATGGAAACCAGCACAATCTTACAATCTATAGTTTAGGTCCCTTGGCCAGATTTTTCAGTATCCATGGTGAGACATTGATCTAATATTTCCAGGGCTGGATTATACTCCAGGTGTAAGAGATTCCCAACAGTATTTGCAGACTGATAATATTCTCTGTTGTGACTCTGGTATCAAATGGAATAATTCACATGAACCATTTGATATCTATACTAAAAAATGAAAGGTAAAAATGGGAAGATAATTTTGGAAGAATTTAGAATTGTGGAATTATGTCCAAGGAGGGTCTTATTAACTAATGAAAGTCCTGATTACTTTGATCTTATCAACCCTGTTAATTCTCAAGTTTGAGTAAAACCCCATTATACATTTTTAGTGCCCTATTTCTCAGTTAATGAATATTTCTTGAGAAATTTATTCTGTGCATTATTTAATCTTTTCCAGACCCTTACTGCACTTTGGTAGTCTTTTAATTGATCCACATTTGATTTCCTGTGACATTTATGTAAATGATAAGAAGTCAGACACATCTAGATGAGCCCCATGGAGACTAGAGAAGAGCAAGAGGGAGGGGCATAAAGCTGGTTGGCCGGGGGCACATTTCAGGGATCAAATGGTACTAGGAAGTCATCAACATAGACTAGAGAGTGAAATAAGTCATGCCTTCAAACTCAGCATCAGATAGCAAGCAGGAATTGCACAATGTATCAATTACAAAGTTATCTGGAAAATTCCCAAATATCCTCAAACGACATATTCTCAATCTATGGGTAAAAGAAGAAATCACAAGAAAGTTTAGAAAATATTTTGAACAGAGAGAAAATGAACATACAACATATAAAAACTTGTGGGATGCAGTCAAGGTAGTTTTAGAAACAAATTTATAACATTAAATGCTTAGACATGAAGAAAGGTCTCAAAAGAAGGATCTCAGAGGGAAAAAAAAAGAACGAGAAAAAGAGAAACAAATTTAACTCAAAATAAGTAGAAGGATGGGAATAATGGAGATCAGTAGAAATCAGCGAAAAAGTAAACAGAAAGACAATAGAGAAAATCAATTAAATTAAAAACTGGTTATTTGAAAAGATTAATAAACTTGAAAAAACTTTATCTAGACTTGAGAAAGCTTAGATAAAGTTTTTTCAGACTTTCTGAAGTCTAGATAAAATGTTTTCAAGTTTATATAATCGATTTGGAAAGACTAGAGATCCCTTCAAGAATATTAGATCAACAAGGGAACATTTCTTGAAAGATGGGCAAAATAAAGGACAGAAATGGTATGGACCTAACAGAAGCAGAAGATATTAAGAAGACGTGGTAGCCATACATAGCAGAACTATACAAAAAAAGATCTTCATGACCAGATAACCAGGATGGTGTGATCAGTCACCTAGAACCAGACATCCTGAAATGCAAAGTCAAGTGGGCCTTAGGAAGCATCACCACGAACAAAGCTAGTGGAGGTGATGGAATTCCAGTTGAACTATTCCAAATCCTGAAAGATGATGCTGTGAAAGTGCTGCACTCAATATGCCAGCAAATTTGGAAAACTCAGCAGTGGCCACAGGACTGGAGAAGGTCAGTTTTCATTCCAATCCCAAAGAAAGGCAATGCCAAAGAATGCTCAAACGAATGCACAATTGCACTCATCTCACACGCTAGTAAAGTAATGCTCAAAATTCTCCAAGCCAGGCTTCAGCAATATGTGAACCGTTAACTTCCAGATATTCAAGCTGGATTTAGGAAAGGCATAGGAAATTGCCAACATCCGCTGGATCATCGACAAAGCAAGAGAATTACATAAAAACACCTACTTCTGCTTCAGTGACTATGCCAAAGCCTTTGACTGTGTGGATCACAACAAACTCTGGAAAATTCTAAAAGAGATGGGAATACCAGACCAGCTGACCTACCTCTTGAGAAATATGTATGCAGGTCAAGAAGCAACAGTTAGAACTAGACATGGAACAACAGACTGGTTCCAAATCGAGAAAGGAGTATGTCAAGGCTGTATATTGTCACCCGGTTTATTTAACTTATATGCAGAGTACATCATGCGAAATGCCAGGCTGAATGAAGCACAAACTGGAATCAAGATTGTCAGGAGAAATATCAATAACCTCAGATATGCAGATGAAATCACCCTTATGGCAGAAAGCAAAGAAGAACTAAAGAGCCTCTTGATGAAAGTGAAAGAGGAGAGTGAAAAATTTGGCTTAAAACTCAACATTCAGAAAACTAAGATCATGGCATCCGGTCCCATCACTTCATGACAAATAGGTGGGAAAACAGTGGAAACAGTGACAGACTTTATTTTCAGTTCAGTTCAGTTCAGTTCAGTTGCTCAATCATGTCCGACTCTTTGCGACCCCATGAATTATAGCACGCCAGGCCTCTCTGTCCATCTGTCCAAGGGACTCTCAAGAGTCTTCTCCAACACCATAGTTCAAAAGCATCAGGCTCCAAAATCACTGCAGCTGGTGACTACAGTCATGAAATTAAAGGCTCTTGCTCCTTGGAAGAAAAGCTATGACCAACCTAGATAGCGTATTAAAAAGCAGAGACATTACTTTGTCAACAAAGGTCTATCTAGTCAAAGCTATGGTTTTTCCAGTAGTCATGTATGAATGTGAGATTTGGACTATAAAGAAAGCTGAGAGCTGAAGAATTGATGCTTTTGAACTGTAGTGTTGGGTGTTGTGACCAATAAGAGTCTCTTGGACTGCAAGGAGATCCAACCCGTCAATCCTAAAGGAGATCAGTCCTGGGTGTTCATTGGAAGGACTGATGCAGAAGCTGAAACTCCAATACTTTGGCCACCTGATGCGAAGAACTGACTCATTGGAAAAGACCCTGATGCTGAGAAAGATTGGAGGCGGGAGGAGAAGGGGACGACAGAGGAGGAGATGGTTGGATGGCATCACCGACTCAATGGATGTGAGTTTGAGTAAGTTCCGGGAGTCGGTGATGGACAGGGAAGCTCGTGTGCTTCTGTCCACGGGGTTGCAAAGAGTGAGACATGACTAAGTGATTGAACCGAACTGAACTGAGACTTGAGAAAAAGAAGAAAGAAAACACTAATGACCAATATCACAAGTGAAGAAGGGAACCTTACTACAAATCCAACAAATTATATTGTGTTCTTACACATTCATTGAGTCTGTCCTTAATTTGTTTTTTATCAGCCCCCAACATTTAATGGATGATAAGGGTATATTATGAGCAACACATGAAATTGACACATTCCTAAAGAGATGCAAACCAGCAAAGCTCACTCAAGAAGGAACAGAGTATATGAATTGTCCTGTATCTGTTCAGTTCAGTTCAGTTGCTCAGTCGTGTCCAACTCTTTGTGACCCCATGAACCACAGCACACCAGGCCTCCCTGTCCATCACCAACTCCCGGAGTTCACCCAAACCACGTCCATCTAGTCGGTGCTGCCATCCAACCATCTCATCCTCTATCGTCCCCTTCTCCTCCTGCCCTCAATCTTTCCCAGCATCAGGGTCTTTTCAAATGAATCAGCTCTTCGCATCAGGTGGCCAAAGTATTAGAGTTTCAGCTTCAACATCAGTCCTTCCAATGAACAGCCAGGACTGATCTCCTTTAGGATGGGCTGGTTGGATCTCCTTGCAGTCCAAGGGACCCTCAAGAGTCTTGTCAACACCACAGTTCAAAAGCATCAATTCTTCGGCACTCAGCCTTCTTCACAGTCCAACTCTCACATCCATACATGA
The DNA here is from genome assembly GCF_029407905.1 of Bubalus kerabau. Lineage (NCBI taxonomy): Eukaryota > Metazoa > Chordata > Mammalia > Artiodactyla > Bovidae > Bubalus > Bubalus kerabau. Next base: position 37,845,159 of record NC_073624.1, on the reverse strand, counting down.
CCACAGGAAAAACCATAGCCTTGACTAGATGGACCTTTGTTGGCAAAGTAATGTCTCTGCTTTTGAATATGCTATCTGGGTTGGTCATAACTTTCCTTCCAAGGAGTAAGCATCTTTTAATTTCATGGCTGCAGTCACCATCTGCAGTGATTTTGGAGCCCAGAAAAATAAAGTCAGCCACTGTTTCCACTGTTTCTGTATCTGTAGAAGTAATGAAATTTGTATTCCTTTAGCTGAGCCCATCCTAGATTTGTTTGACTCCAGAGCCACTGTGAAATGAGGTGGTCGAGGTTGTTCAACAAAAACTCTCTTCCTGTCCTCACAAAATTTCTCTATGAGCCCATCCAATTAATTTTCTATTCCTTTGAGTCTAAGAACAAAGTGTTTCTAGTCATTGACTCTCAAATGTACTTGGTTTTGTTCATGCAAGCAGGATGAATTAATTCTCAAATAGGAATAGGATGAATCATGGAAGACTTCACAGGGGAGATAAAATTTAATTTGGGTGTTAAAGTGTAAGAATTAGTGGACATGGGAAAAAGGTAAGAAAAGTTTTCTCATTTGTAGTGCCATGCTAGGACATTCTTGATGAATTTCCAAAATGGCCTCTATTCATTGGAAGGGTTATTGAAATTGAAACTACAGTTTCATTTCTGTACCTGGAATACAGTTGGAAACCATGATTAAGTAAGAGATTGATTAAATGCCAAGAAATGTAATTTGTTAGAGGAATGATTTATTTTCCTCTTAAGAAGATATCAGGCATTTGGTCAGGGCAAAGCTTTTCGAGGAGATTTTTAAGTTATCAACTGATTGAAGAACAAATTCTGTCATGGATAAATGACTAGTTTGGAGACCTAAAACAAAAGCGTAAGTATTTTCTAAATAAAATAGCTTGCTGCTGCTAAGTCGCTTCAGTCATGTCCGACTCTGTGCGACCCCATAGACGGCAGCCCACCAGGCTCCCCCGTCCCTGGGATTCTCCAGGCAAGAACACTGGAGTGAGTTGCCATTTCCTTCTCCAATGCATGGAAGTGAAAAGTGAAAGTGAAGTCACTCAGTCATCTCCAACTCTTAGCGACCCCATGGACTGCAGCCCACCAGGCTCCTCCGTCCATGGGATTTTCCAGGCAAGAGTACTGGAGTGGGGTGCCATAGCTTACCTGGGATCAATACTAGAATTGAGTTTATTTAAAATTTTTATAAATGAATGAAAACTTCAGATTCACAAATGATATGATATTTTTCTAGGTGGAAAGATGCCAACTGCAAAGGGAAAATCTAAAACAATAAGGCTGAGTTAACGGACTGCTGCTGCTAAGTCACTTCAGTCGTGTCTGATTCTATGTGACCCCATAGATGGTAGCCCACCAGGCTCCCCCGTCCCTAGGATTCTCCAGGCAAGAATACTGGAGTGGGTTGCCATTTCCTTATCCAGTGCATGAAAGTGAAAAGTGAAAGTGAAGTCGCTCAGTCATGTCTGACTCTTAGCGACCCCATGGACTGCAGCCTACCAGGCTCCTCCATCCATGGGGTTTTCCAGGCAAGAGTACTGGAGTGGGGTGCCATTGCCTTCTCCGGAGTTAATGGACAGGAAAGTGGCAAATGAGTTTCTTTCTGACAAACGTAGATTATCATTCATTTACATAAAAATGTTTCAAACTATATTTATCAAACAATGAGCTTCAATATGTAGCCACACTTCTAAAAAGGAATTCAGGAGTTACTGTAAACTATTCCTATTTCCCTGATTTTAACAGGAAAATTAAATAGAAAAGGGAAGAAAAAATGGGTGTGTTTGTGAAAATATTTTAATGTCATTAAAAATGTTCAGGTTCTAACCAATGTCACGAGGCATCCTAAATTGCCTAGAAATGGCTTGCATGTATGCTCAGTCACTTTAGTCGTGTCCAACTCTTTGCAACCCATGGACTGTAGGCCGCCAGGCTCCTCTGTCCATGGGATTCTCCAGGTAAGAATACTGGAGTGGGTGGCCATGCCTTTCTCCAAGAAATGGCATAGTATTACGTTATAGTCAAAATTTCATTAAACTCCAGAAAGCAAAGGAGTCATCGTTTTAAGAAATCCAGCAGAGTGTCTTTGAGTAGATGGCAGTGAGAAGCACAGGTTGTAATTTGTAATTACATCTGTGTGTATAGTCACATGTTTACTTCTTCTTGATGTCAGTCAGCATGAAATAATTATGTGTTCCAGATTGGTGTGCATTCAAAGTTCTGTTTAAAAAGTTCACGCAGATATCCCACTTTGCTTTAAGAAAAATCTGCTCCTGGTGCTATGCTCCCCTCTGGCATTCCATAAATGGGCACCCTAGAGATCAGAATAGCTAATAAGTAGGACAACTTAAGAATAGCTTCTCGCAAATCAAACTGGAACAAATGTGAGATCCACCTAGCAGTAACCAATATATGCTTTCCCAAATCATATACACACATTCAAGCTCTGAGTATATCCTATTAACAAATTTAAGTTTGAGCCTCACTTTAGGTTGGGCTCTAATAATGCAGTTTAAGAAGTGAGAAAGGCTTTACTTGTTCAAGAAAACTGAAGTAGATTATTAAAGAATATTTAACCACATTTCCCTTGTGGCGTGTGACAGCCATCGTTTTTCTTCGGTTTAGCCCTTATACAGCTCAGTGCACCATTTAGGTGAACATAATGGTCTTCATCGCAGCCCTTTGTTCCCAGCAGCCTCCATTTATGAGGTTATTTAAAAAAACACTTGAACAACGCTGTTATGGCTGCTTCCTCAGATACATCTGTGCTTAGGTCAGGCAGTAAAAATAGTGAATGTTCAGGGGGTTAGGTAGGGCCCAGGGAGATTGAATCATGAAAGCAATTACAGATGACAGAAGTCTTCCATTTTCCTACTCGGAATTCTAAGAGGATCTTTATTCAGTTGCACTGCCCCTTCCTCTGAATCCCTTCATTTCCGTGCCCTGAAGAAGTCTGTGTACCACTTAGTTCCGGAAAGCTCTTGAGGAAAGGGTCTGAGTGGTTTTGGTCTCATGGAAAACAAAGGGTGAAATTTATTAAGTACAAGAGCACAAAATTTCCGCAGGTCCACACTAAGTGTGCTCTATTAATAGTTCAGTGGCTTAAATCAGATAGTCACCGAAGAATCACAAATTTGATCCTTCACACACATTTTGTTTAAATTTTTTAGTTAAGAATTAAGTGTTTTTACAAAAAATATATATTTTTTATATGACACGCTGCTATATTTATTCATTACTTACTTATATATTTTTGGCTGCACTAGGTCGTCGTTGCTGCCGGGGGCTTTTCTCCGGTTGTGGTGAGTGGGGGCTGCTCTCTAGCTGTGGTGCACAGGCTTCTCACTGTGGTGGCTTTTCTTGTTGTACAGCACAGGCTGTAGGCGCGTGGGCTTCAGTAGTTGCAGCCCAGGGGCTCAGTAGTTGTGGCACACGGGCTTAGTTGTTCTGCAGCATGTGGAATCTTCCTGAACAGGGATCAAACCCATGTCCCCTGCATTGGCAGGCAGATTCTTATCCACCGTGCCACCAGGGAAGCCCCAAACGCCCTATAGATACTGAATATCCTTGCTCTGGGCAGAGAGAGAATCTTCTGTAATGAAGTAAGTGGTTCATGTTTCTGACTCCACTTTTAACCTCCATTCTCAGTTGTTTGTGATGTAGGAGCTCAGCAGAGAGCATGAATCTGTCTAGGATCAGCGTCTTTGCATAGGGGTATGTTTCCAGGGCTTGGAGGGACAACTGCACGTGAGTCCTGGCTCAGACGAGTGACAGGAGTTCTCCAAACCAACCTAAGTCTCTTGGTTTGTAGGTAGTAGTAGTAATAGTAACGACAAGGCTACTTTTTTCCCCCGCATGTGTTTGATTCAATTTAATATAGTTTTACTTGGAGCTGACTGATACGCTGTATTTAGTCCAGTGTCCTAAGTTTACGTGGTCCTTACAGAACAGCAGCAAGGCTACTTGTCTGGTGGTTTTCCGTCCTGAAGATGGAAAGAGTTGTGTTTGAAAATACTGCGTCATCTGTAAAGCATCCTGCTGATGTTCATTATTGTTATTGTTCCTTGTATTTGATAACAACACTTCTACCATTGTTATTTCTTAAGCCAGTTTTCGACGAGCCTCTGCATGGATTCTGAATTGTTTGAAGTGGACAATGACTGGCAATTGATCATTGCCCTCTGCTTGCTACGCACGCGTAGTCCGGAGGCACACAGTGCACAGCGCTTGGCAGGTGTCCCACCATTGTTTCAAAAGCCGGAGTGGGTTTTGCTTTTGCCTGCTGCAGCACCAACATAAACTCAGATTCCCCCTGGACTCCATGGCTCCACCTTCAGTTGCATCACTTAAGAGACACATGGTGGTTAAGTGTTTAAATATTTATCTGGTTTTTGCTTGATCTTCAGAACTTCATAAAACATTTTAAAAAATCTGGGTGACCTTGAACAAGTCATGTAATCTTTCCAAGTTTTTTTTTTTTCATTTAGGAAAGAGGTTAAACTACATTATCTTCTGCAATCTTCTCCAACTTAGAATTTTTGAGATGCTACTGTAATGGTTCCCTAACTGGTTAGAAAATGTCACCAAATAAGGATGCCATGTGTAATAGGGTTTTCCTATTTTTTGAATGGATTAACATTTTTAGAAACTCTTTGGCTAAAGAACTTTCTGTGAACTCTGTCTCACTCACCAACCTGTTGACTTCAGGGTATTTCTAAGTGAATTTAATATTAAGAAAGATTAAATTTTGATGCCCATAGGCATCATCATCTCTGTTTCAATCTTTTCATGAATATAACATGTCAGAGTTACTACCCTGCAAATCAAAAGGGTTATTAACCACCACAATTCCAGGTACCAACTAAGCAGAAAAACCCTTTGTCTCCATGGTACATCTTCAGATGTGGGTGAGAGCTGTTCAGGCCAAGACCAAAGATGCTGTCCCGAGGGTGTGGTCCTCTAATTGATTCTTTATTCACTGGAGAGAAGTCTTCTCAAAGTGAAGGATCAGAGCCTGGCAGGACACTGTGGACCCCTGGAGAGCTTGATGGAGCTGTGCTTTTTTCCTTTCTGTTACTCCCCCCAGGGCCATTACAATCTCAGATTCTCTCTCCGTGGTATCCAAAGCATAAAACTAGTAGAGTTTTGAACTTCTCTGGTGGTCCAGTGGTTAAGAATCTGCTCTCCAAGCTGGGGACACAGGTTCAATCTCTGGTCAGGGAACTAAGATCCAGATGCTGAGGGCCAGCTAAGCCCCTGCGCTTTAACTACTGAGCCCACATGCTGTGATGAAGACCCAGAGCAGCAAAAATAAAATTAAAAACAGGCAAACAAAAACCGCCAAATAAGCAGAGTTTTAGGTAGTTTGATACTTACACATACTCTGCATATAAACATGTGCATTTACATATACATAGACATGTATAACCCTGGAGAAGGAAATGGCAACCCACTCCAGTATTCTTGCCTGGAGAATCCCATGGATGGAGGAGCTTGGTGGGCTACAGTCCACGGGTCGCAAAGAATGGGACACGACCGAGCGACTTCACTTTCAGACATGTATAAAGGTATGAATGTGTGTATTAGTATTACACTTTAAATACATTATCTTTGTTCTCAAGAAACTTACTGTCTTGAAGGATGGAGATAGAAATGTGCAAGTGCTTTGATAATCTAGGTGTTCCTAAACAGAGATATACACATGGATTATCCAAATATTTTATGACAGCTAGCAGTTACTGAATATATACTGTGTTCCAGGACCAACTTAAGCTCTTTACACATGTTGGCTCAGCTAATCCTTCTAAACAACTTTGTAAGGTAGGTGCTATTTGACGTATGTATGTTTGTATGTATATATGTCTATATCTGTATATGTATTTTTTCAGTCACTAAGTCATATCTGACTCTTTGTGACCCCTTGGACTGTAGCATGCTAGGCTTCCCTGTCCTTCACCAATTCCTGGAGCTTGCTCAAACTGATGTCCATTGAGTCAGTGATGCCATCCAACCACCTCATCCTCTGTTGCCCCTTCTCCTCCTGCCTTCAGTCTTTCCCAGCATCAGAGTCTTTTCCAAAGAGTCATTTCTTTGCATCAGGTGGCCAAAGTATTGGAGTTTTAGCTTCAGCATCAGTCCTTCCAATGAATATTCAGGACTGATTTCCTTTAGGATTGACTGGTTGGATCTCTTTGCTGTCCAAGGGACTCTCAAGAGTCTTTTCCAGCACCACAGTTAGTTATGTATAATATAAATAAATATATATGTATGAGGTAGATACTGTTATATGTTCAATTTATAGGTACTATTATATATTTAAATCACAAAAGATTAAGGAATTTTCTCAAGGTCATATGACCAAGATCAGATCAGATCAGTCACTCAGTTGTGTCCGACTCTTTGTGACCCCATGAATCGCAGCACGCCAGGCCTCCCTGTCCATCACCAACTCCCGGAGTTCACTCAGACTCACGTCCATCGAGTCAGTGATGCCATCCAGCCATCTCATCCTCTGTCGTCCCCTTCTCCTCCTGCCCCCAATCCCTCCCAGCATCAGAGTCTTTTTTCCAATGAGTCAACTCTTCGCATGAGGTGGCCAAAGTACTGGAGTTTCAGCTTTAGCATCATTCCTTCCAAAGAAATCCAAGGGCTGATTTCCTTCAGAATGGACTGGTTGGATCTCCTTGCAGTCCAAGGGACTCTCAAGAGTCTTCTCCAACACCACAGTTCAAAAGTATCAATTCTTCGGCGCTCAGCCTTCTTCACAGTCCAACTCTCACATCCATACATGACCACAGGAAAAACCATAGCCTTGACTAGACGAACCTTTATTGGCAAAGTAATGTCTCTGCTTTTGAATATGCTATCTAGGTTGGTCATAACTTTCTTTCCAAGGAGTAAGCATCTTTTAATTTCATGGCTGCAGTCACCATCTGCAGTGATTTTGGAGCCCAGAAAAATAAAGTCTGACACTGTTTCCACTGTTTCCCCATCTATTTCCTATAAAGTGATGGAACCAGATGCCATGATCTTCGTTTTCTGAATGTTGAGCTTTAAGCCAACTTTTTCACTCTCCACTTTCACTTTCATCAAGAGGCTTTTGAGTTCCTCTTCATTTTCTGCCATAAGGGTGGTGTCATCCGCATATCTGAGGTTATTGATATTTCTCCCAGCAATCTTGATTCCAGCTTGTGTTTCTTCAGTCCAGCGTTTCTCATGATGTACTCTGCATATAAGTTAAATAAGCAGGGTGACAATATACAGCCTTGACGAACTCCTTTTCCTATTTGGAACCAGTCTGTTGTTCCATGTCCAGTTCTAACTGTTGCTTCCACACCTGCATACAAATTTCTCAAGAGGCAGATCAGGTGGTCAGTATTCCCATCTCTTTCAGAATTCTCCATAGTTTATTGTGATCCACACAGTCAAAGGCTTTGGCATAGTCAATAAACCAGAAATAGATGTTTTTCTGGAACTCTGTTGCTTTTTCCATGATCCAGCGGATATTGGCAATTTGATCTCTGGTTCCTCTGCCTTTTCTAAAACCAGCTTGAACATCAGGAAGTTCACGGTTCACATATTGCTGAAGCCTACTTGGAAAATTTTGAGCATTACTTTACTAGCGTGTGAGATGAGTGCAATTGTGCGGTAGTTTGAGCATTCTTTGGCATTGCCTTTCTTTGGGATTGGAATGAAAACTGACCTTTTCCAGTCCTGTGGCCACTGCTGAGTTTTCCAAATTTGCTGGCATATTGAGTGCAGCACTTTCACAGCATCATCTTTCAGGATTTGGAATAGCTCAACTGGAATTCTATCACCTCCACTAGCTTTGTTCATAGTGATGCTTTCTAAGGCCCACTTGACTTCACATTCCCGGATGTCTGGCTCTAGGTCAGTGATCACACCATCGTGATTATCTGGGTCGTGAAGATCTTTTTTGTACAGTTCTTCTGTGTATTCTTGCCACCTCTTCTTAATATCTTCTGCTTCTGTTAGGTCCATACCATTTCTGTCCTTTATCGAGCCCATCTTTGCATGAAATGTTCCTTTGGTATCTCTGATTTTCTTGAAGAGATCCCTAGTCTTTCCCATTCTGTTGTTTTCCTCTATTTCTTTGCACTAATCACTGAAGAAGGCTTTCTTATCTCTTCTTGCTATTCTTTGGAACTCTGCATTCAGATGTTTATATCTTTCCTTTTCTCCTTTGCCTTTCACTTCTCTTCTTTTCACAGCTATTTGAAAGGCCTCCCTAGACAGCCATTTTGCTTTTTGGCATTTCTTTTCCATGGGGATTGTCTTGATCCCTGTCTCCTGTACAATGCCACGAACCTCATTCCATAGTTCATCAGGCACTCTATCAGATCTAGGCCCTTAAATCTATTTCTCACTTCCACTGTATAATCATAAGGGCTTTGATTTAGGTCATACCTGAATGGTCTAGTGGTTTTCCCTACTTTCTTCAATTTAAGTCTGAATTTGGCAATAAGGAGTTCATGGTCTGAGCCACAGTCAGCTCCCGGTCTTGTTTTTGCTGACTGTATAGAGCTTCTCCATCTTTGGCTGCAAAGAATATAATCAATCTGATTTCGGTGTTGACCATCTGGTGATGTCCATGTGCAGAGTCTTCTCTTGTGTTGTTGGAAGAGGGTGTTTGTTATGACCAGTGCATTTTCTTGGCAAAACTCTATTAGTCTTTGCCCTGCTTCATTCCACATTCCAAGGCCAAATTTGCCTGTTACTCCAGGTGTTTCTTGACTTCCTACTTTTGCATTCCAGACCCCTATAATGAAAAGGACATCTTTTTTGGGTGTTAGTTCTAAAAGGTCTTGTAGGTCTTCATAGATGCGTTCAACTTCAGCTTCTTCAGCATTACTGGTTGGGGCATAGACTTGGATTACTGTGATATTGAATGGTTTGCCTTGGAAATGAACAGAGATCATTTTGTTGTTTTTGAGACTGCATCCAAGTACTGCATTTCGGACTCTTGTTGACCATGATGGCTACTCCATTTCTTCTGAGGGATTCCTGCCCGCAGTAGTAGATATAATGGTCATCTGAGTTAAATTCACCCATTCCAGTCCATTTCAGTTTGCTGATTCCTAGAATGTCGACATTCACTCTTGCCATCTCTTGTTTGACCACTTCCAATTTGCCTTGATTCATGGACCTGACATTCCAGGTTTCTATGCAATATTGCTCTTTACAGCATCAGACCTTGCTTCTATCACCAGTCACATCCACAGCTGGGTATTGTTTTTGCTTTGGCTCTATCCCTTCATTCTTTGTGGAGTTATTTCTCCACTAATCTCCAATAGCATATTGGGCACCTACTGACCTGCGGAGTTTCTCTTTCAGTATCCTATCATTTTGCCTTTTCATACTGTTCATGAGGTTCTCAAGGCAAGAATACTGAAGTGGTTTGCCATTCCCTTCTCCAGTGGACCACATTCTGTCAGATCACTCCACCATGACCCGCCCATCTTGGGTTGCCCCACGGGCATGGCTTAGTTTCATTGAGTTAGACAAGGCTGTGGTCCTAGTGTGATTAGATTGACTAGTTTTCTGTGAGTATGGTTTCAGTGTGTTTGCCCTCTGATGCCCTCTTGCAACACCTACTGTCTTACTTGGGTTTCTCTTACCTTGGGCGTGGGGTATCTCAAGCAAGTGGCAAAGAGGTAGGACTCCACCCAGGCATTTGGCTCTAGACCCCAGGCGCTTATCTCCTCCCCTAGGCTGTGTGTCTGGTAAATGCAGTTTCCAGCCAGCCTGTGGTGGGCAGGTACTCTGAGCATGCCTCTCTGCACTGTCCCAGGTTCTCACTGAGTGCCTGGGCACAGGATTAGTTCCTTGTCAGGAGCCTCAACGGCAGGGTGGTCCTACCAGATTCTATCCTTCACTGTCAAAGGCCGTTTGTAGACTGATTTGCAGACTGTAGACCATTTGTAGGCCGTTTGTAGACTGGTCTTACTTAGGGTCTGAGATGGAGATTTGCATGCTGGCAGTTATGTAGTTGGTGAGAGCTCTGAGGAGGTCCTGTGAGGGCTGAGGGAACAGGGAAGAGTCAACATCCCTGAGAGGGGCAGACCTGGGCTGTGATGCAGCTGTCACCGAGGCCTCAGCAGATCTCCAGTGAAGTTCAGGAGCTGAAGTCTTCTTTCTGAATTGAGGTGATGGTGCTGGGCCTTTGCATGTACCCTTCCCTCAAGTAGCCCCTGGATGCAGACTGCCCAGGGAGAGCAGGGCAGCCCTCTTTGACTGAGAGCAGTTCCTGAGGAGGAGGTCGACTATGAAGCATCAGCAGATAGCAGTCCCAGCAGCAGAGGGAACGGGGGTACAGCCTGCAGAGGCATCTGCAGCCACTCTGATGCTATGAGTCATGGCAAAATGGCAGGTGTTGAAGAAAGGGGTAGTACTTGAAGAAAGGAGTTCTCCCCTGTTCCTCTGCAGTGTTCCTCTGCCTTCGGAAGGCAGATCACGTTCTGGAGAATGATGTGTGTCTGTGATGGGGGTTGGTGAGCAGGAATGAGGGGGACGATGCTATCTCCCACTGCCAGTTCTTTCCACGCTGGGCTGGATTACCAAAGCTCTTGGAAAAAGAGGTCAGGTAGACTCAGACTTTGTCAGTCTCTCCAGAAGGGGATGACTGATGGGCAATGTCTCCCACTCCTTTCCCTTGAAGAAAATTTCTTGCCCCTTCTCTGGGAAATTAAAGTAATATATCCATCTAAGTGGAAGCTGACTCAGTATAAAAGCCATAGCTCAGGTAAGTTCTTTATTAAACCTGAAATGATAAAGTAACAAAAATATGTTTTAATAGGCTTCTCCTTTTGCAACAGCATAGAATTATTGCCCTCTTCTCTCCCTACCCTTGGGGGGTGTGTGTGTATGTGTGTGTGTGTGTGTGTGTGTGTATGTGTGTTGGGGAAAACATGGAGGTTTGTTATATATTTATAGCAATGTTTATCATGTATTGAAAGGCGCCTATATGCCATATACTTTGTGAATTAAGGGCTTCCCTGTGGCTCAGCTGGTAAAGAATCTGCCTGCAATATGGGAGACCTGGGTTCAATCTCTGGGTTGCGAAGATCCCCTGGAGAAAGGAAAGGCTACCCACTCCAGTATTCTGGCCTGGAGGACTCCATGGAATGTATAGTCCATGTGGTCACAAAGAGTCAGACACAACTGAGTGACTTTCATTTTGTGTATTCATATATTATTGCTAACTAGGGCTTCCCAAGTGGCTCAGTGGTAAAGAATCCACCTGCAGTGCAAGAGACACTGCAGTGCAAGGAGTCATGGATTAACCCCTAGGTCAGTAAGATCCCCTGGAGGAGGAAATGGCAACCCATTCCATTATTCTTACCTGAAAAATCCCATGGACAGAGGATCCCAGTGGGCTGCAATCCAAAGGGTCACTCAGAGTCGGATGTGACTGAGCACACGCACACCCACATTGCTAACTATCCCAATAACCCTACACAGTAGGTATTAATCACAGTTTTCCACAATGAGAAATTGTTCCCCAAAGAGTAGGTGAATTGCTCATGATCCATAGCCATTAAGGGATAGAAGCACATTGTGCAAATCCTGAACACACATTGACTCTCCTTGTGTTTCATCTGGGGTGTCTTGGGTCAGTAGTTAGCAAGATGAAAGGCAAGACAATAAGTTTAGGTGTGAATGACTGCTGCTGCTGCTAAGTCGCTTCAGTCGTGTCCGACTCTGTGTGACCCCATAGACGGCAGCCCACCAGGCTCCTCCATCCCTGGGATTCTCCAGGCAAGAACACTGGAGTGGGTTGCCATTTCCTTCTTCAATGCATGAAAATGAAAAGTGAAAGTGAAGTCGCTCAGTCGTGTCCGACTCTTGGTGACCCCATGGACTGCAGCCTACCAGACTCCTCTGTCCATGGGATTTTCCAGGCAAAAGTACTGGAATGGGGTGCCATTGCCTTCTCCGGTGAATGACTAGGACTGTACTTAAGCTCCTGCCCACCTTCTCCAATCCACTCTTTGTATCCTGTGAGAAGCTAATTGCTTACCCATCCCCAGTAACTCAAAGTCTTTATTTACCCAGAAAACTTTAATAACTGGTTTTTGCCTTGCTAGTAACAGCCTCTAATCTTCGTAGTAGAAGGTGGTGAATTTTCCTCTCACAGCTGGTCCAGGCTTCCATTACAATAGAATAGTTAACTGTTCATCTGTGGCAGGAACTTGAATAGGAATACACAGTATACAATTGTATAATGTTGTAATCCAAACTCAGAAGAGTTTGCCTTTAAATGTTGTTTACAGCATTTTCCCATGCTATTTAATATTGAAGCTGGTAAACTTATCTGGGGACTTAAGACCCTTCTTGCCAGACATCTGCAGAGAATTGTTATTGTGTCCAGCTCTTTTGTGACCCCATGGACTGTAGCCTGCCAGGATTCTCTGTCCATGGGATTTCCTAGGCAAAAATACTGGAGTAGGATGCCATTTCCTTCTCCACGGCATCTTCCTGACTCCGGGATTGAACCCATGTCTCCTGTATTGCAGGCGGATTCTTTACTGCTGAGTCACTCGGGAAGCCTTCTGAAGAGAATGCCATTACCTAAGTGATTACTCCTCGTGGTGAAAATGATTGGCTTTAGTGCCTTTCAGTTAGAGAGAAGGACCCTAATCTTTGCCACTTGCTCCGAGGTCAGGACCCACCCCCACCCCCACCCCCCCAAAAAAAGAGATAAAGTCACTGTGATGGCACTTTGTTCCTTACCTTGGACTCAAAATGGGTACAAAGCTGTAATCTCCCGTCTCCCAAGAGCCTTCCCAAAGATGCCTCTTCCACAGGAGTCTGGTCTCCTGCATGCCCAGCCCTTAACCCATGATACTTTTTCCTTAAACAGAGCCAGGTTTTAGAGAAAGAAGTAAGGTTGTTAATTTAGAGTAGGTTAAGTGTTTGTGCAGGTTAAGGCCTTTACTCAACGCATTGAGTTACTGAAAGATTAGCCCTTATGCTGAAATACTCAATGGCTGTAGAAGAAATCTGAGAAACACCATTTAATATTATTAAAAACTTGAAGGGACAGGAACTGAGTCATGAGAAAAGAAAGAATTGAGGAGCAGGGTCTAAATGTTTCTAAGTCTTTCTAACTGAAGACTTAGAAACGTGTTAGGATCTGTATTGGAGGGAAAAGGAGGAAGTAGAACTCTTACCAGTTTTTACTGTAGTCAGTTTTAGTACTGTCTTACATCAGTGGTATGCAGATGGTTAAATATTGCCTACAGGTAACTTGAATGACGTAAAAGCAGTGTAGCTTTCTGAATTGTGACCATGAGAAACATGAGTGCATTCGGCTTATGATATTGTTTGGTAAAAGATTACAGCAAAATCTTTAGTGACAGCATGATATATTAGCCAGCACAGCATAACAGGACAGAAGCACAGTAAGACGCACATGCTGAGCAAGGATGCCATAGGCAGTTCCCACCATGTCAGGGAAGACCCCATTAAGTACACCCTGAAGAACAATTTTGTTCAGCACAGACCCCATAGGCCTTAAACAGACAACTTTAGGACATAAAGACAGAGGGCTATGAAAAAATTTTTCTGGACTGTGCTGGATCTTCACTGTGGCCTGGGGGCTCTTTGTTGAGGCACACAGTCTTCTCGCACACAGGCTTAGTTGCCCTGCAACCTGTGGGGTCTTGGTTCCCTGACCTGGAATTGAACCCACATGCCCAGCATTGAAAGGTGGATTCTTTACCACTGGACCACCAGGGAAGTCCCAGGACTGTGAAATATTAATTGCATATAAAGTTGTTAATTTTATAGCAACCTTATGAAGAAAGGTTAGTGTAGTACAGTAATAAAAATCCTGTGGCACTGACAGTGTTATATGGAGTTCACCCCACAACTTCTAAGCATGTTATAAATGTGTGGTTTTGCAAGAGGGAACACTCCAGAACAGATAGGCTGGCTGTTTTATCTGAGGGCTCCCAGCAGAATGAATATAACCAGACTATGGTCCTTAGTACCTCCTGAAATTATGCTTCTTATTTCCCTTCCCTGGTGGCTCAGCCGGTAAAGAATCTGCCTCCAATGCAGGAGACTGCAGTTTGATTCCTGGGTCCGGAAGACCCGCTGGAGAAGGTATAGGCTACCCACTCCAATATTCTTGGGCTTCCCTGGTGGCTCAGCTGGTAAAGAATCTGCCTGCAGCACGGGAGACCTAGTTCGATTCCTTGATTGGGAAGATCCCCTGGAGAAGGGAATGGCTACCCACTCCACTTTCCTGGCCTGGAGAATTATGGACTGTATAGCCAAGAGTTGGACATGACTGAGCGACTTCCATGTTCTGATCCATTGCTCATGATTTTCCTTCCTGCCTAAGAAGAAATGGTGTGACTGTATCCCATCACCCCCACCTTCTCCTTTCTTTCAAGTACAGTCACCTAATCATCTTCTTTCTCAGTCACTGTATTCCACTCACCCCCTCTGCTGTCTTTGATAATGCACAGTGCTTCTTGCCTACAGTTTTTAGTGTGTTTGAAAAATATAGTTTGCCATGAAGTTCATCTTGATTTTTAAGATCTGTCTTCCCTTAAATAAGAGAAATAGGGAATTTATTTGTACTCTAAAACTATTATACTTTTTATGTTTTTACCCAAACTTCTTAAATAATGCTAAACTCAGAACAAGCAGTTAGCAAGCTCATGGTAGAAAATGAATGAATGAAGCAGTTTGTGTCTATTAGGAACTGCCAAATCACTAGTAGCAATTATGTGATAATAATGACTTTTAAAAGACAAGTGTTTATTTTCCTTTACCAAAAAAAAAAAAAAAAAAAACTAAAAAAAGTCTGTAAGCAGGAAGTCTAGGGCTATATAGTAATTATTCAATATTGTCAGTGCCCTCAGGCTCTTGCTGGGTTTCTGTTCCATTATCTTTAGCATGTAGAGACTTTTTAAAGGTTTCCTCATGGTGTTAAAATTGCTGCTGAAGTTCCAGTCATTGTATATCTCAGTCATGAAGAGGAAAAGGGGAGAAAGGACAAAAGGAAACAAACCATCCAGCTGAGTTTGCCTCCATTTAAGAGTATTTCTGGGACCTCTCCCCAGATGACTACTGCACATCTCTCATTGGTGACCTCTATTTGTAAGGGAATCTGAGAAGTGTAATCTTTGGTGCCGCATGTTGTCATGCTGAAAAGAATTAGATTCTATTAATATAAGGAAGGTAGATGGATATGAGATCGGCAGTTACTAATCTCTAAGTAATGATCAAAGTTGCCTCCTGATTAGGGTTTAATCTCTTAGTATGTCTGTAAGATGAGATGTTCTCCCAGTGCATCTGGGGGTGGGGGAGAATAAAAGTGCTTTGGAATTTAGACAAGGAAATATGTAAAGAGGTTTTGTATCAGTTATTCTAGATGGAAATGATGAGTCAGGGATTTGAAGATGTCAGGTTGAGACTCTAAGGAACTGGAGATTTTGATGAAGTTGAAAAAATAAGTATCATGGGAATGACAGGCATATAGGAGCTAGAAAGAGATGCAGCTGTGGTCTGCATGTGGAACATAGGATTTAAGACTCTAGAGGCTTAGCTGTTCCAGCAAGTGAGGGAAAAGCTTCAGGCCCTGGTTTTCAAAATACAGAGCTGAAGGTCTTCAGAGTGGAAAAGATTTATAGGCTCCCATGAAATAGAATCATACCTATTGAATGAAAAGCAAAAGTGAGCAAAAAGTGTAAAAAGCGAAATTTGCCCAGTCGTGTCTGACTTTTTGCAACCTCATGGACTATACAGTCTATGGAATTCTCCAGGCCAGAATACTGGAGTAGGTAGCCTTTCCCTTCTCCAGGGGATCTTCCCAACCCAGGGATCAAACCTAGGTCTCCCGTATTGCAGGTGGATTCTTTACCAGCTGAGCCACAAAGGAAGCCCAAGAATACTGGAGTGCGTAACCTATCCCTTCTCCAGCAGTTCTTCTCGACCCAGGAATCAAACCAGAGTCTCCTGCATTACAGGTGGATTCTTTACCAACTGAACTATCGGGGAAGCCCATTCTATTCTATTGAGTGTGCTTTACATATTTCTTAGCTGTGCCAAGCACAAATGGATTTTCTTTTCTGCTGAAAAAATAATTACATATTAGAAAATAGAGGGGGAGAATCTTCACATTTCCACTGTCTACACAACTCATGTTTCAGTTCCACATGGTTTACATAGTTGCAACTATAGCTTACAGATGATTGCCTATCCTTTTAATTCAACATGATAATGTAAGCATTTTCCATGTTGTAACATAGTTATTAGAATTAATGGGTGGGTTCTAAATAAGTATTCAAATTACAATTTGGGGATACTCCAGATCCTCCATCAATGTCACTTTCTTGTGAAACCAAAAGAAAAAAAAAAGAATTGTGAAATTTCAAACAAATTATCAGAAGTAAAGAGGGACATGACTCATTTTTGTCTTGCTGAAACTCATGGGTCTCTGGTTTCTCTTATCTTGATGTTACAAATACCACTCTTTCACCAACTGCATTCCTCAACCATTTGAAGTTAGAGATATTATAAATGTGTGGGGTACAAATCAAGATCTGTATGCAGTGGATGTAAGAATTTCATTAGATGGATCTTCTTGCATCCCAGCCCCACCCCAAGGCTTTCCTTTAGAAGGCACTAAGAAGATAAGCTTGGACTTCCCTGATGGTCCAGTGGTTGAGCATCTGCCTGCCAGTGCAGGAGACGTGGGTTCGATCCCTGGTCCAGGAAGATCTCACATGAGAGACGTAAGCCCATGTACCATGACTGCTGATCCCATATGCCCATGTTGTAGAGTAAGAGAAGCCACCGCAGTGAGAAGCCTGCACACTGCAAGGAAGAGTAGCCTCCACTCACCGCAACTAGAGAAATCTCATGTGCAGCAACGAAGACCCAGAACAGCAAAAAAAAAAAAAGTTTTTTAAGTAAAAAGCAAAAAAATATTAGTTCTATATTCTTATTCCTGGTACAAGTAAGAAAGTTATAAAATTTCACTGGGTTCTTATTTCTTTACCTGGGACCAAAGAGCATCTTTTGTTTTCTCCTGAGTTGCAAAAAATTTACTTTAAATTTGCTAAAAAATGATAATTCAGTGGAGCAGTAATTCATTTTACACTATCGCTGCATTGGCTATTGAATTCAAAGAATACTCAATTTCTCCTGTTTTGATGTCCTTCTTTATGCAACTTAGATTCAACTGTTTACTCACTGCTGCTGCTGCTAAATCGCTTCAGTCATGTCTGACTCTGTGCAACCACATAGACGGCAGCCCACCAGGCTCCCCCGTCCCTGGGATTCTCCAGGCAAGAACACTGGAGTGGGTTGCCATTTCCTTCTCCAATGCATGAAAGTGAAAAGTGAAAGTGAAGTCGCTCAGTCGTGTCCGACTCCCAGCGACCCTATGGACTGCAGCCCACCAAGCCCCTCCATCCACGGGATTTTCTAGGCAAGAGTACTGGAGTGGGTTGCCATTGCCCCCTCCGTTTACTTATTAGGACCCTCAAATCTCTTGACGTTGCTTTCTCCTGGCTGATGTGTCCAGCAGACTCCCCACCAGGGTTCAGTTCATTCACTCTTTTGGGTCACCTTATGTTGCTATAGAAACTCATGTGGCCCTGTGGATAGAACTCCTGCAAAAGTAAAGTTTTCCATTGTAGACCAGGCTCAGTGCCACTTAGTAAACTTTATACCTGTCCCTGGCCTTTTCTCCCCCCATTTCCCCCACAAAAGCTGATGCAAACATTCCCACGTCAACCTCTTGCATGTGGATTCTTCAGGGTTCTGCCTGGAGCCCTTTCTCTTCTCTCTTTGTTCATTCCCCTGCTATAAGTACCATTTGTTGCAGATCTATCTCTGAACTCCACCCTGGTCCCACACTGGACACATGCACATTGCACCCAGTACTTGGATATTTGTGCTCTTTGGATATCACACAGGCATCTCCGAATTAAGCTCATTATATTTTATAAATGTTAAAACTTTCTTGTTACAGGCTCTATACCTCTTCAGCCACCAATTCAGAAATCTTGAATGATAGTTTACTATTTCTTCTCCCTGATCCCACATAAGTATTCTCATGGTGATAGCTTATGGTGAATGGTGTCAGATTTGTGACCTCCGAAGAAGAGAATTTAGCTTTGGGACCAGAGATGAGGCTTGATTCCTTAGAGCTTTTGTGTAGCATAGTTATATTACCGTGAAAAAGGAACAGAGAAAGCTTCTGACATAGACATCAGAAGGGGGCAGAGAGTGCCCCACTTGCTAGTCTTATCAAGGCCTTATATACTTTTTCAGTTGGTTACTAACAATAGAAAGGTCTTACCAGACCAGCTCCCACAACATCCTAAGATAATGGGATTAGTCTGAAGGTTGCTGT
Source organism: Bubalus kerabau (assembly GCF_029407905.1). NCBI lineage: Eukaryota > Metazoa > Chordata > Mammalia > Artiodactyla > Bovidae > Bubalus > Bubalus kerabau. The sequence continues at coordinate 37,826,745 of NC_073624.1, read as the reverse complement.
AAAAAAGGAGAAATATATCCTCAGTTCAGTCCCTCAGTCGTGTCCGACTCTTTGAGACCCCATGGACTTCACAGCACGCCAGGCTTCCCTGTCCATCACCAACTCCTGGAGCTTGCTCAAACTTGTGTCCATCAAGTCAGTGATAGCATCCAAACCTCTCATCTTCTGTGGTCCCCTTCTCTTCCTGCCTTCATTCTTTCCCAGCATCAGGATCTTTTCCAATGAGTCAGTTCTTTGCATCAGGTCCCCAAAGAATTGGGAGTTTCAGCTTCAGCATCAGTCCTTTCAATGAATATTCAGGACTGATTTCCTTTAGGATGGACTAGTTTGATCTCCTTGCAGCCTAAGGGACTCTCAAGAGTCTTCTCCAACACCACACTTTGAAAGCATCAATTCTCCATCATTACTTAGAAAAGGTTCAAATTCTTTAACACAGCAAAGCCCTCGGTAATGGGAACTCACTCTTACCTTCCTAGTGTCATCTCTTGCCTCCACCATTCTCCTGCAGTCAGCCACACCAAACATTCATTTCAGCAAATGTAGCCCTCTTTTACATTGTACCATGCTGTCCCTTCCTTCCCCAGGTGGCACAGAGGTAAAGAATCTGCCGGCTATTGCAGGAGATGCAAGAGACGTGGATTCGATCCCTGGGTTGGGAAGACCCCCTGGAGGAGGAAATGGCAGACCATTCCAGTATTCTTGCCTGGGAAATACATGGTCAGAAGACTCTGGCAGGCTGTGGCCCATAGGGTCGCAAAAGAGTTGAACATGACTGAGCATGCACTCATGCTTGCTGCCTCACAGATGTTCTGTTTTCTGCTCATCATCTGCTGGGCTTCAGCTGATTCACCGACGTCCTGACCTCTAAGCAAAGTCAGGGGCTTTGTCTTCCCTCTTCCCCTGGTTCTTCAATCATACTTCTATCACCACTGTCCTCACAATTTACTGTGGCTGTTCATGTTTCTGTCTCCTGCATTAGATTATGAGTCCCTTGAAGGCGGGGAGCAGATCTCAAGATAAAATATCTTCCTAGTGTCTGACAGATATTAGTTATCTGGGAAATGTTAAGAAAAAAGGCAACCTTCTTACACTGGGGCCTCTGTAGTTCCCATCTTTCACTCATTTCCCTTCATCCTACTTGAATGAATTTTCAATACCATGTAACTATCCCCACCCTTTACTTCCCATTCACCTTTCCAACTTGGGGTACTCAATTCAGTTCTACCATCTCTGCTTCCAACAGGCACTCTTGGAAAAGTCAGTGTTACTGGCATATTGCCAGACTCCATACACACTTTGCAGTACTTGACTTACCATGCCTTTGACACCGGAACTACTCTCTTTATTGCAAACCAAGCATTCTCTCCCTCTCTCTCTGACACTGGGCACTCCTCTGCCATCTCCACTTCTTTGTCCTCCTTTGTAAACTCTTCTCTGCTTGCCCTTCTCCAAGGTTTGATCCTTAGTCCACTTCTATCCTTTTTTTCCCCATGCTCGGTGTAGAAAATGTTCGTGGTGTCATTTCAGCTCTGCAGGTTTTGTTCTGCTTTGCCATGTGGGATTTTAGTTCCTCAAGGGGTCATACCCCCTTCATCGGAAGCTCAGAGTCTTAATCACTGGACCACCAGAAAGTCCCCCGTGCTTGTGCTAAGTTGCTTCAGTTGTGTCCGACTTCTTGAGACCCTGTGGACTCTAGCCCACCAGTCTCCTCTGTCCATGGGATTCTCCAGGCAAGAATACTGGAGTGGGATGCCATTTCTTCTTCCAGGGGCTCTTCCCAGGGATCGAACCTATGTCTCATGTCTCCTGCATTGGCAGGTAGGTTCTTTACCACCAGCACCACCTGGGAAGCCCGAGGAAGTCCCCTCCCTCTGCAGTTTTCACTACACTGACTTTCTAATATGTCTCCCAACTACATCCAGCCCCTACCTCTCATCTGCACTTCAGACTTGAATATCCACCTGAAATAGGAGGGCAGCAGGGTAGCAGCCATACACAACCTTTAAAAGAATGACATAGCCCAAGGACACAACATAAGCTGATTAGAACCAAATAGGTCCAAGATGGCAGACAAGTCAACTTCTACTAGACCTTGAGCCTCAGTATACGCTTGCTTATTGCTTACTGTAACACATCAGTAAGCTAAATGACACACCCACAGGCTTCATGACAGTTCCAAAACCAAGCATCAGAGGCCAAAAGGTGGGTGGTGGCCCAATTCCTGGAGGTCCCCTAGCTCTTGCCCAAAATAGCTGGAATATTCCTCCTACTCATTAGCCTATGAAATTACCCAGCCATATAAAAACTGACAACCCAACATCATGGTGCTGTTCTCGCCTTATGAGATGGCTCCCACTCAGTCTATAGAGTGTGTTTCTCTCTAAATGAATCTATTTCTTACCTAACACTTTGTCTCACTGAATGCTTTCTGCAATGAGACATCAAGAACCTGAGCGTTGTTGTTCAGTCACTCAGTTGTGTACAACTCTCTGCAACCCCATGGATTGTAGCATGTCAGGCTTCCCCGTCCTTCAGAATCTCCCGGAGGTTGCTCAAACTCATGTCCATTGAGTGGGTGATGCCATCCAACCATCTCATCCTCTGTCACCCACTTCTCCTCCTGCCCGCAGTCTTTCCCAGCATCAGGCTCTTTTCCAATGAGTCAGCTCTTCACATCAGATGGCCGAAATATTGGAGCTTTAGCTTCAGCATCAGTCCTTCCAGTGAATATCCAGAATTGATTTTCTTTAGGATTGACTGGTTTGATCTCCTTGCTGTCCAAGGGGCTCTCAGGAGTCTTCTCCAACACACAGCTTGAAAACATCAGTTCTTCAGTGCTCATCCTTCTTTATGGTCCAGCTCTCATATCCATACATGATTACTGGAAAAACCATAGTTTTGACTAAACAGATCTTTGTCAGCAAAGTGATGTCTCTGCTTTTTAATATGCTGTCTAGGTTTGTTGTAGGTTTTCTTCAAAGGAGCAAGCGTCTTAATTTCATGGCTGCAGTCACTATCCACAGTGATTTTGGAGCCCAAGAAGATAAAACTTGTCACTGTTTCCACTTTTCCCCCCATCTATTTGCCATGAAGTGATGGGACCAGATGCCATGATTTTAGTTTTTTGCATGTTGAGTTTTAAGCCAGCTTTTTCACTCTCCTCTTTCACCTTCATCAAGAGGCTCTTTAGTTCTTCTTCTCTTTCTGCCATTAGAGTGATATCATGTACATTTGTGATGTTGTTGATATTTCTCCTGGCAATCTTGATTTCAGCTTGTGCTTCATCCAGCCCAACATTTCCCATGATATACTCTGCATATAAGTTAAATAAGCAGGGTGACAATATACAGCCTTGATGTACTCCTTTCCCAATTTTGAACCAGTCTTTTGTTCCATGTCCAGTTCTAACTGTTGCTTCTTGACCTTCGTATAGGTTTCTCAAGAGGCAGGTAATGTGGTCTGATATTCCCATCTCTTTAAGAATTTTCCACAGCTTGTTGTGATCTACATAGTCAAAGGCTTTAGTGTAGTCAATGAGCAGAGGTAGATGTTTTTCTGGAATTTTATTGGTTTCTCTATGATGCAATGGATGTTGGCAATTTGATCTCTGGTTCCTCTGCCTTTTCTAAATCCAAGTTGTACATGTGGAATTTCTTGGTTCATGTAGTGCTGAATCCTAGCCTGAAGGATTTTGAGCAGTACCTTGCTAACATGAGAAATGAGCACAGTTGTACTGTAGTTTGGACATTCTTTGGCATTGCCCTTCTTTGGGATTGGAATGCAGACTGACCTTTTTCCAGTCCTGTGGCCACTGCTGAGTTTTCCAAATCAGCTGACATACCGAGTGCAGCACTAAACAGCATCATCTTTTAGGATTTGAAATAGAAAGAAAGTGAAGTTGCTCAGTTGTGTCCAACTCTTTGCGACCCCATGGGCTGTCGCCTACCAGGCTCTTCTGTCCATGAGATTTTCCAGGCAAGAATACTGGAGTGGGTTGTCATTTCCTTCTCCAGGGGATCTTCCTGACCCAGGGATCGAACCCAGGTCTCCTGCATTGTAGGCAGACACTTTACCGTCTGAGCCACCAGGGAAGTAAAAAAAAGAAAGAAAGAACAGGAGTTCAAGATGTAATCTACGTTTCTAAGTTGCATGATTTCACAACTGCCCACGGGACATATATATATATGTTGCATAACTCCCTTAATCACCGGTGCTAACCTGCATGAAACATCTGCCCTCTAGCCTTCCTCATCACTGTGCACCCCTCCCCCTCCACACCAAAGGCTCCTTCTGGATTCATCCTGTGAGTCAGCAGAACCACCAAGCAATCAGTCAGCTTCCAGCCATCTGTGCTTTCTCTCGCCTCCCTCCTCCACAGCTAATTCTTGAGTTCTCAGTATGGCATGCACCCTAAGCCCTCCCCTATGAGGAGCACAGATGTTGTGCTCCCCTATGTTGTGAAGCACAGACCCCACCTTGTCCTTCCTTATTTTAAGCTGTTGAATGGTTTTCTGTCCTCTAAACTTAAGCAGACATTCTTGAGCGGAGCTCAGCAGGCTCACCTTGACCTGGCCCCAGCTCCTTCTCCATTTCACCTCCAGGCACTCCCTGCTTTGCCTGTTTCTGCTCTAGTAACCTTGAACTACTTGTAGTTCCACCATACCTCTTTGTTTTGTTTGTGGTAATCTGTCTGCCTAGAAAGCTCTTTAACTCTTATTCGCCCTGATGATCTTAATCTTAACTCAAATCTTCTTTCAGGACGTTGTCTCCACCTCTCCAGGCTGGACCACTTTCTCTTGTATGCTCTTGCCTGACATTTTTCCTCAGCTTGTATCACTTTATACCAGAGATTGTCTTCCTCTGTTACCATTCAGCTCTTATCATGTCATACTGAGACTGTCTTTCTGTGTTACTGTTTCCCTTAGGGAAAGACGAGGGACTCTGGAATTATTCTGCTTGGGCTCAAACCCTGTGCCACACCTTATTATTAATAGCTGAGTGACCTTGGAAAAGTTTACTAAACTCCTCTAAGTTTGAGTCTCCTCAACTAGCAAAACAGAAATCAAAATAGAAACTAATTTACAAAGTTGTTAGAAAATTAAACACAGATGCACAGAGCCTGCCCCAAGGCAAACGCTCAGTAAAGGTTTTATAGCATGATTATAATTCTTCTGTGCTTGGCCTTATCTGTTCTTATCACCAGATCTAAGCAGTGCTTGGCATATTGCAGGTACTCACCCTATAGGTTTTGAATTGAATGAAGTTAAATGAATTAATGAATGAACTGGAGAATATTTATGCATGGTGTCACATTAAGAATGTACAAACGGGCCAGACAGAACAAATCTCAGTTAATAAGTGCCAATTTATCAGTTTCGCAGGTTAAGTACCAACATTCTATGGTAGAAAGAGGCTGATATTTAGGTATTTAGTGCCCTGGTGGAGAACTGCTCCATCCGCCCTTCAGGGTGGGAGCATCCACTCCTCCATGGCTGGGAATGTAGTGCTGACTTCTCACAGCTGAGTGAGTAGCCCTCTCTGGTCACTGCTCTGGGCCAGAAACAGCCACTTTATTCAAGTGTAGCCCCTGCCTACATCTAAATACTGGTTGGCAAGAGGGACCTTGCTTCAACTCGGCACAGCTTTGCAGGGCCATCCCAGCTGTAGGACTGAGTGAGGCTCTGTTGGGACTTCATTACAGCTCAACTGCTCCCTCTGCCCGATCCTCCTTCCTTAACATTTGTACAAATATTAACCCCAAGAACATACCTTGTAACACCCAATGCATAGTCTTCTGTTTTAGGGTCTGTTTCCAGGAGAATTTAATCTGCAACATTTTGTGAACCATAAGAGTTTGGTGAATTACTTGTGTTGTTTTTGTTGATTGTACTGCAGTGTTTGCAGGATCTTAGTTCCCTGATCAGGGATTGAACTGGGGCCCATGGCACTGAAAGTGCCCGCATCCTAACCGTTGGACTGCCAAGGAAGTCCTGCTTTTAGGCACAATGTACATGACAAGTATAAGAAGTGACTCACAGTATGGCTGACACCAAAATGGAAGATGTGATGATGATGATTTTTTGGGGGTGTTAGAGTTTAGATGGGGGTGCCAAGATAGAAGTGATTGGTCATGCCAGTTCTAATCCCAGCTCTTGCTGTACTTTGGGTAAGATACGTTGTAAGTCCTTTAGGCTCTGTGCCCTCTTGAATGTATTTTTTGTCACTTGTGTTCCACTGGGAAATGGAAACGTGGAAAGTAAAAGCAAAAGTCCCTGAGGTTCCTGCCCATGGCATGCTCCTGGGGAAACTGGTAAACCCAGTGTTGTGATCTCATAGCCCCTGGCAGGCGGTGATTGAGTCAAGTGGCGTGCTGCATTTTTATTCCTTAAAAAGGGGGTGGTAACATTAGAAACAATGTGTTACCTGTCCATATTATGTTAGAATTTTACTTTAGAAGTATTTGTGGTAGAGAAAAACTCACTACATAACTAAATTAAAGAGGTTTTAGTTATTAAGCTTACCACAAGGGTCTTGCTCAGCATAAAATAATTCTTAGCATGCATGACCAGGGCAGGTTGATTTTTTTTTTCCCAAATTATAGGGTATATTATACATTTTTGTATGAATTACAAGGGAAACAGGTATACATTTGACTGCACATAATACACACACATAAAAAATCAAATAGTACAGAATTATACAAAGTAAAAGGCTTCTCAGGTGGCACAGTGGTAAAGAATATGCCTCCCAGTGAAGGAGATGCAAGAGACATGGGTTCAGTTTCTGGGTCAGGAAGATTTTCTGAAGTAGGAAATGGTAACCCACTCCAGAATTATTGCCTGAGAAATTCTATGGACAGAGGAGCCTGGCAGGCAACAGTCCATGGGGTCGCAAAGAGTCTGACACAACTGAGCTACTGAGCAAGGCATGGCATACGAATTAAGAAGTGGAAGTCCTCCCCCAACCAGCTCACCACTATATCACTCCTCAGAAGTAGTCACCATTAGGAGTATGATGTACATCTGGGAGAATGTATCTCTTGTATATTTATAATATGTAATGAAGTATCTCTCATATATTTATATATTTATAATGTAATATTTATAATTTATAATAACAAGTATATTTATATTTATGGTGAAAATATATAACCATGGATAATGAATCTAAAAGTTAAATTTCTTAAGCTAATAAAGGTAGATATGAAAACCTCTACTCTCTCCATCATCCTTCTGTTCAGCTGAATCTCCTGAGTATATAACATTGCTAGAATATTGCCATTTTTCTTTTTCCTTCTTTCCCAAAACATCCCATGAGAACATGGTGGGCCTGTGTGTTTCTTTGGAAGTTCAGCTTCTTTTGAAAATGGTGACATTATCTCATCACGCTTCAACCTTGTTAGGAGGACTCCTTCTTTCTCCCGCTTTTTATTTCTTGAATCCCCATGTTCATGCTGCATTGAGCGAGATTTGCTGCTTTCATCAGTTCATATCACTTTCGGCTCAATAACAACAGAAAACTAGAAAGTGTCTGCTTCTTACCACACTGCTAGTATTTCTCTTTCAGACGGTGGGTACCTCCGACTTGTTCTCTCTCCTGTCCCCAAAACCAACTGCGTTTCCAGCAAAAGGCCTCAGTCATTCCTGCAGAAATCATTAAGAGAGAACTCCAAATCTTCAGGCCCGTAAACCATGACATGCACTCCCATTGAAAATAATACCAATTTCCTTGGAAAATTCTAAGACAAAAAGTTTGAACATAAAAGATTAGAAATCATCCAGTTTCATTTCACTGAAGATGTATTTTTAACAGCACAGCAGAATGATTTAATATGCAAACATTAAATATGTCAGAGCTATGAGTGACTTAGAACCAAGTGCATTTAGAGACCAGAATATGGACAGATACATTTGGATAAATGGATTCAAAGATTTGATGAAAGACCTGGACCAAGTCCTTTGTTTTAAGAGAGAAGATGTTACTGCTGCTTTTGAACATTTGCAGCAAACTGGGCAGAAACTAACTAATCTAAAATTGTGCCAGTTACGTGAAGAAATTTTTTTAAAAAGGGGGTGTTAGCCAAAGTTGGGATTTTTAATAAAGGAGTTATAAATCTAGATTTTTCAGGTTTAAATGAAAACGTGGTCCTTAATTATAGACAGCTACTGTTTTTCTTAAATAAACAAAGGGCTAATTTATATTTGTGTTTTCTTTATCATAAAAAGTAGATAGATACCAAATTGCTATCTCTACAGCCCTAACTGCAAATAGGATATGTTTTTTAGATTCTTACCGGCCATTTGCAAGTCTTTAAATCCTTGCTTTGGAATTAGCCTTGTCATTAAAACTCCTCCTTTAGAATGAATGGGACCTCCCTTCAAAGAAGAGCATTCTGTGGAGTGATGAAAGGCCTGTGCTATGTAATGTCCACCAGCAGTGAAGGGATGCAACTATGATAAGAATTTAAATGTAAAATGAATCTGTGAAATGCAATTGTGAAAAACATAAACATACTGAAAACTTAATGTACATTATGGTAGAATTCTTTAGAGGGAACAATAAAAAGCTGCAATGAGTCAGAGAATCAGTCATGAAATCATTTCTCGGAGACAGGAGAACCGATAGACAGGCATGGAAACCATCTTTTACATTATCCATTTTATAGGCCTAGAACTTTGATCTTAACATGGTCATCCTTCTTAGAACAAAAAATATGGTCCAGGAGGTGGGTAGTGATCTTCAGAATACAGAAAGACTACAGATCTTTCCATTGCCATCGTGGTTTTGTACCAGACACCATTTAAATTTTTTTCTTCAGTTCAGTTCAGTTCAGTTCAGTCGCTCAGTCGCATCCGACTCTTCACGACCCCATGAATCGCAGCACGCCAGGCCTCCCTGTCCATCACCAAGTCCCGGAGTTCACTCAGACTCACGTCCATTGAGTCAGTGATGCCATCCAGCCATCTCATCCTCTGTCGTCCCCTTCTCCTCCTGCCCCCCAATCCCTCCCAGCATCAGAGTCTTTTCCAATGAGTCAACTCTTCGCATGAGGTGGCCAAAGTACTGGAGTTTCAGCTTTAGCATCATTCCTTCCAAAGAAATCCCAGGGCTGATCTCCTTCAGAATGGACTGGTTGGATCTCCCTGCAGTCCAAGGGACTCTCAAGAGTCTTCTCCAACACCACACTTCAAAAGCATCAATTCTTCAGTGCTCAGCCTTCTTCACAGTCCAACTCTCACACCCATACATGACCACAGGAACAGACCTTTGTTGGCAAAGTAATGTCTCTGCTTTTGAATATGCTATCTAGGTTGGTCATAACTTTCTTTCCAAGGAGTAAGCATCTTTTAATTTCATGGCTGCAGTCACCATCTGCAGTGATTTTGGAGCCCCCAAAAATAAAGTCTGACACTGTTTCCACTGTTTCCCCATCTATTTCCCATGGGATCGGATGCCATGATCTTCGTTTTTGGAATGTTGAGCTTTAAGCCAACTTTTTCACTCTCCTCTTTCACTTTCATCAAGAGGCTTTTAAATTCCTCTTCACTTTCTGCCATAAGGGTGGTGTCATCTGCATATCTGAGGTTATTGATATTTCTCCCAGCAATCTTGATTCCAGCTTGTGTTTCTTCCAGTCCAACGTTTCTCATGATGTATTCTGCATAGAAGTTAAATAAGTAGGGTGACAATATACAGCCTTGTCGTCTCCTCTTCCCATTTGGAACCAGTCTGTTCCGAGTCCAGTTCTAACTGTTGCTTCCTGACCTGCATACAGATTTCTCAAGAGGCAGGTCAGGTGGTCTGGTATTCTTAGTCCGTTGTAATAAGCATACCTGAGCCAGTCAAGCACAGACCTTCATACAACAAATGTTTTGAATGCAGTGGCTATTAGACAGACCTTGGCTGTTATTTACTCAGACCTAATGCAGTTCACCACGCCTAGGTAAATAGAAGACATTGCCCCTGCAACTGTCAGCACAGCCGGTGCCCAGGACAACATACAACAAATCCTATTGCAGGGATCTAAGCCTGAGGTTGGTGATTTTACACTGAGAGTCTCTTGAATCTTCCTGGCACTCATGAGGTTAAATCCTAGAACATCTAAGAAGAAAGAAAGTAAGTACTTCTAACACAATGCTGGAAAGGGGATAATAAATTCTTCAACATTAACACCATAGTCTGATGCTAATGAATTTAATCTCTTTTAATCTCCTTGGTATTCAGGGAGAAATGAAAGCTAGTGGATTAAATATGCAAGTCTTCTTTTGTTGCCAGTATTGCAAATATGGCAATAATCTTGAATCATCAACATTATTGGAAAGCTACTTCTTAGCTATCTTGAACATATTTCCCTATTGAACATTTGTACCCTTGGAATTTTGATAATGAGCCCATTAATTAATTTTCAAGATCCTGAATGTTTTCCTTCATAAAATTTTGATTTTTGGAAATAGACAAAGAAGTTTTATGTATATGTTACTACACCAATATCTTTTGAAATAGATAAGCTGTTTTACTTTTGCCATAAGTGTATTGAAAGCTTTTTTTGTGCTATCTTAAAAAGATCTGCTAACCAGAAGGTTTTTGTGTGAAAGCAAAAGAGATTAGAAATTTTTAGACTTTCTGTCTAATACCAAAGTATTCACAAGATGATGAGAAATATGTTCTCATAGTAAATATTTTCTGTTATACTTTATAGCCAAATGTTTCAATAAGATATTTCAAACTCTGGAATCACTCCCACTCATATGAAGTTTAAATATGTATTTCTCAAGTCATTAATTCATTAACACATTGGTGGAAGTGTATTTATATAGCTCAGTGCATTACACTTTCTGCTGACAGTAAGAAAAGAATTCAGAAAAAGATGAGCTGATTTTGTAAACTGGTTGTCTTGACAAGTTATGGATATGTACTTAGTCTAGGGCTCTTTCTTTGAATTAGGGAGGAGGTTAATTTTGGTTTTGTAATGGGCTTCCCTGGTGGCTCAGACGGTAAAGAATCTGCCTGCCAATGCAGGAGACTTGAGATCTATCCCTTGGTCGGGAAGATCCTCTGGAGAAGGAAGATCCTCTGGAGAAGGGAATCGCCATTCTTGCCTGGAGAATTCCATGGACAGAGGAGCCTGGCGGGCCACAGTCCATGGGGTCACAAAGGTTGGACACAACTAAACAACTAACACACACACATACACACACACACATTGGTGCTTGAAGTGAAAGCAGAATGCCTCTTTTCTACCACCATATTAAAAAAAAAAATCAGTATCTTTCAGAGATTATATTATCTGGAAAGGTCAATGGAAAGCTGAAAGAGAAGATTTTTCATTAGTGTGTGTATGAATATCATACCCAATAAAATATTCAATGTGGAAATATTTGAGCCAAGTTTCATTAGACATTACATTCCTTGCTTGGAATGCATGGCACAGTGCTCAGTCTACCAGCCACCTTGTGGATGGGTTCATTTGGGTTTGCATGGATTATCTAGAAGCCTCAGAAGACCAACACTGGCCTCTGCCTAAAACACTGCCTTGCCTGGAATTATTTTATTTGCATCAGTGAGACCATATGCAACTTTTAAAAACCTGGGATGCCAGCAATGGACTCTTCTTCTCCCTACACTTCTTTATCTTTTCTTCTTTTTATTTTTAAACAAAAACAGAAATCTCTAAAGCCATCAAGTAAATGGTAAACAGTCTCCACCATTTATTAATTCCTTTGGTGTTACCAGCAATGGATTTGGGGTTGTTCTAAAAGCCTTGATGGCAGGAACTTCCTTGGTAGCCCAGTGGTAAAGAATCTGCCTTGCAATGCAGGAGACCTCACCATGGGTTCCGTCCCTGGTCATGGAACTGAGATCCCACATGCCTCAGAGCAACTAAGCTCATACACCACGACTCCACAACTATTGAAGCCAGTATGCTCTGGAGCCCCCCTGCCACAGAGAGTCCACATGCCACATCAAAAGATCCTACATTCCTGACACAGCCAAATAATGAATTAAAAATATTAAAAAACAACAACAAAATGTCACGATGGCAGAGCCAACTGTGTGCTTTCCAAAGATGAATTCTCGTCACACATTTCACATAAGATGGTCCTGAAAAATCTGGTGGTAGCATTCTGCCCTTTCCTGCAACAATGTGACACCTTGTTCCACTCAGTTAACTAAAAGCTCGGAAATATTTTCTCTAGAGCTGATAGGATAGTGAGTGCCCTTACTAGGAAGCTTCCCCAGGAGTCAGAGTACTAAGGCTGTGCTGAGTCCACCCACGCAGCCCATATTCTCTGGTGTTTTCCAATACATTCCTCAAGTGTTTAGTGTTAAAAAATTGGACAGCTTTTTTTTTTTTCCAGTTACTGATACCAAGAATCATTTGACTAGTCCAAAATGGTTTTGAGAATAAAAAAAAAAAACCAAAAAACTAGGTTTAGAGAGATATCAAACCTCTAGAGGACATTTTATCAAATTCTTACCTCTTCTGGAAGGTCTTAAGTCTTAAAGAAGCAAATTCTAAAAGGGAAAAGCATGTTTAAAAAGGAAGGAGAAAGTCAATTTTCCCCATCATCAGTTTAGTTTATTTCACTTCAGTTCAGCACATAGTTACTGAACATCCAGAGGTGCTGGCATCAAATGAGATGCTGGAGATACCAAGAAGAAGATGCAGTCTCTTCATCCAAGTAAATCAAGGTCTAATGGGTGAGACAGGAACATAAAATGGACACTTTCAAAAATATGGCAAAGACGATTACGGAGTTGTTCTCAGGATGCTCTAGGACTCCAGAGGAGGATGCTGTGGTTAGTGCAGTGATGGGTAGATGGATGCTGTTGAATGATGATAATGCCTTAACTATGTTTAAAGTATGAAAAGGAGATTGCAGGCTAAGGAAGATTAAAGTGGGGAAATGGAAAAAAGGTGAATCTGGGAAGGTTAAAAGGCAATTCAGGAGGAGAGAATAACATGGACAAAGGTGAAAAGATGCAGAATAGGATGTGCTTACTGGAGAGCTGTGAATATCTATGAACCCTGAGTATATATTATGAAGAGGGGAATGGTAGAGGATGAGGCTGGAAGGACATTGACCACTCAGGTCACTGAGGGCTGTAATGAGAACATGAAGAGTATGGAGAGAGTTGGGCCAAACCCTAAGAAGCATTAACATTTAAAGGCTAGGCTGAAATTAGGACATGGAACAATAGACTGGTTCCAAATTGGGAAAGGAGTACGTCAAGGCTGTATATTGTCACCCTGCTTATTTAACTTAGATGCAGAGTACATCATGCGAAATGCCAGACTACATGAAGCACAAGCTGGAACCAAGATTGCTGGGAGAAATATCAATAACCTCAGATATGCAGATGACACCACCCTTAAGGCAGAAAGCGAAAAAGAACTGAAGAGCCTCTTGATGAAAGTAAAAGAGGAGAGTGAAAAAGTTGGCTTAAAACTCAACATTGAGAAAACTAAGATAATGGCATCCGGTCCCATCACTTCATGACAAATAGATGGGAAACAATGGAAATGTTGACAGACTTTATCTTTGGGGGTGCCAAAATCACTGCAGATGGTGAGTGCAGCCATGAAATTAAAAGACACTTGCTCCTCGGAAGAAAAGCTATGACCAACCTAGACAGCATATTAAAAAGCAGAGACATTACTTTGCCGACAAAGGTCCTTCTAGTCAAAGCTAGGGTTCTTCCAGTAGTCATGTATGGATGTGAAAGTTGGACTATAAAGAAAGCTGAGCTTCAAAGAATTGAAGCTTTTGAACTGTGGTGCTGGAAAAGACTCTTGAGAGTCCCTTGGACTTCAAGGAGATCAAACCAGTCAATCCTAAAGGAAATCAGTCCTGAATATTCATTGGAAGGACTGCTGCTGATGCTGAAGCTCCAATACTTCGGTCACCTGATGCGAAGAACTGACTCATTGGAAAAGACCCTGATGCTGGGAAAGATTGAAGGCAGGAGGAAAAGGGGATGACAGAGGATGAGATGGTTGAATGGCATCACTGACTCAATGGACATGAGTTTGAGCAAGCTTTGGGAGTTGGTGATGGATAGGGAAGCCTGGTGTGCTGCAGTTCGTGGGGTCACAAAGAGCTGGACACGACTGAGTGAACTGAACTGAAATTAGGAAGTACCCCCAGACTTCTTCAGATAAAGTGTGTGTGTGTGTGTGTGTGTGTGTGTGTAAAGAAGGGATTAGAGAATATACTTCAATGCTTAAACAAAACGACTCTTCCAAAGACCCTTAACTCTGAAAATCCTCTGAACTTTATAAGTCATTCATTCTTCATCAGGACAATAGAAAGCTTCTAAGAAATTTAAGAGGCACACTCACATTTTCTTCTGTTTTCAGTTTGTGATTTTGAGATAAAGTTAATTGATAAGGACTTTGGTTAGCCATTCGAGACAAAAACTACTTCCTTCAGAATCTTTTTCTTCATTTCATGCAGGAAGGGCATATTGGTGGGTTTGTTCCACTCTTTTCTGGATAGAAATATGGCTTCAGTCATTAGTCATTTATTTCTTTGACCAGAAATTTAACAAATATTTAGTGAGCATCTACAGTATACATAGCTAGGCACTGTGGAGGATAGAAAGGTGAAAGAGGCACAATCTGCCTTTGTTTAACCAAAATAATAGCAACACCAAGAAGAATGTGATCAGTGTCTCAAGAGATGGTCACTAAAACTGTGTGATGTTACTGATTGATGTGCTTTGTCTACTACTCTTGGTAATTATGCCTAGAAACATCCAGAAAATACTTCCATGTATCCATACTTTTAAGTCATAGTGATCTGTTGGTCCAGACAGAGCAAACTATAAATTAAAACCACACGACCTGTCAGAAGAATCTGTGATGAGAGAGATGAAATTCAGTCAACACTATTGCCATCTAAGTTATACGAACAACTCTCTTTGGTAACTTAGATATGCTCATGTTATAAGAGTAGAAAATGCCTGCTTTTATTTGGCAAAACTAATACAATTATGTAAAAAAAAAAAAAAGAAAATGCCTGCTTTTAAAAAATAAATATAAGATAATGTGAAGATAATGTTCAAACAATGTTTTTTTAAAAAAATCTAAATGACAATAAAAAGTTTAAATCTTTAAAAATATGTTTAAAATTTAAAAATATTTAAACTGGTTTAAAGTTATGTAGAAAATAACCAAGCAAATAAAAAGCAGAGATTCTTTCTTGCTTTAGCTCTGAAATCAAAGAGTCTAATATTTATGGGAGATGATAAGTTATATTGTCACAAGATTAAAAAATTTCATTATCAGTGAAAAATAAGTCAAACCTATAGTCAATTTCTTAATGTCACAAGCATATATCAACATTTGAATATGAAACAAGTCTGTATTTCCTTTCTTGAATTATTCATTTTTGTATCAGAGATAATGTTTAAAAAAACCAATGAAAATTTGTCGGCTATGAGTACATTCTTTGGTGGTTTACTGTTAACCCTCCAGAGATAGAAGCTGTAATTTTTATTTCTCAATTTTCATTTTAATTCACATAGTTAAAAAAAGCCCCTAGATTTTTAAAGGCAGCTAAGCATGTTCTACTGGAGGATCTATTGATTCATCCTTTTGAACACTCACCATGGAGATAGGTAGTATTAAATCACGGCTGAGTTTAGGTACTATATTTCACACAGCATTTGCATTTTTAAGTAGTGATGGTTGTGAAAAAATGCCTATTTTCATTCATCAGAGAGAATTTCTTTGACTGACTCGTTCAATAACAGATCTGACAAGGCCTTTGGTGACTGAGTTCTCTCAAGGCTCAAGCCAATGTCAGCTTAATTGGCCTCTTCCCACCTCATTATGTTGATAGTCTATTTAGAAATTGCAGACTAGCTCTGTAACAGCAAATAACTGGGTTCAGCATGATCAAAACCTCCTGTTTACCCAAACCTGTTCCTTAAAGAAGAGGTTCCTTAAATAAGAGGTTCCTTAAAGAAGAGGGTAAATTTGTGCAGCCCTGAGTAAAAGAAGTTTGTAAATGAATAAAGATATATTTGGAAAATCTCAATCCCCCATTCATTTAGTTATAGAGCTTAATGAGCAGTATTACCTGTACTTGGCATGCACATATAAATGCTTCTAATGTCACCTCATCAATGCTTTATGTGTTTTGGCTCCTGCTCTTCTTCAGATCCTCTGTAGCAAGTGTCTGAATAAGTGCAAGTGCATCTTAAACATAACTCCTAAGTTCATTGCTGGAGTTAATTTTGTTTTCATTTGGCTTTGAGTTGCTCAGGGGAGGGGCTGCCTCTGCTGTTTCCTTTACAACTTTCCTGATAGCAAGATATGCATGCTTGCCACTGGGACTCAATGGGCATCATCACTTGCTTGCCATCAGAGCTTTATTAATAAGCAAAGAACTGAAAAATAAGGTTGGTTGGAAGCATGTGATAAAGCCAGATGGAAGGCCTTATCTGCCAGGCAGATTTGGACTCGATATTGTGTGAGTGTGAGCAGCCACAGGGGCTGCACCAGAGGCAGCCAAGCTCAGCAGGTGGACAGTGTGGTGGGTTTGGGGGAGAGGATGGACTAGGCAGTGTGCAGCCTAGAGTTTAGGCAAGAAGAGGCAAAGGCCATACATATAGAGTGTAAATGTATATCATAGTGAAGGAAAGCCCTGATCATTAAAGTCTGAAGGAAGCGTTGAGATTCAGAGTTGGAAAAAAAATAATTGAGCAAAAAAGGGAAAGGGAGACTATTCTAGTGTGCTACAGACATTAATGGAATTAATGAAATTTCAACAATAAAATTATTTTTGACAAAAATTCATGTCTTCCTCACCAGGTTAAATAGTTTTTTCCTCCCTCTTTTCCTTCCTTGTGTCTCCTCCTTCTCCTCTTCCTTCTCCAACAAACGCTGTCAACAAATCCTACATTTTATTCCACCCCCACCCCACCCAGTGTCTTGGTTTGATTTTGTTGATTGGAAACTACCTTCCTTTGGACTATTCATTTCTGCAAAATATGTTATCAGACCTTGAAATGAATGACACAGAAAAGTTTAAGAATAAATTCTCTGGAGATTTTTTTTTCTCAGATAACTATGCAGAATGTTATGGACATGGATTTTTGAAGACTCCTTTTTGTTCCATGATTTCCTAGAACTCCCTTGGCAGAGGTCTGGAAATTCTCTCAGGTTCTTCTAAGATTTGCATGTGTGCTCAGTCACTTCAGTCATGTCGGACTCTTTGCGACCCCATGGACCGTAGCCTGTCAAGCTCCCCTGTCCATGGGATTCTCCAGGCAAGATTACTGGAGAAGGTTGCCATGTCCTCCTCCAGGCAATCTTCCCAACCCAGGGATCGAACCTACGTCTCTTGCATCTCCTGCATTGCAGGTAGACTGTTTACCTGCCAAAACACCTGGGAAGCCCATCTAAGATCTGTGCCTGTTAAATAAGGCCTGAATCTCTAGGAATGTGACCTGGAGGGAAGTACATGTTGCTTGCTTCCATCGGCATAGCCTGCTTTTTTTTGTCAGACCCTCCTCCCCTGCTGTGTGTGCATGTGTGTGTGTGATAGAGAGAAAGAGAGAGAGGGAGGAGAGGTGGCAGGCAAGTGAAGTGTCTTTTATCAAAGGTATTAGCATATAGGGCCAGAGGACTGAACACAGTCTTGTGTGTTCGAATCTAAATTCAATCACCAAGCAAAAGACTCCATTAAGAGAAAGGAGAATTGGGACTTCCCTGGTGCTGTCCATACAGGGGCCCAGGTTCCATCCTTGGTCAGGGAACTAGATCCCCCATGCTGCAACCAAGAGTTTGAATGCTGCAACTGAAAGATTCCGCATGCCCCAATTAAGATTGAAGATCCCATGGACCACAACTAAAAACTGGGGTTTTTTTTGTAGGTCGCTCAGTCATGTCTGATTCTTTGCGACCCCATATAGCCCATGGAATTCTCCAGGCCCAGAACACTTTGAGTGGGTAGCTTTTCCCTTTGCCAGGGGATCTTCCCAACCCAGGGATCGAACCCAGGTTTCCTGCATTGCAGGTAGATTCTTTACCAGCTGAGTCACAAGGGAAGCCTTGTGCAGCCAAATAAATAAATATTTTTTAAAAAGAGAAAGCAGAGTGGAACTCTTAAGTATAGTTGATGCTGATCTGAGAAGTTCCAGAGCTGTAATGCTAATATTGGAGTCACTCTTTAGGAGGGACCAGTGTGACTTGTGAGGTGCTAAATTTACGTAAAAGATTGGAATGGTTGGAGTTGTCTTTCCTGGTCCAAAGTCACCAAAGTAATGAAGCTCAGGAAAAGCATCTCTCCAAAATACTTTGTTTTTCATTTGCAAAAAGGAGGAACAATATGCTCCTTGTTTTGTAAGTCATCAACTGCTCTAAATCTTTAATCAGCTTTATTCCAGGAAAGAGGGAATCGATTGAACTGGATGATTTTCAGAGATAGCATGCATGTATGCATGGATGTTCGATCGTGTCCAGCTCTTTGCATGGGCTGTAGCCCGTCAAGCTCCTCTGTCCAGGGAATTTTCCAGGCAAGAATACTGGAATAGGTTGCCATTTCCTACTCCACAAAGACAGTATATTTTTGGTAAATTGAAGATATATAGCTTTACGGTTTAAAGTTCAGTCTCTAGAGTCAAACAAACCTGGGTTTAAATCTTTGTCTGATATTTTATTAGCTTTATGAATTTGGGCAAGTTGCTTAAACTCTGTAACCCTCTGTTTAATAATCTATAAAAGAAGGAAACAATAGAACTTATCTCTTAGGATTTGGGGGATGATTTAATGAAGTTAAAAACATAAAGTTCTTGGAACCATGCCTGACATAAAGTAAATGCTCAATAATAGTGATTTTTACCATTATGATTAAGTCTAATTTTTCCTTCTCCCAGATTAATATTGAATTGCTATTCTTTTTTTAATTTATTTTTGGCTGCATTGAGTCTTTATTGCTGTTTTGGGCTTCTCTATTTGCTGCAAGCAGGGGCTGCTCTCTAGTTGCTGCTCATAGGCTTTGGAGCATGGACTTAGTTGCTCCGCTGCATGTGGGATCTTCTCAGACCAGGGATCAAACCCATGTCCTCTGTATTGACAGGCGGATTCTTAACCATTGGACCACCGAGGAAGTCCTGAATTGCTATTCTTAACTGACTGTGTTTATTCCTATCTCTAAAATCTCAATGTGCTAGAGTCAGCTATCTAATAATTTAGCAACATTTTAATTATTTATCAGGTACAAATGACTTTGCAGATGCTGCATGAGAGATGAGAAAGAAATGAAGGATTGAATATTGGTCATGAGACTCCTATTGCCACGTTAAAGAGACAGAAGATAAATACACAGAAAATATAGAAGAAAATGTGCAAATGAGTACTTTAATAAACAAATTAGTTTGCTATTAACAGAATTAATAACAGAAAAATAAGTGCTGTAGTTTTTATTATTAACATTTTAACAGTTTTTTGGTTAAATTATTCATACTCATGGGGAAAGTGTAGACAGAACACAAAAGTATACACTGATATTTCAAGATTCCGTCTTTTCTTATTTACTTTCTGTTTCAGGAACTTCCTTTAGGCATTCTTTTAGAGTAAATCTGTTGATGACAAATTCTCTTTGTTTTATAATGTGTTGATTTCCTATTCATTACCAAAGGATACTTTCACTGGATATAGAGTTCTAGGTGGCTGGATGTTTACTTTCAGCACCTGAAAAATGTTGTGTCACTTTCTTCAAGCCCTCATGGCTTCTGATGAGAAATTCTCTGTCGTTTAATTGTTTTTCCCTTTTAGGTAAGACATCATTTGTCTCTTGTTGCTCTTAAGAATTTTGTCTTTGCCTTTGGTTTTCAGAAGCTTGACTATGATGTGTGTTATTGTAGAATTCTTTTGAGTTTCCATTTAGAGTTTGCTTAGTGTCTTCAATATGTATGCATTGTTCCAAATTTGGGAAATTTTCAGCCACTATCTAAAGATGCTTTTTCAGCCCTGCTTCTTTCTCCCATCCTTCTGGAACTCCAATGACACAAACGTTAGACCTTTTGTTATAGTCCCACAGGCTCTGTCCCACCCCACCCCCCCACTTTTTTTTTTCTAGTCCATTTTCTCTCTGTTCTGATTGGATTATTTATATTGCCCTGTCTTTAAGTTTACTGATTATTTTCTCTGTCCTCCTCATTCTCTTGTTGGGCATATCCATTAATTTTTTTTCTTTTCTTGATTATTGTATTCCTCAATCCTGAAATTTCTATTTGTTTCTAATTTATATCATCCTTATAAAAACTACAGCTTTCTGTTGTTTTCATTTGTTTCAAGCGTGTTCACAATTGTTAAAGTATTTTTATGATGGCTGCTGGAAAGTCTCTGTCAGATTATGCAACATCTATGTTATTTCAGTGTTGGCATCTAAACAGATGAACATTGATTTTTCTCCTTCAATGAGATTTTGCTGCTTCTTGTATGATGAGTGATATTCAGTTGTATACTAGACATTTACAGTGTTATGAAACTCTGGATCTCATTTAAATCTTCTGGTTTAGGAGACTTTCTCTGACACTTTTCCAGAGGGGAAGTTGGTGGGAGGCTGCCCCCTCGATGCCAGGTGTTGTTAGAAGTCTGGGTGCCCACCTGGTCTCTATTGACACCTGAGGGACAGAGTGGGCAGGAGCAGTCCTACAGCTGATAAGCAGGCAGAGGAGTCAGGCTCCCCACTAGGCCACCAGTGACATGGCCCTGGCCAGAGGGAGACGGGTGGCTCATTGCTGCTCCCCACCTGGTCTCCACCACGCAGCTTTGAAGGCGGAGTGCCTTGCTACCACAGTGAGAGTGGCAGTGCACGTCTAACACATATGGGGAGATACAGGGCTGCTTTGTTACCACCAGGTGAGGTTCAAAGTTCAGGCTCCCCCTGTGATCTCTGCTGACACTGTGAGTGAGAAGCAGTGCTACTATCAGGCTAGAATGAAATTCCAGACTCCTCTAAGGGAGAGGGTGGCCTGTTTCGGGCCAGCAAGATCTCTAACCCCCTCCCAGCCTTTGCTGACAGCGCTGTGAGTGGGCTGTACATTTTTCTCTCACTTTTGGGGTGGTGTCAGTGGAGACATTTGGAAACCACTCCCTGCTTAGCACCCATGGTGGAAACCAAGTAGGGAGCAGGAATGAGGTACCCCTCTCCCTTAGGCTAAGAGTAGATTGGGGTAGGGGAAGTTATTGTCTAAATGTTCTCTATCTTCCTTGGTTACTCCTTTCCGAGTCCTTTGGTTAGAGAGAATTGACTCACTTTGGGGCTGTTTTTCCCCTTGTCTGTGCTCATTGGCTCTTACAGGTGACTGCTTCTCCAGCAAAAAGAAAATCCAGGGGAGTCACTTCAGTGTCTTTCCCCAGGTCCTGAGCTCTCTACCTTCTCTCTACCTGCCAAAGTCTTCTCTTTTTTTTAAATTGTTTATTTATTTTTGGTTGCACTGGGTCTTCATTGCTGTGCATGGACTGCAGAGAGTGGGGGCCACTGTCTTTCGGTGGAGCATGTGCTTTAGGGTGTACAGGCTCAGTAGTTGTGGCTTGAGGGCTCTGGAGTATGGGTTCAGTATTTGTGGCTCGTGGACTTAGTTGTTCCACGGCATATGGGGGTCTTCCCTGACCAGGGATCGAACTGGTGTTTCCTGCATTGATTGGCAGGTGAATTCTTAACCACTGGACCACCAGGGAAGCCCCCAGAATCTTCTTACGTTTATTTTATGTATAATGTCAGGAGCTTTAGTTAACCTCCTTTTTGTTCCTATCTTTGAGCCATAACTCATAACTGGTGAACATGTAAATTTATTTTCGGACCTTTGTATTATAAATAATTCTCCAGTGAACATCTTTATGACTAGAACCTTAGGATAGATGAACAGGAAAGGAAATAACCAACCTGAAGTATGTGAACATATTTAAACTTTTTGATATCTTTACCAGATTATTTTCCAGAAGGAATATACCCACATGTACTTTTACTAGTAATGTGTAAAGATACTCATTTCAGAAGATACCCTAGACAACTTTAAAATTTTCCTAATTTTAAAGATGCAAATTGGTACCACAGTTAAAAATCTACCATGGTTTTAAATAATATGAAGGATTAGCATCATTTATTATAAAATAATCCACCAAAAAAAAGGTATAACAATCACCTTTCTGAATGCTTAAAAAGTGTCAGGCATGCTGCTGAACCTTTAACATTTTATTCTCATACCAACTTAATGAAGTAAGTATTATGATCTTCATTTTATGAGACTTGGCAAGTAGAGACAATTTGCCTAGGTCACATAATTAGTAAGTAGTAGAACTGAAATTTAATCCAGTGTTCTCCAGCTCCAGATCTCTCTCGTGGATTCACTGTGGGCAGCAATAGTGAGCTGATTTGTTTAAATGATTCACAGGCTCATTCACTGTCAGAAATGGAGGGCAGCATTAGAACATTTCCTCATTGAGTATCAGCAGATGGCACAAGAAAAAACCTTATTCAATCTACTGATTCCAGTTTCAATATACAACTATTAATAAGTGGTGATGGAGAAGATCAAAGATGCCAGATCTTCACCTTAATTGCAGACTATTAAAAACTTGCAAATCAACGTCTAGTTTTAAATTATGTGAATGATTTATTTTATGAGAACTGCGTCCTGGAAATAATGATCAAATCTGGAAGAAAACACAAGCTGACTTCTATCAAATTGGGGTTCGGGTGGGATTGGATGTGACTAAGGTGTCAATATGCTAAGGGATGGAAAAAGAGATCTCTTGCTTTTAAAAAATTTTCACTCAAGCCCTTTAGAGTTGAACTTTGATGACCATTAATGATCTGCTGTGATGACAATACTTTGAAATACTCGGAGGAATGAGCCAACAAGACACTTCCCTTCCAATCTCATCTAATGTAGCAATTATAATTTGAATCAGAGCCAAGGGAATTATAACAACTGCACAGAGTCAAATGGCAGGAAAACCAAGGTTTATTCCTCACATTTAGACCATCATTAGTGAAACCCTGTGGACAGTCTGGAGAATATGAAAAATGTCATAAATTGGTGCAGGTGATTTTTAAAGTGGACAGAGGTACAGAATTATTGTAAAAAGAATTTTTATCTAATAATTTGGAAGTTGAGAGAATGTGCCTGTATACAGAGATAAATCAGGCCCCAAAGTTCCAGTTCAGCTATTTACTACAGCTGATTAAACTGACCCTACATAGGGAGAGATCAATTGTTCCCAGTTGCTGTGTTGTGGTATCATTTGAACAGCCCAGACTTTCCCTTTGTGTCATTTGTTAAAATGGGTGGTGTGTGGAAATGATAAGGCCTTGTTAGACATAAATCAGAGTATGATAAAAATACTGAAATCCACATTTAATGCCTGTTGTTGCTTGCAGTGGGATTCTGATAAAACAAAAAGCCTGTTATATATAAAGTTTAAATATTATGTTAATCAGAAGCCCTGCTACTGTTGACATCTGTTTTTATATTTAATTTTTGTTAATTAATTAACAGTGTGTTTATTTAGAGAGAAGACAATACCTTATTAAATAGCTTTTTCATACAAATACAAATGAAAGATTATTTGACAACCAGTATGCAAACAGCGTGTATTCATTTGAGAAAATGTTTGAGGGAAATCTTTTGCCTGCAAAATTTTAAGAGTATTTATTCATATATTATATATATATGTATTTATTTATTTGTTTGCTTATTTATTCATTTATTTATATAAATCCTTGTTATTTATATGCATGCTTATTTTTCTGTTTCTCTGAAGATCATTAAACATTTTCTCCAGGTGAGGAAACCCTCCATTTCTTTATAAATTATTGAGAAAATTGATTAGTAACACTTCAGTTGTCAATTCTATGCTAGGATGATATACAGTGCAATCCATTGTGACCTAAAGATGAAGGTTAACTCAACCCTGATGAAATTTGTTGAAGATAAAATTAGGAGATGTAGTCAAAGCATGAAAAATGCAAGAGAATCTGATTAAGTTTTGCTTCCTCTAACGAGATGAGATTTTATATGTAAAAGCTAGAGTGATTTACATTTAATACGTATGTGTTTGTTGCACTCAAAGTTGTAAAAATAAGTATTTTTTTATAAAAACAAGGAATTAATATGAAATTTGGATAAATAATGTATATAAATAAAATAACTCACAACATCTTCAGTGGAAGACCATACCTGTCCGTAGTTCACGGTACTTGTATATGGTTGGATATATATGAAAAGAGTCAGTCACTCAGTCTTGTCCAACTCTTTGCAACCCACTAGGATCCTCTGCCCAAGGAATTCTCCAGGAGTGGGTAGCCATTCCCTCTCCAGAGGATCTTCCTGATCCAGAAAATGAACCTGGGTCACCTGCATTGCAAGTAGATTCTTTAACATCTGAGCCACTAGGAAGCTCATTGGTATATATAAAGTGTATATGTGTGTGTGTGTATTTAAGTATTCTTTTATGTTGAGTTCAGTTCAGTCGCTCAGTCATCTCCAACTCTTTGCAACCCCATGGACTGCAGCATGCCAGGCTTCCCTGTCCATCACCAACTCCTGGAGTGTGTTCAAACTCATGTCCGTCAAGTCAGTGATGCCATCCAACCATCTCATCCTCAGTCGTCCCCTTCTCCTCCTGCCTTCAATCTTTCCCAGCATCAGGGTCTTTTCCAGTGAGTCAATTCTTTGCATCAGGTGCCAAAGTATTGGAGTTTCAGCTTCAGCATCAGTCCTTCCAATGAATATTCAAGGCCAATTTCCTTTAGGATTGACTGGTTTGATCTCTTTGCAGTCCAAGGGACTCTCAAGCGTCTTCTCCAACACCACACTTCAAAAGCATCAATTCTTTAGTGCTCAGCTTTCTTTATAGTCCAACTCTCACATCCATACATGACCACTAGAAAAACCATAGCTTTGACTAGATAGACCTTGGTTGGTAAAATAATGTCTCTGCTCTTTAATATACTGTCTAGGTTGGTCATACCTTTTCTTTCAAGGAGCAAACATCTTTTAATTTCACGGCTGCAGTCACCATCTGCAGTGATTTTGGAGCCCAAAAAATAAAGTCTGTCACTGTTTCCATTGTTTCCTCATCTATTTGCTATGAAGTGATGGGACCAGATGCCATGATCTTAGTTTTCTGAATGTTGAGTTATAAACCAACTTTTTCACTCTCCTCTTTCACTTTCATCAAGAGATGCTTTAGTTTTTCTTCACTTTCTGCCATAAGGGTGGTGTCATCTGCATATCTGAGGTTATTGATATTTCTCCCAGCAATCTTGATTCTAGCTTGTAGTCTTGATTCCAGCTTGATTCATGTAGTCTGGCATTTTGCATGATGTACTCTGCATATAAGTTAAATAAACAGGGTGACAATATACAGCCTTGATGTACTCCTTTCTCGATTTGGAACCAGTATGTTGTTCCATGTCTAGTTCTAACTGTTGCTTCTTAACCTGCATACAGATTTCTCAGGAGGCAGGTAAGGTGGTCTGATATTCCCATCTTTTTAGGAATTTTCCAGTTTATTGTGATCCACACAGTCCAAGGCTTTGGCATAGTCAGTAAAGCAGAAGTAGATGCTTTTCTGGAATTCTCTTGCTTTTTCTATGATCCAGCGGTTGTTGGCAATTTGATCTCTGGTTCCTCTGCCTTTTCTAAATCTTTTGAATATCTGGAAGTTCAAGGGGACTGTTGAAGCTTGGGTTGGTGAAGTTTGAGCATTACTTTACTAACTTGTGAGATGAGTGCAATTGTATGGTAGTTTGAACATTCTTTTGCATTGCCTTTCTTTGGGATTGGAAAGAAAACTGACCTTTTCCAGTCCTGTGGCCACTGCTGAGTTTTCCATATTTTCTGGCATATTGAGTGTGGCACACTCACAGCATCATCTTTTAGGATTTGATATAGCTCAACTGGAGTTCCATCACCTCCACTAGCTTTGTTCATAGTGAGCACTTGACCTCACATTCCAGGATGTTTGGCTTTAGGTGGGTGATCACACCATATATATTTTACATATATATATATATATATAAACTTTTAACTTTGGGAGATAAGAAAGTTTAACAGTATGTTTTGTTATATGTGTTTTAACCACTTTTGAGAATCAAAGTATTGTTGGTTATAGCTATAGGAAACAAGAATTATATCCATGCTACTGGGAAACAAATGAATGTATTTACAACTTACATTTTATATCAGACTTAATATAAAAGAATACTTACAAATTAATAAGAGAAAAAATAACCCAATTGAAAATTTGGCAAAATATGAGAGAACCTGAAAAAATTGAACCTTAACTGTAATTGACTATAATGAATGAGATATGATATATTGCTCACTGAATTGGCCAAAATAGGCAAATATTCAGAGTTTGTTGGTGACCATATAGGGACATGGGTTGATTGAAGTATAAAATAGTGTATATTTTTAGAAAACTTTTTGACAGTATATTAAAAATGTAGACATGTAGCTGATTAATTCCATTGTACAGCAAAAGCAGCTATACCTCAATTAAAAAAAATAAATGTATATGTCCTTTAATCTCACAATTGGACTTAAACAATTTATCATATGCTGCTACTGCTGAGTCACTTCAGTCGTGTCTGACTCTGTGTGATCCCATAGACGGCAGCCCACCAGGCTCCCCCGTCCCTGGGATTCTCCAGGCAAGAACACTGGAGTGGGTTGCCATTTCCTTCTCCAATGCAGGAAAGTGAAAAGTGAAAGGGAAGTCGCTCAGTCGTGTCTGACTCTTAGCGACCCCATGGACTGTAGCCTACCAGGCTCCTCTGTCCATGGGATTTTCCAGGCAAGAGTACTGGAGTGGGGTGCCATTGCCTTCTCCAATTTATCATATAGAAATATTCATATACATGCACTAAGATATCTGTGTTTGAGTGTTCACTGCAACCTTGTTCATAATACCATACAGAGTGACATTTAAATGTTCATTTATAGGGTAGTAATGACAAAAATTATGGTTTTCTGGACTGCTATGAATTCATTAACCAGGGAACTTTATATTAAGACCATATAATTTATCATCCAAATTAGGCTACTTTTGACAGTGAAAAAGGGCACTATTAATAGTTAATCCAGGACAGTGGGATAAACCTAGACATGTGATTGCTGAACTCAGTATGCACTGATGTGGAAAAATGCCCAAAACACATTGTTAGGGTAAAGAAAGCATTTGAAAGAAAGAAAGAGAGAGAGAAAGAAAAAGAAGAGAGGGAGGAAGGGAGGAAAGAGAGAGAGAGAATTAAATATATATATATATATATATTTTTTTTGAATCTTTTAAAACTAAAACTGTGGATGTGAATATTTGTATAAATGCATAGAAAGAAGCATAGAAAAATACACACTAGACTGCTATATGTATTAACTTCTGGGGCGGGCTGTGGAATTCAAGAGAAGGGTAAAGATAAACTTATTCTTTTAAACTCTTATCTACATGTATATATATATATTTTTTTTTTCAATGACAGTCATTTATGATTACAAAATGAAAGAGCAATATAAACCTTCCAAAAATTAAGATCATTAAAGAATGGTCTCAATTTAGTCCAGTCCAATAATTTAGTTTTGTTAATTGTGATGATTTCTTCAGCTGATTTGGTCACCTCCAAGTGAAGACACTTTTCATACTGTTCATGGGGTTCTCAAGGCAGGAATACTGAAGTGGTTTGCCATTCCCTTCTCCAGTGGACCACATTTTGAAAAACATCTATTTCTGCTTCATTGACTATGCCAAAGCCTTTGACTGTGTGGATCACAATAAACTGGAAAATTCTGAAAGAGATGGGAATACCAGACCACCTGACCTGCCTCTTGAGAGATCTGTTTGCAGGTCAGGAAGCAACAGTTAGAATTGGGCATGGAACAACAGACTGGTTCCAAATCAAGAAAGGAGTACATTAAGGCTGTATATTGTCACCCTGTTTATTTAACTTCTATGCAGAGTATATCATGAGAAACACTGGGCTGGATGAAGCACAAGCTGGAATCAAGATTGCTGGGAGAAATATCAATAACCTCAGATATGCAGATGACACCACCCTTATGGCAGAAAGTGAAGAAGAACTGAAGAGCCTCTTAATGAAAGTGAAAGTGGAAAGTAACAAAGTTGGCTTAAAGCTCAGCATTCAGAAAACAAAGATCATGGCTTCTGGTCCCATCACTTCATGGAAAATAGATGGTGAAACAGTGGAAACAGTGACAGACATTTTTGTGGGGGGGGTCTCCAAAATCACTGCAGATGGTGACTGCAGCCATGAAATTAAAAGATGCTTACTCCTTGGAAGAAAAGTTATGAGTAACCTAGACAGCATATTAAAAATCAGAGACACTACCTTGCCAACAAAGGTCTGTCTAGTCAAGGCTATGGTTTTTCCAGTAGTCATGTATGGATATGAGAATTTGACTGTAAAGAAAGCTGAGTGCCAAAGAACTGATGCTTTTGAAGTGTGGTGTTGGAGAAGACTCTTGAGAGTCCCTTGGACTGCAGGGAGATCCAACCAGTCCATCCTAAAGGAAATCAGTCCTGAGTATTCATTGGAAGGACTGATGTTGAAGCTGAAACTCCAATACTTTGACCACCTGATGCGAAGAGCCGACTCATTTGAAAAGACCCTGATGCTGGGAAAGGTTGAAGGTAGGAGAAGGATGACAGAGGATGAGATAGTTTGATGGCATCACCAACTCCATGGACATAATTTTGAGTAAACTCCAGGAGTTTGTGATGGACTGGGAGGCCTGTTGTGGTGCGGTCCATGCGGTTGCAAAGAGTCAGACACGACTGAGCGATTGAACTGAGCTGAACTGAAGACCCTAAGATGTCTAAATACAAGGCTGAAGGCAATGAAATGATTTGCAACAAAAACCCTTTCTCAGTAGTAATGAGTAATGAGTGTTTTGTTGTTATCAGATAGAATAGAAAGGTACAATCATGAATAAGTACAAATTTTATATTAAAGAATTTAACACAGTTTCATAGTCATTTAATGTCAAGTGGAAACTGTATATAATTATTTTTAAAATTTTGTTTTTAATTGAAGGATAATTGCTTTGCAATATTATGTTGGTTTCTACTGTACAACAATTTGAATCAGCCTGTAAATTAATTATTAATGTTGTGATCGAAGTCCTAATTATAGTGCCTTATACCAACTTCTGTGTTGATGGAAACGGTTCAGACTGTATCTGACTTTGCTAGTGACTTCCTGATGGAAAAAACAGTAACTGCAGGGTTCTTTCCATGGTAATGATTTTGCTGGTCCATCTTTTAGGTCTTCAGAACACTATGGTTGACAGTCATGCCGGAGCAGCAGTTTATTCATTCAGTTTATACCATGTACCTGGTACTGTTCTAAGCACTGGAGAGATAGGAAAACATTAAAAATCCTTGCCCACAAGGAACCAACTTTCTAGTTGTGGCTAAGTGGAAGATAGACATTAAGTGATAAGTAAAATAAAAGTATTAGATTGTGTTGAGTGTTATCATAAATGTAAATTGAACAGTGTTTAGTGATATTAGCTTAGTGAACAGGAGGGGTATCTTATTGTTAAATAAAATGGTAAGGAAAGGAAAAGACCTGAAGGAGTTGAGGGAGCAAGCCAGGAGGATAACTGAAAAACAAGAGAAGCAAGTGCTCAATTTGCTAGCGCGTCTGAAGACCTAGGAACAGTGACGAGGCCAGCAGCACTGCCCCAACATGAGGGAGGTAAGAGGACTTGAAGAACTGAGGTCAGAGAGTAGGGAACCTGCTCTTGTAGGACCTGTGGGTCATCATAAAGACTTACTTTTACTCAGAGTAAGATAGAAAGACACTGAAAGATCTTAAGTGAGGGTGAGTTGATTTAACTTACATTTTAATAGGATTACTGTTTAAGCTCTTTCTTCTATCAGCTGCTTTCATCCATTTCAGAAGCCAACTCACTAGGGTTCTGATTGACTATTGAATTCCTTTATGGCACGTACTTCCAGGGAAGAGTTGATAGAAGGTATCTCTAGAAATGTGCTTATATTTAGATCTTAATCTCAAATAACCTCAGGTGAAAATAACAGACAATTTTTATCCAGTCCATGAGAGAAGAAAGCCAAAATGTTTTATTCATGTATACTTAAATTCTAAGGAGAAATTCAAAACAATTGGCATCTTGTGTCTCAATTAAGAGAATCGCCAGTCCAGGTTCGATGCAGGATACAGGAAGCTTGGGGCTGGTGCACTGGGATGACCCAGAGGGATGGTATGGGGAGGGAGGTGGGAGGGGGCTTCAGGATGGGGTACACGTGTACACCTGTGGTGGATGCGTGTTGATGTATGGCAAAACCAATACAATATTGTAAAATAAAATAATAATAATAATAAAAAATTAAAAAAATAAATAACAGGACAACAACGGCTTCCCCAACCCTTCTTTCTGCCTGCATCCTTGCTCTGCCTTCAAGTACACTTTCAATTGTGTCACCGCAGAACTTTTTCTTTTATGGAAATGTTTTCTCAACTAAAATTTTTAGATAGCTATGTAGAGGACTCAGATTAAACTTTTTAGGAGGGCAGAGAGGCTTAATGATCTTATCTAGTCCTGCAAACCTCTGTCTAGTCTTACACTCTCAGTTCAGTTCAGTCACTCAGTCATGTCCGACTCTTTGGGACCCCATGAATCGCAGCACGCCAGGCCTCCCTGTCCATCACCAACTCCTCGAGTTCACTCAAACTCACGTCCATCGAGTCGGTGATGCCATCCAGCCATCTCATCCTCTGTCGTACTTCTCCTCCCGCCCCCAATCCCTCCCAGCATCAGAGTCTTTTCCAATGAGTCAACTCTTTGCACGAGGTGGCCAAAGTACTGGAGTTTCAGCTTTAGCATCATTCCTTCCAAAGAACTCCCAGGGCTGATCTCCTTTAGAATGGAATCATTGGATCTCCTTGCAGTCCAAGGGGTTCACTTCTACTTGTAACTTAAGACTCAGTCCATGTGCTGTCTCTTTTTGGGAAGTCAGGGTTACCTGCCTTTCCTGCATTCAACCACAGGTCAGTTCAGTTCAGTCACTCAGTTGTGACCTACTCTTTGCGACCCCATGAACCACAGCACTCCAGGCCTCCCTGTCCATCACCAGCTCCTGGAGTCTACCCAAACCCATGTCCATTGAGTTGGTGATGCCATCCAACCATCTCATCCTCTGTCATCCCCTTCTCCTCCTGCCCTCAATCTTTCCCAGCATCAGGCTCTTTTCAAATGAGTCAGCTCTTCACATCAGGTGGCCAAAGTATTGGAGTTTCAGCTTCAATATTAGTTCTTCCAATGAACACCCAGGACTGATCTGCTTTAGGATGGACTGGTTGGATCTCCTTGCAGTCCAAGGGATGCTCAAGAGTCTTCTCCAACACAACAGTTCAAAAGCATCAATTCTTCGGCGCTCAGCTTTCTTTATAGTCCAATTCTAACCACAGTACATTTTGTAATTATATAACTGCTGGTCTACTCCATTGGTTTATGTACTATTTGGACGGAGAGTCTAAGTTTTATTTGCCTTTGTATTTTCAAGACCTAACATACAGCAGATGATAAATAAATGATCACTGAAGGAGATAAAGAAATTACCTTGAAGAAAGTAAAGAGGGAAAATTGGTATGTAATTTAGAAATGACCTCTGTCCTGAATTATAAAGAGAAATGGAATAGAGATGCCAATAACTGACTAAAGTTATGTGAGGCAAAAGAAACTGGGTAAGCACTCTCCGTTGCCCAGAGTTCATTAGCTACTTAAAATAAATCAGAATACTGAAGCAGAACTTGGAAGTTATGACTGCTTTTACTATTAATATCATTATCATTAGTGTTTCAAATGAACATTTTTGTAATTCATACATAGATCTGTTAATCTACATTTGAATGTAATTTTGTTCTTTAAAATTCCAAAGAATATGAAGGTATCATAGTGGCTTCTTGATAGATTAGACTAGAGGAAGAATTGCTCCTCTAACAGCTATTGCTACATTGATTGAAGCTCTTTCAGCAGATTTGCAAAGGAGATATGGGAAAGTACTTCTTGTGATAAAGTCTGTGACAGTTAAATGGAGTTAGGTACAGATAACAGAATACATTTATTTAACAAAGATTTGACCAGCTATGATGGGCCAGGTGCTGACCTAGGTCCTGGAGATAAAATTTTAAACTAAAAACCATGCTACCCTAAAACCCATGCTACTTGTATTAGAATGTCTTTTCTAATTTCCATTCTGTAAATGAGCATGGGGGAGAAATGGTGTGAGACCAAAAGATTCAACAAGTCTAGTTTGGCCTTGAAAATGAGGGAAGTGGAAGAAATCTGAAAACTTAGCTTTCTGTCTTACCCCTGGCAATTCTGTAGTCAGAACTGAACTAAAGGAAATTGTGTTCATACTACTTTCCCAATGGGTAAGTTTCTCTCATGGAACAGAGACGTGTTTACTTTCAACACAACATTTTGCACTTCTGCTTGGCCTTAATTCCTTTTCCCGTATATGGTTTTTGTATCTGTATTGGAATTTCCAAAAATTCTTATCTTTCATTTTTTATAATTTTTCATCTTCATGAATTAGGACACTCCATATTTGTATTAATTTTTAAATTTATTTATTTTATTTTTGGCTGCATGGGCTTTCCCTAGTTGCAGCGTTCAGACTCAGTAGTTGTGTTGTGTGGGTTTAGTTGCCCCAAAGCATGCAGGATCTTAGTTCCCCAATCAGGGGATTGGGAACCCCAATCAGGGAACCCGCATCCCATGTATTGGAAGGTAAATTCTTAACCACTGGACCAGCAGGGAAGTCCCTGTGTTAAAATATTTGAAAAAAGAATATTACTACTTCCAGATAGTAGAGTGACATAATGGGGACACAGTAAACTTCCTTAATGCTAAACAACTAATAACTTTTGCAGCTAAATTATAGGGTAAATGCATAGTATGTTATAGCAATAAAAAATCATTTGTCATGTTTTCCCAATTATTGCTTTGGCATTCATAAATATTCAGTGTACAAATCCAGTTAAAGTAGGTGATTGCTAGGTAATCATCATAGCAGCAACTGGAAGTTACAGATCATATGTTAAATTAGTGAATGGGTACAGATTTGGTCAACTCAGTTGGAGATGACTTTTTATTTTAGTCTTTATCTTATTCCCAAGGAGAATCTGGTGGGATATTGACCAAAAAAATAGGAAAGAACACTAGGGTCATAAACAGCAAAGTGTTCTGGAGCTGGCCTTCTTGCCCTTAAAAACAACTTTATGTTGCATTACAATGTATTTTTTCTATTACTCTATCATTTTTCTATTATTGTTACTCTGTTTCTATCACTAATGTTTTTCTCTCCGTATATATATGTGTGCATGCGTGCTAAGTTGCTTCAGTTGTGTCTGACTCTTTGTGACCCTG
Source organism: Bubalus kerabau (assembly GCF_029407905.1). Taxonomy (NCBI): domain Eukaryota; kingdom Metazoa; phylum Chordata; class Mammalia; order Artiodactyla; family Bovidae; genus Bubalus; species Bubalus kerabau. Next base: position 37,793,307 of record NC_073624.1, on the reverse strand, counting down.
TAGACTGTAGCCCACCAGGCAACTCTGTCCATGGGATTCTCTAGGCAAGACTACTAGAATGGATTGCCATGCCCCCCTTTCGGGTTCTTCCTGATCCTAGGATTGAACCCACATCTCTTTGAGTCTCCTGCATTGGCAGGCAGGTTCTTTACCACTAGTATGATCTGGAAAACCCTTATAGGTTATTATACAATATTTAATGTAATTCCCTGTACTATGCAGTAAATCCTTATTGTTTATCTATTTTATATGTAATAGTACATCATGAGAAACACTGGGCTGGAAGAAGCACAAGCTGGAATCAAGATTTCCAGGAGAAATATCAATCACCTCAGATATGCAGATGACACCACCCTTATGGCAGAAAGTGAAGAGGAACTAAAAAGCCTCTTGATGAAAGTGAAAGAGGAGAGTGAAAAAGTTGGCTTAAAGCTCAACATTCAGAAAACTAAGATCATGGCATCTGGTTCCATCACTTCATGGGAAATAGATGGGGAAACAGTGGAAACAGTGTCAGACTTTATTTTTGGGGGCTCCAAAACACTGCAGATGGTGATTGCAGCCATGAAATTAAAAGACGCTTACTCCTTGGAAGGAAAGTTATGACCAACCTAGATAGCATTGAAAAGCAGAGACATTACTTTGCCAACAAAGGTCTGTCTAGTCAAGGCTGTGGTTTTTCCAGTGGTCATGTATGGATGTGAGAGGTGGACTGTGAAGAAGGCTGAGCGCCAAAGAATTGATGCTTTTGAACTGTGGTATTGGAGAAGACTCTTGAGAGTCCCTTAGACTGCAAGGAGATCCAACCAGTCCATTCTAAAGGAGATCAGTCCTCGGTGTTTATTGGAAGGACTGATGCTAAAGCTGAAACTCCAGTCCTTTGGCCACCTCATGGGAAGAGTTGACTCATTGGAAAAGACTCTGATGCTGGGAGGGATTGGGGACAGGAGGAGAAGGGGACGACAGAGGATGAGATGGCTGGATGGCATCACTGACTCGATGGACGTGAGTCTGAGTGAACTCCGGGAGTTGGTGATGGACAGGGAGGCCTGGCATGCTGCGATTCATGGGGTCGCAAAGAGTTGGACACGACTGAGTGACTGAACTGAACTGAACTGAGTGTGTATCTGTTAACTCTCAATTCCCAATTTATCCCTCCTTTCCCTTCCCTTTGGTAACCATAATTTTGTTTTCTACATTTGTGAGCCTATTTCTGTTTTGTAAATAAGTTCATTTTTTTTACATTCCACATGTAAGTGATGGCTCAGATGGTAAAGAATCTGCAGTGTGGGAAACCTGGGTTTGATCCCTGGATTGGGAAGATCCCCTGGAGAAGAAACTGGCAACCCACTCCAGTATTATTGCCTAGAGAACCCCATGGACAGAGGAGCCTGGCAGACCACTGTGGTCTGACCACAAAGAGTCAGATATAACTGAGTGACCACATGATGTGATGATGATACAAGTGATATCATGATACTTGTCCTTCTCTATCTGACTACTTCACATAGTGTGATCATCTCTAGGTCTCTCAAATGGCAAGATTTCATTCTTTTTTATGCTGAGTCATATGCCATTGTGTATGGATATTGCATCTTCTTTATCCATTCATCTGTTAATGAATACTTAGGTTGCTTTTATGTCTTAGCTATTATGAAGAGTGCTGCCATGAACATTGTGGTATATGTATCTTTTTAAGTTATAATTTTTCCAGATATATACCCAGGAGTGAGATTGATGGATCATATGGTAGCTCTATTTTTAGTTTTCTGAGATAACCTTCATACTGTATTCCATAGCTGCTGTACCAATCTACATTCCCACCAACAGTGTTAGCAGGTTCCCTTTCCTCTATACCCTCTGCAGTGTTTATTACTCATGACTTTTTGATGATGACCATCCTGACCAGTGTGAGGTGGTACTGGTCTATAGTTTTGATTTGATTTTCATTTTTGTAATGTTGAGCAGCTTTTCCTGTGCCTGTCAGCCATTTGTATGTTCCCATATCTTTTGTAACAGATTTTTATGTAATACTTACCAATTAAAATTATAGATACTATAGCCATACAGTAATAAATTATTATAGAATTTAATAAGTTAAATGTTAACAACTCAGCCCTTGGGTACTAAATACGTATCTGTTGGAAAAATTAATGAGTTAGTTAACAAAGCTGGCAAGTTAGCAAATCATTCATTGTAGAAGAGAAAAAAGATTCCAGCAAAAGAAGTGGGAAACACTTTTAGGGACTGAATTTTTAGGCAGAAAACTAGTGCAGCAAAAGTCATGTTTCCATTGTTTCCTTTTCACTGGAGTAGGACGTGTGAAAGATAGAGGGATCTCTGGGAAGAGAACTACTGACAGTACAGTTAGTGTTGATAAAATGGGCTTAGATACCTGGACCATGATTTAATATCCTGGAAAGATAGGCTCTTGGCTACAGTGAGGTGCATATTGCAAAATGGGGAAGAAGAAACATGTTTTCCCAGAGGTTAGCTGATCTGTTCAAGAGGGCTCTATGTTGAAAATATAGAGAAAGCAGGATAAACTCCCAGATAAAACCCTGATACTGATTTCTTTGTAGGAGAAAAGATAGTATACAGAAAGAAAAACAGGACTGAAAGAGTTTCTCAGTGATTCACATGAGAAAATAATGAGAGGAGACTGGAAATATTACTTAGAAATTCAAATACCAAAGCATATGTAAAGCACGTAGGTTGTAAATGAAATGAATGCACCATGCAAAATGTATACACATATATAAGCTAATAAGAAATACTAAGACTTGTTGGAAGCATATTTATGAAACAGTTCATCTCATGCATCAAATAAATAATTACTAAAAATCTGATCAGAAGGAAAGTATAGTAGTACAGTATGTCAAGAAGATGCAACTTTAAGGAAATCCATAAAATACATACCTTTTAAATGGATAAAAGGGACAGAAATGATGTTGAACTGACTTTAGAGAGGAAACAGATGATGTATTCTTTATATATTTTACACAACTAGCACAGAATCAAGATATATAGTAGTAATGGGAATATGAACTTCCAGATGTTCAAGCTGGTTTCAGAAAAGGCAGAGGAACCAGAGATCAAATTGCCAACATCCACTGGATCATGGAAAAAGGAACAGAGTTCCAGAAAAACATCTATTTCTGCTTTATTGACTATGCCAAAGCCTTTGACTGTGTGTATCACAATAAACTGTGGAAAATTCTTCAAGAGATGGGAATACCAGACCACCTGACCTGCAGGAAGCAACAGTTAGAACTGGGCATGGAACAACAGACTGGTTCCAAATAGGAAAAGGAGTAGTCAAGGCTGTATATTGTCTCCCTGCTTATTTAACTTATATGCAGAGTACATCATGAGAAACACTGGGCTGGATGAAGCACAAGCTGGAATCAAGATTGCCGGGAGAAATATCAATCACCTCAGATATGCAGATGACACCACCCTTATGGCAGAAACTGAAGAGGAACTAAAAAGCCTCTTGATGAAAGTGAAAGAGGAGAGTGAAAAAGTTGGCTTAAAGCTCAACATTCAGAAAACTAAGATCATGGCATCTGGTTCCATCACTTCATGGGAAATAGATGGGGAAACAGTGGAAACAGTGTCAGACTTTATTTTTGGGGGCTCCAAAACACTGCAGATGGTGATTGCAGCCATGAAATTAAAAGACGCTTACTCCTTGGAAGGAAAGTTATGACCAACCTAGATAGCATTGAAAAGCAGAGACATTACTTTGCCAACAAAGGTCTGTCTAGTCAAGGCTGTGGTTTTTCCAGTGGTCATGTATGGATGTGAGAGGTGGACTGTGAAGAAGGCTGAGCACCGAAGAATTAATGCTTTTGAACTGTGGTGTTGGAGAAGACTGTTGAGAGTCCCTTGGACTGCAAGGAGATCCAACCGGTCCATTTTGAAGGAGATCAGCCCTGGGATTTCTTTGGAAGGAATGATGCTAAAGCTGAAACTCCAGTACTTTGGCCACCTCATGTGAAGAGTTGACTCATTGGAAAAGACTCTGATGCTGGGAGGGATTGGGGGCAGGAGGAGAAGGGGACGACAGAGGATGAGATGGTTGGATGGCATCACTGACTGGATGGACGTGAGTCTGAGTGAACTCCGGGAATTGGTGATGGACAGGCAGGCCTGGCGTGCTGTGATTCATGGGGTTGCAAAGAGTCAGACGTGACTGAGCTACTGAACTGAACTGAACTGAATGGGAATATAATCTGGCCATCTGCTGGAAGCCTTGGTCTACTGAATACAGAGCATCTGACAAGTTCTTGACCTGCTTGATGAAAATTCTGACTCCCAGAGGGTGAAACAAAATGTCAAAACTCATCCCGGAAGTGGTAGAACTAATATGCTGGCATTTTGTATTTTTATAAAAAAGAAAAGAAACTGCGCATGATTATGTGTTGGATGCATTTTTATACTTATTTTCAAAACTTCTGTGAGGACACTGGAGGAACTGGTGGCATCATTTCCTCCATTTCTTGGAGGTTGGTGACTGAGGTAAAGGGATAGCACAGATAATTTTCACTGTTTGTTTTATGTTAGAAACTTTGAAGTGCTTATTTCAAAGGTAAGTTAAAATAATAAAAGACATCCCTGAAAACAAAAAAATACAAATTATCATTTATGCTTGGTAACAGGGAAGGATACTTTTAATTTAAAACAACATTTTGCATAAGACTTTATTAAGCCATTTATATTGTATTGCAATAATGTAATATGAGGAGGCCTCTTAAGCAGTTTACCAGATTAACCAGAGAATTTCCTGCTGTCTGTAAAATACACTATTAGATGCTGCAGGCTCTGTGGATGCTCCCAGCTGGGAGTCGCTCTTTCTTTCCTCATGTCTCTGTCTCCCTCCATGTGGGGTGTGTACTTACCAAGACTCAGTTGCGTGTGTATTCAAATCTGATTATGTCCATTGTACTTGATATTTTAAGACATGTAACTTAATTAAATACTAAACTGATGAGATATTAAGTGTGGAGTGAAAGTTATTATTTCTTGTTAACTTATCTGAATGCTTTGGAAAGACTATAAAAGTAAGATGCTAAAACAAGAGCTGTTAGAATAGATATGAACAAGACAGCTGTAAGAGACTGGGTGGGGCCGGGGGTGGAATCACAAACTATACATGGTTTTAGTACTCCAGTACTTACACAGTATTGTTATATTTTTACTCTATTCTAAATAAGCTGAAACTTGAAATGATAGATTATGTGTTACGGCTCTACAGGAAAGACAATGCAGAATTCCATTCAGCAACCACACGAAAGGACTTGATGCTCTATCTTAAAGTTTGGTGAATGAATGTATATTTTAAAGGTCTAAGTTATAATTATGCACTTCATTTTTTTATGTGTTGTGATTAATAGTTTCTGTCTAACCAACTGACCACAGACCTTATCCTTTGTTGGCTTAAATATCTGACTTTTTCGTAGAAAAATGTTAGAAGAGGAGCCATGTCTTGTTCATCTTTGTAACCCCTGTGCATCATGTGGATCTAAGAACACAGTATATGGTCAGTTAATGTTTAATTGATGAATGTTAATTGTTAAATGTTAATAAATGAATAATTACTATGCCAAAAGAGTTGAAAGTAGCATACATCTATATTTTTTAAATTAATTAATTTCTGTTTGACTGCACTGGGTCTTCGTTGCTGCGTGCAGGCTTTCTCTAGTTGCAGTAAGTGGGGACTACCCTTCACTGTGGTGCACAGACTTCTCATTGCAGTGGTTTCTCCTGTGGAGCATGGGCTCAGCAGTTGTGGCACACGGACTTAGTTGCTCTGCATCATGTGGAATCTTTCAGGACCAGCAATTGAACCCATGTCCCCTGCATTGGCCAGAGAAGGCAATGGCACCCCACTCCAGTACTCTTGCCTGGAAGATCCCATGGACGGAGGAGCCTGGTGGGCTGCAGTCCATGGGGTCGCAAAGAGTTGGACCCGACTGAGCGACTTCACTTTCACTTTTCACTTTCATGCACTGGAGAAGGAAATGGCAACCCACTCCAGTGTTCTTGCCTGGAGAATCCCAGGGATGGGAGAGCCTGGTGGGCTGCCGTCTGTGGGGTCGCACAGAGTCAGATACGACTGAAGCAACTTAGCAGCAGCAGCAGCAGCCATGCATTGGCAAAAAGTAATATATATTTTGGCTTAGTCCTGATACTGAAGAATCACCAGACCTGTCAAAAAAACTTAAGAAAGGTGAAGTGAAAATGGCCCTAGGGGGAAACTGAATTCAGGAGCTGAATTAAGAGAAAGAATAACCAGGTTAATATAAGGAGCTGGAAAATCTAATCTTTGGTCAGTCTAAGAACTGAAATACAAATTTAGAGTCAAGGCCAATAGAAAATGACAAAGCAACCAGAGGGGGGGGAAATCAACATATTAGGAGTTCCATAGCAAGAGTAAATCCATTTGAAATTTTATGGCCATGCCCTTTTCAACATTCCTCTACTGACTTTCAAGACAAAATACTTAGAATGAGCTTTCAATAGATGAAATTCTGGAAATTGCTAATTGCTAAGCTAGACCTAACTCTACAGGAGTTTGTTGGTAAGAGGAAATGAAAGTTTTCTTGGAAGAAAACTCAGTCATTTGAGAGTGTGTGATAACCAGGGAGAGGTAACTTTTCTTACATGCATGTAGGAGACCAGAATTTCCCAAAGTGTGTTCCATGGAACCTGAGATTGCAATATGCTGCGTTCTCTGGACTACACAGAGTGCGTTTTCGTTTCTTTCTAATTGGAGGATAATTGCTCTACAACGTCGTGTTAGTCTCTGCTGTACAATGAAGTGAATCAGATGTATGTATACATGTACCCCCTCCCTCTTGAATCTCCCTCCCACTTCCTGCCACCTTCTTCCCACCCCTCCAGGTCATCACAGAGCACCAGGGTGAGCTCCTTGTGGTATACAGCAGCTACCCAGTAGCTATCTGTTTTACACTTGGTGGTATGTGTATGTCAATCACAGTCTCCCAGTTCATCCTCACCCCCCGCCCCCCGCCGTGTCCACAGGTCCTTTCTTTGCATCTGTGTCTCTCCTCCTGCCCTGGAAATAGGTTAATCATTTTCTTAGTCATTTGTTCTCTATTCTCTGTTTCTCCTTCTGGAATGTAATCATCACAAGAGAACTGGCTCTTCTGGCCTGTCTTGCTTACTGCCACAGGTCCACAGTCTTAAATAGTGCCTGGCATGTATGAAGGGCCTCAGGAATATTTATTAAATGAAAGGCCAGGGAACAGTGTGGAGCAGCAGGAAACCAGACAGCCCCAGAAACAGCAGGGACAGAGGTTCGCAAAGAGGATCGCAGGTGAAAGTCATTGTGAACCCAACTCCCCCCCACCCCCAACCAAATGGGATATTTTATTTATAAATTGAAAATAAACAGAGCTCTTTTTTTTTTTTTTTTTTTTTTTTTTGCCTATTACAAGGCATCATAGTAGAGATGCAAGGTTCCAGGCATGAATCGGAGAAGGCAATGGCACCCCACTCCAGTACTCTTGCCTGGAAAATCCCACGGACGGAGGAGCCTGGTAGGCTGCAGTCCATGGGGTCGCTAAGAGTCAGACGTGACTGAGCGACTTCACTTTCACTTTTCACTTTCCTGCACTGGAGAAGGAAACGGCAACCCACTCCAGTGTTCTTGCCTGGAGAATCCCAGGGACAGTGGAGCTTGGTGGGCTGCCGTCTATGGGGTCGCACAGAGTTAGACACGACTGACATGACTTAGCAGCAGTAGCAGGCATGAATGCCTAGGAGCCTGGTGGTATCACTGTTAGAAATAGAGAAGACATATCTCTATGGAAGGTGAAAAGGCTCGTTAATTACTTTTATAGAAATCCTTATCTGCTTGGTTTATGGGGAAAAAAAAGTTCATTGGCTGGCGAACATAGTTTCAGTAATTTAAAAATACAATTTATGAGACTGTTTCATAGTAACTGTAGCAGCTACTGTATCATTTCTCTCTAAATCACTCAGACGAAAAGACAGGTTGATTATGCAGTCATCTTAATTAAAGAGATCATGTTCATATCATAATCTTTTTAAAAAATGACTAAGTTGGGAAACTTCAGAACAAAAGAAAGAGAGAAAAGTGCTTCCTGCCTTTGCATATATCATTCCACAGAGAGCCGTAGCTCTCAACACTGCTAGAATCACCTAAGAACTTTAGGGAACAAACAGAAGGCAATGGCTTGTCATCCCAGAATTTCTGAAGGTGGGGCCTCAGCATCAGAATTTTTAACATGCTCTCAGGGTGAGTCCAATGTGCAGTGGGCTGAGGACAAGGAAACGAAGTCTGCTATGAAGGGAAGTACTGGAGGCTGTATTTTACAAGAGTAAGTCTGAACTGTAGTGGGAAGCTGAAACAAATTCATGTCCACGGTTTCAAATCTGAATGCTCTAAATATGTGTATATATGGAACCTCTTTAACTTCTCATATTACTATACATTTTTTTTCCCCACTGAGGATTCAGTTCACTGATCTGGAAGTAGACTCTTCAGAAAAGATATACTGGAAAGGATAAGATCAGACCCACTGGAAATGGTCACTATTTTTATGTCTGATTCTTTGCAACACTTTGGACTATAGCCTGCCAGGCTCCTTTGTCCATGGAATTCTCCAGGCAAGAATACTGGAGTGGATTGCCATTCCTTTCTCCAGGGGATCTTCCTGACCCAGGGATTGAACCTGGATTTCCTGCACTGCAGGCAGATTCTTTACTGTCTGAGCCATTGGGGAAGCCCCACCAAGGTCACTGTATACCCAATCTGATTTTTTAAAATATCTTTTTGAGGTAAAGATTGTGACCCACTGAAATAATTTGTCAAGAGAGGTTGTGAAGATAATTTCTTTATAAATACTTGAAATTAAACTCATGTTATATATTTTGAGGTCTTTGAATTGAACTCTGCCTAGTGAAAGAGAGACAGACCAGATGATTTAGGGAAATTATTTTCCAACCAGAAAGCTTACTTATTTTATGTTTTAATCAATGGTTAAATTTTGCTGAAGAACTCTTGAAGTCAGTTCGGTGGTGTCTGGTACTGCAACCACATATTCCATTTTTAGGAAGATGGCTAACAGGCTGCCCAGTGTGGGTGTGGACAGATGCCTGGCCCCTGACGATTGTGACCGTGTGGCTTACTCCAGTAAAGGGACACTCTGTTTCCTTATTCTGCTCCTCCCCTCCACTGTCAGTCAGCTTTCCCAGCATCACAGTCTAGAGTGAATACTTAACTCTTTACAACTCCATGGACTGTAGCCCGCCAGGCTCCTCTGTCCTTGGGATTTTCTAGGCAAGAATACTGGAGTGGTAGCCATTCCCTTTTTCAGGGGATTTTCCCAACCCAGGGATCAAATCCGGGTCTCCTGCATTGCAGGCAGATTCTTTACCATCTGAGCCATCTGCCTACCAACAGTTATGCTCCAGGATATCACAATACTGCTACAAGAGATTGATAGATACTATTAATATCTCAGCTTTCTTGATGAGGAAAGAGAGGCATGGAAATGTAAGCCAACTTTCCTAATCACCCAGCTAGTGAGTTTTAAAGCCATCCTTGGAGCTGAGGTTGGTCTGGCCCTTCTGTCCATCTCAAAAGCATTATGTTAATATATGCTGCTTCATTGTTTCACTGTGGATGGATTCCCAGATCACACTCCGGGCTGCTGCCCACTGGAGTCAAATCCTGTCTATCCAGCCTGCAACATGGAACACTTCTGCCAGTTCTTACTCTTCACTACGTGGATCGCTTATCCTGACCCTGGATACCACACCCAGGATATGTGGCATCTAGGAAAATCGCACCAAAGGGTAAAACTAGGGATAGGCTGGAAAAATAAAAGCATTGCCCTGCTGCCCACAGCCTGTGGTTTTGCTCAAAGAGTAGTCCAACCGTATTTTAGTCTCCCCCTTAACCATTTCCTCCTGTTCCCCTTGGCTAGAGGGTCATGGTTGCTTTCCGGCTATTACCTTTAGACTTTCCCTCTTGCAATGGAGCTGAACACTTCTGCTAGGATTTTTCTCTTTAGAAGACCCCAGGAGGCTTATCCATAATCAGTAGATCAGGTCTCCCTACAGTCTTTATAACCAAATAGTTTTTAAAAATATGTATTTAAAAGCAAGTGGTGGCTATCATTGCTGCCCTAAAAGTATTACAGTTCCCTTAAAAGCAGGTGACTGACTTTTATCCAGCACTATAGATATTTCAAATCAGAATCATTGACTTATTGAGTGCCTTTGCATAATTTATCCCAAGAAGCAAAAAGTCATCCACTCAGAACCTGGTTAACTGCCAGGAGAAATCAGTGTCATGCTCTTTAGAAAAATAAGGGGAAAAAAAGTGTTAATTGTTGTTTATGATGAAAAACCTAGTGAATTAGTCCCCTAACAACATAAAGGTGTCCAGTATTGCTTAATCACCACAAAACTATTTGGAGGCTCAGAATAACTGGCTCTGTGAGTCACATTAGACACCAGTCTATCCTCATTTGCATCTGAAATGATACTGTTCACCTCAAGTGCAGTAGATCTTGTCTGAGGAGACCCACTTAGGTGAAGAGTTCTCTAAAGAGAGAGAACTTATAGTACAAATATTTTGGGTAAATCATGAGGATGATCAATTATATACAATTAAAATGCCTAGGAAAGTATGACTTTGAATCAGGTGCTAAGTTTGTTTTTCTTATTGACAATTTCAAATATTTTAAAAGCAAATTTACATAGAAGGTCCAGATGCCCCAAATCTGTTTGTAAAGAAATGCAAAGCACATTAGATTCCACCTGCTGAGTCTTGAGCCTTATATGAGGCTCTTTAGTTGATAATAATGTGAAGATTTTTTTGTAAGTATATAGATGCTATGGCAACCTGCTCCAGTATTCTTGCCTGGATAATTCCATGGACAGAGGAGCCTGGTGGGCTACAGTCCATGGGGTTGCAAAGAGTCAGACATGACTGAGTGACTGAGCCCACACACAGATGCTGCCAGTGGATTCCAGGAAGACCCTTGAAGAGAATATGGTAACGAGAGTATTAAATAGTTTTTGTCCTTTGAAAAAGTTAGTAATAAAGCAAGTTGAGAATGAGTAGAAAATTTACTGGGGCTCAAATCTTAGAACCTGAAAAGTGAACAAGAGAATAACATTTGCTGATCTATTTATTATCATATTAAATTCTCTACTTGTTTTCTTAATGTTCCATCGCTGCATGTGGTGTGTTATACTATGGAAAATATCAAGTCAGTGCCATAAAGTAAATGTTTTGGACTCAACTGCATTAACAGCTGCACAAATAGACTGAATGTGGAGTGTATTGTTTAGAGACTCAGGCTGATGGAATGCTATCAGGAGTCAGCGCAGTAGACACCTGGTGGTTTGGCTTGCTCGGTACTACTTCTCCTTAAATATAATACACCTGCCCTTTTGGGGGTCACCCCTCCACTGTGAGTCCACATGGTTTCAATCAGTGACTATATATTTGTACAGATGTGAGAGTTGGACCATAAAGAAGGCCAAGTGCTGAAGAACTGATGCTTTTGAATTGTGGTGCTGGAGGATGTTCCTGGACAGCAAGGAGATCCAACCAGTCAATCCTAAAGGAAATCAACCCTGAATATTCATTGGAACGACTGATGCTTAAGCTGAAGTTCCAATACTTTGGCCACCTGATGGGAAGAGCCGACTCATTGGAAAAGACCTTAATGCTGAGAAAGATTGAAAGCAGAAGGAGAAGTGGGCAGCAGAGGATGAAATGGTTAGATGGCATCACCAATTCAGTGGACACGAATATGAGCAGACTCAGGGAGATGGTGAAGGACAGAGGAACCTGGTGTGCTGCAGTCCATGGGGTCACGAAGAGTTGGACCCTGAACAACAAAAACAACAACAATATATTTGACATCAGGGATGGGGTACATGATCCAGATCTGGTCAATGAGAATACAAATCCTCTTGACCACTGGGAATGGTTCCTGTTGACCATGTAACCCAACTCAGGACAGTTAGAATCCATCCTAGGGCTTCAGGAGCTGACAGGAAAGAACATACTTTTGCAAGAGTAGAGTTGCTGAGTTCACAGGATGTAAAGATGAGTGAAACTAATAATCATTGTTAATGTTATACATGAAATAAATGCAAAACAAAGAACAAAGAAAATTGATCCAAAAACAAAGAAGAGCTTAGATGTGGAGTGAGGTCAATACCTAAAGATGTTTGAACACTTGAATCATATTCTACCCCAAACCCTTGAATATCCCAGGTATGTGAATCATCATCTTTGCTTTTGCTTAAACCAAATAATACTATGTTCTGTTCCTTGCAAATAAGCTATCTTATTAATACACCTAATTCAGATAATGGTAACAGTAAGTAGCTATTTTAATAATGTCAGAGAAATGTAATAACCAGGCAGAAATTTTAAAGGAAAAAAATCTATGCACATCAAATAGCAAACAAAGTGAGAATATATTTTATTAGACCATTTCAAGTTTTAGGTAGGTTTATCCACTCCAGTACTCTTGCCTGGAAAATCCCATGGATGGAGGAGCCTGGAAGGCTGCAGTCCATGGGGTCGCTGAGGGTCGGACACAACTGAGCGACTTCACTTTCACTTTTCACTTTCCTGCACTGGAGAAGGAAATGGCAACCCACTCCAGTGTTCTTGCCTGGAGAATCCCAGGGATGGGGGAGCCTGGTGGGCTGCCATCTATGGGGTCGCACAGAATCGGACATGACAGAAGTGACTTAGCAGCAGCAGCAAACAATGTTAGGACTATCGTGATTACTTCTTTCAACTTTCTAATTTTTAAATTTGTAAGAAAACTGAGGTCCAGAAGGAAACATCTAAAATATTCAATAGAGATTATTGACAAGTGCTTCCCTGTGATTAAAAAATGGAAATGAACACTGTGTTGCTAAAGGAGTTGTTCAGTCGCTCAGTCCTGTTTGTGTGACCCCATGAACTTTTCCCTCTCCTCCACTATGTCCCTGAGTTTGTTCAAACTCACATCTATTGAGTCAATGATGCCATCCAATCATCTCATCCTCTGTTGCCCCCTTCTCTTCCTGCCCTCAATCTTTCCCATCATCAGGGTGTTTTCCAATGAGTGGGCTCTTTGCATCCAGTGGCCAAATGTTGGTCTTAAACGATTTCTGTTTTTCAAGGGCAACTTTGACTATTAGGAACCAAGTCAATACTATTTTCATGCAATCTAATCTGGCCAAAAGGAACTTTAGGAGTGAAATAGAACGTGTCTACTATGTAAAACTCAGTTAATTCCTTTTCCTTAAAAGCGACTTCACTCTTCCTTCAACTAGGAAATGTAGATAAAATTTACAAACAGGTATGCATCCAAAAACATGAGTCACTTTATGTGATGTTAAAATATTTAGTTTGTTTACTGTTTAAAGAAATAATAAGTGCTAACCCTATTGAAGTCAAACTTTGGTTAAAAGTATGCTTAATTATAGATTAACTTTAATTCCTAAGCAACTATCAGTATTTTCCCATCACCAAAGTTGATCTAGTCATTGGGGAAAAGTGGGGCTCATGGAGCCCAAACAGATGGCTGACTTAGATAGTCTTCACTCTTCTGCAGATTGATGACCATGGCATGCTGGCCTGGCAGAGGATTTGAGGACCCTGAATTTGTCTTTAAAAATTACACTTGGGAACAATAAAACCCAGATACTCGGTACTTTGAAATATGTTTTAAAATTTATTTTAGTCACTAACTGATTTATAATTGTGAATCTGAATGTGGAATTATGGGTTGGACTTTTTATGGGAAGATTTGAAAGGTTTCAAAACAGAAAAGGAACTATTCATCCCATCTTTGAAAAAAATAATAGAACACAGTGGAAATATTTCACATCACATGACGGTAATATATAAATAGCAAGAGGATTGTGTCAAGTCATTATTAGTATCAACACTGGGCACACTTTCTACTCATCTATATTTTGTGAAAAGTATACATACTAAAACAAAGCTAAGCCCATTGTTAGCTTTGAATACAAAAGGCAGCGGGTTATAGCAAGTAAGCTCTCCTGAAAAATATAAGGTTATCCAGTTTCATTGAAATAATCATTGAAAGTTCAAAAACTGAAAAAACACAGCAGAGACATGAACACTGATCAAAAGAACATATAGATAGACATTGAGCGAAAAAGGCTGAAGTCAACCAATTCGTGTTGGAAACTCCGTAATTAACAGCATTGTTGGTTCATAGACCAGTGACTTGAGCTACTGTAACAATTTAGCAAATGATTGACCACATTCCATGTTGTTAGAAAGTTATTAAAATTTTGCTTAGCTGATTACATGATAATTATACAGAAACTGTGGTCTGAAAGAGCTATTACTAATAAGCACTGAGAATATAATATGAAACAATACAAGTAGAAGCAAATATGATTATTTATATACAAAAAGTGCTGGTAGCATTTCCTCTGTTTAAGGGGGTTAAATGAAAATCTTCAGAAATTATCTGACACTCATCAAGAAAACCAAGTCAAATATTAACATGTTGCTAGTCTGAAGGCAAAAGAAGGGTGTGGCAGATGATGAGATGGTTAGATAGCATCACTGACTCAATGAGCATGAATCTGAGCAAACTCCAGGAAATAGTGGAGGACAGAGGAGCCTGGTGTGCTACATTCCATGGGGCTGCAAAGAGTCGGACATGACTTAGTGACTGGACAGGCACACACAGTCTGTAAGGGGCTCCAGATTAGAGCAGATTGTTTGCTGCTGTTGTCATGCCCACTGTTCCCTTGGGTAGAGGCTTCAATAAACAGCTGGCTTCAGGTCACATCCTTCTTTTAAAAAATAACATAGAAGTGAAACAGGTTAAGATGAAAACACTCTGTTATGCATGTGTGATTATTCTCAAAGACTTTTCTATATACATGCGAACATATTAGGGCCAGGACTAGGCTAGGCAAGTGAAGCATCTAGGATGTATAATTTACATAGATACAAAGAGTTTTGTGCCGTAGGCATGCATCTCAGTCACTTCCTCCTGGTCCTGAATATATGTATTCCATCCTCCTGCAAATATATATATATGCAATTTTGTACAAATTTACAAATAACGTACTTAAATCAAAATGGGATCATAGTGTATGTGCATAACTTGCTTGATTCACTCAACAATATATGCCAAGCACCCTTCCTTGTGAGTATATATAGACCTGTATCATTCATTCAAATATCTGCATAATATGTTGTAATTTGAATGTACTACAATGTATTCAATTCCCCCTCTGTTGATGGATGCTTGTATCACTTCCAGTTTTGGAGTACTGCTCATCATATTGCAATTTTATATATACATACAGTTTTGTGCATTTGTATATTTTGACTGAATAGATTATTGTCAGCAATACAGTTGTACTTTCAACTAATGTTCACATTTTCAAGGTTGATGAGTACTGACAACTTTCCCTCTAAACTGCAGCAATGTCAAATCAAACTTTCAAAGATGATGGAAATGTTCTCTACATAGTCCAAATATGGTAGCCACTACATGAGGTCACTGGGAACTTGAAATATTGCTAATGATACTGAAGAACTGAATTGTAATTTTATTCCATTTTAAATCTAAAATTTTTAATTGACTGTCTTTGGCTTTCTTGGCTTATGATCATTGGCTAGGGCATCTGTAAAAACATTGAAGATAGCTGTGAACAAGCTGACTTTTCATGTTTTGAGCTTTAATTAGAATCCTTCATGTGCCTCACCATGTTGTGACATTTGTTGCTGGTTTCTGTTAGACGGTATTCATCAGAGTAACCGAGACTGCTAGTGGGCTAACCCCAAAGAGATTCTGTGGCCTCTTACTATGGATGCTGAAGAGCCAGTTACTTCCTCTGTTAAGGGGAAGTCTGTGGACATCTTAAGAGAGAGAACATTTGAATCCTCTTAAGCAGGGATCCCTAGCACCTGGTCTGTGGCCTGTTAGGAAGAGGGCTGCATGGCAGAAGGTAAGTGGCAGGCGAGTGTGAAGCATCATCTTTTGCTCCCCATCTTTTGCTTCCCATTACTGTGTGAACCATCCCCCAGCCCCACAATCCGTTGAAAAATTGACTTTCATGAAACCAGTCCCTGATGCCTAAAAGGTTGGAGACCACTGCTCTTAGTTAGGTGTAAGTGCGTATGTGAGTGCAGAGCTAGTTAACAATTCTCCTTTCCCTGCATCCAATCTTAAATCTGTGGCAGCCATCCTGATAATAAGCAACCAACATGAAATGAAGAACTGACAGCTAAGCATGGTCAGAATACAAGGATGGAATGAGAAGAGTCCCAGGTTATATTTTTTACTCACTAATCCAGTTCTGAGACTGCCTGCTTATGAAATTCTTATAAAATAAATCCAAAAAATTATTATAGCTTAAACCACCATGGGGTTTCCCTTGTGGCTCACCTGGTAAAGAATCTGCCCACAATTCGGGAGACCTGGGTTCGATTCCTTGGTTGGGAAGATCCCCTGGAGAAGGGAAAGGCTACCCACTCCAATATTCTGGCCTGAAGAATTCCATGGACTGTACAGTCCTAATAGAGTTTTGCCAAGAGAATGCACTGGTCATAGCAAACACCCTCTTATAACAACACAAGAGAAGACTCTACACATGGACATCACCAGATGGCCAACACTGAAATCAGATTGATCATATTCTTTGCATCCAAAGATGGAGAAGCTGTATACAGTCAGCAAAAATAAGACTGGGAGCTCACTGTGGCTCAGATCATGAACTCCTTATTGCCAAATTCAGACTTAAATTGAAGAAAGGGAAAACCACTAGACCATCCAGGTATGACCTAAATCAAATCCCTTATGATTATACAGTGAAAGTGAGAAATAGATTTAAGGGCCTAGATCTGATAGATAGAGTGCCTGATAAACTATGGATGGAGGTTCGTGACATTGTACAGGAGACAGGGATCAAGACCATCCCCATGGAAAAGAAATGCAAAAAAGCAAAACAGCTGTCTGGGGAGGCCTTACAAATAGCTGTGAAAAGAAGAGAAGCAAAAAGCAAAGGAGAAAAGGAAAGATATAAGCATATGAATGCAGAGTTCCAAAGAATAGCAAGGAGAGATAAGAAAGCCTTCCTCAGCAATCAATGCAAAGAATTAGAGGAAAACAACAGAATGGGAAAGACTAGAGATAAGGCAATGGCACCCCACTCCAGTATTCTTGCCTGGAAAATCCCATGGACGGAGGAGCCTGGTAGGCTGCGGTCCATGGGGTCGCTAAGAGTCGGACACGAATGAGCAACTTCACTTTCACTTTTCGCTTTCATGCATTGGAGAAGGAAATGGCAACCCACTCCAGTGTTCTTGCCTGGAGAATCCCAGGGACAGGGGAGCCTGGTGGGCTGCCGTCTATGGGGTCTCACAGAGTTGGACATGACTGAAGTGACTTAGCAGCAGCAGCAGTAGAGATCTCTTCAAGAAAATTAGAGATGCCAAGGGAACATTTCATGCAAAGATGGGCTCTATAAAGGACAGAAATGGTATGGACCTAACAGAAGTAGAAGATATTAAGAAGAGGTGGCAAGAATACACAGAAGAACTGTACAAAAAAGAGCTTCACAACCCAGATAATCATGATGGTGTGATCACTCACCCAGAGCCAGACATTCTGGAATGTGAAGTCAAGTGGGCCTTAGGAAGAATCACTACGAACAAAGCTAGTGGAAGTGATGGAATTTCAGTTGAGCTATTTCAAATCCTGAAAGATGATGCTGTGAAAGTGCTGCACTCAATATGCCAGCAAATTTGGAAAACTCAGCAGTGGCCACAGGACTGGAGAGGGTGAGTTTTCATTCCAATTCCAAAGAAAGGCAATACCAAAAAAAGCTCAGACTACCACACAATTGCACTCATGTCACACGCTAGTAAAGTAATGCTCAAAATTCTGCAAGCCAGGCTTCAGCAATATGTGAACTGTGAACTTCCAGATGGTGAAGCTGGTTTTAGAAGAGGCAGAGGAACCAGAGATCAAACTGCCAGCATCCACTGGATCATCAAAAAAGCATGAGAGTTCCAGAAAAACATCTATTTCTGCTTTATTGACTATGCCACAGCCTTTGACTGTGTGGATCACAATAAATTGTGGAAAATTCTTCAAGAGATGGGAATAGCAGACCACCTGACCTGCCTCTTGAGAAACTTGTATGCAGGTCAGGAAGCAACAGTTAGAACTGGGCATGGAACAACAGATTGATTCCAAATTGGGAAAGGAATATGTCAAGGCTATATAGTGTCACTCTGTTTATTTAACTTATATGCGGAGTACATCATGAGAAACACTGGCTGGATGAAGCACAAGCTGGAATCAAGATAGCCAGGAGAAATATCAATAACCTCAGATATGCAGATGACACCACCCTTATGGCAGAAAGTGAAGAACTAAAGAGGCTCTTGATGAAAGTGAAAGAAGAGAGTGAAAAAGTTGGCTTAAAACTCAACATTCAGAAAACTAAGATCATGGCATCCGGTCCCATCACTTTATGGCAAATAGATGGGGAAACAGTGGAAACAGTGGCTGACTTTACTTTTGGGGGCTCTGAAATCACTGCGAATGGTGACTACACCCATGAAATTAAAAGACGCTTACTCCTTGGAAGGAAAGTTATGACCAACTCAAGACAGCATATTCAAAAGCAGAGACATTACTTTGCCAACAAAGGTCCATCTAGTCAAGGCTATGGTTTTTCTAGTGATCATGTATGGATGTGAGAATTGGACTGTAAAGAAAGCTGAGTGCTGAAGAACTGATGCTTTTGAAGTGTGGTGTTGAAGGAGACTCTTGAGAGTCCCTTTGACTGCAGGGCCATCCAACCAGTCCATCCTAAAGGAAATCAGTCCTGGCTTATTCCCTGGTGGCTCAGAGGTTAAAGCATCTGCCTGCAATGCAGGAGACGTGGGTTCGATAATCAGTCCTGGGTGTTCATTGAAAGGACTGATGTTGAAGCTGAAACTCCAGTACTTTGGCCACCTGATACGAAGAGCTGACTCATTGGGAAAGACCCTGATGCTAGGAAAGATTGAGGGCAGGAGGAGAACGGGATGACAGAGGATGAGATGGTTGGATGGCATCACCGACTCAATGGACATGAGTTTGGGTAAGCTCCGGGAGTTGGTGATGGACAGGGAGGCCTGGTGTGCTGTGGTTCATGGGGTCACAGTGAGTCGAACACGACTGAGTGACTGAACTGACTGACTGTAACCACCATTCATAGTGTTTTCTGTTACTGTCTACTAGAGTATTCTTTTTTAAAAAAATATTTATTTGGGCTGCATCAGGTCTTACTTGCAACACAAGGGCTCAGTAGTTGACCTGCATGGGCTTTAGCTGCCCTGTAGCATATGGGATCTTCGTTCCTCAACCAGGGAAGTCCCTGGAACATTCATAACCAAGACTTAAAGTTAAGAACACCTTTTTTTTTTCCTATCCCTAATTTTATAAATATTATTAAAACCAGAAATAAGGGGACTTCCCTGGTGGTCCAGTGGCTATGACTCTGCTCCCAATGCAGGGAGCCCAGGTTTGATCCATAGTGACTGCATCAATTTACATTCCTAACAACAGTGCGTGAGAGGTGTGCGCAAGGTCCGTTTTCTCTACATCTTTCACCAACACTTGTTGTCTCTTATCTTTTTTATAATAGCCACCATGATAGGTGTGAGGTGGTATCTCATTTTGATTTTCATGTCCCTAATGTTTAGTGACATTGAGTACATTTTCATATGTCTTTTGGCCATTGGTATGTTTTCCTCTGAAAAACATCTCTTCAGGTCCTGTGCTCATTTTTATTTATTTGTGACTCTGTTGGATCTTAGTTGTGGCACACACGCTGTCTAGTTGTGACCTGTGGGCTTAGTTGCCCTGCAGCCTGTGGGATCTTAGTTCCCTGACCAGGGACTGAACCCATGTCCCCTGAATTGGAAGATGGATTCCCAACCACTGGATCACAGGGAAAGTCCCTGAGACCATTTTAAAATCAGATTTTTTTTTTTTTTTACTTTCAATATTGAGGTGTATGAGCCCTCTGTATATTTTGGATATCAGTCCCTTATTGGATACTTCATTTGCAAATATCCTCTTGTTCCGTAGATTGCCTTTTGTTTTATTGCTTGTTTCTTTCCTGATGTGAAAGCTTTTAGTTTGATGTAGTCTCATGTGCTTAATTTTGCTTTTGTTTCCCTTGCCTGAAGAGACATAAAAAAATTTCTAAGTCCAATGTCAGAGAGATTACTATCTACGTTTGCTAGAAGTTTTGTGATTTCAGGTCTAACATTTCACTCTTAAATCTGTTTTGAGTTTATTTTTGTATGTGGTGTAAGAATGAAATCCAGTTTCATTTTTTTGCACGTAGCTGTCCAGTCTTCTCAACATCATTTGTTGAAGAGACTTTTTTCCCCAGTGGGTATTCTTAGCTCCTTTGTCACAAATGAATTGACTGTACAAGTGTGGATTCATTTCTGAGCTCTCTGTTCTGTTCCATTGATCCGTGTGTCTGTTTTTGTGCCAGTATCATAATGTTTTGATGATGGTAACTTTGTATTATAGTTCACGCTGCCTAACCAAATGTTAACTTAATTCTCCATATGGTGAAGAATTTATCTGGTGTGCTAGTTTAGAAAGATGATGTTAGTGAGTGTAAATTTGTGATAATATTAAAATTACTATAGATCAAGAAAAACTACATTATTTTATTTAAAAATTTTAAATTTTATGTTGGCGTATAGTTGATTAACAATGTTGTGTTAGTTTCAAGTGTACAGCAAAGTGATTCAGTTATACACATACATGTATCTATTCTTTTTCAAATTCTTTTCCCATTTTGGTTATCACAGAATATTGAAAAGAGTTCCCTGTGCTCTATGGCAAGTCCTTGTTGATTATTTTGAAAATAGTAGTGTGTACATGTCAATCCCAAACTCTCAATCTATCCCTTCTGCCCACCATCCCTGGTAACCACAAGTTCATTCTCTAAGTCTGTGAGTCTATTTTTGTTTTCTAAATAAGTTCATTTGTATCATTGTTTTTTAGATTCTACATTAAGTGAGATCATATGATATTTGTCTTTCTCTGCCTGACTTATTTCACTTAGTATGATAATCTCCAGGTTCATCTGTGTTGCTGCAAATGGCATTGTTTTACTCTTTTTAATGGCTGAGTAGTAGTCCATTATATATTTGTACCACATCCTCTTTATCCATGTATCTGTTGATGGACATTTAGGTTGCTTCCATGTCTTGGCTACTATAAGCAATGCTACAGTGAACACTGGCATGCCTGTGCCCTTTAGAAGCATGTTTTTTCCTGGATATTCCCCAGGAGTGGGATTGCTGGATCATGTGGTAGCTCTATTTTTTGTTTCTTAAGGAACCTTCATGGAAAAGGCAATGGCACCCCACTCCAGTACTCTTGCCTGGAAAACCCCATGGACGGAGCAGCCTGGAAGGCTGCAGTCCATGGGGTTGCTGAGGATTGGACATGACTGAGCGGCTTCACTTTCACTCTTCACTTTCATGCATTGAAGAAGGAAATGGCAACCCACTCCAGTGTTCTTGCCTGGAGAATCCCAGGGATGGAGGAGCCTGGTGGGCTGCCCTCTATGGGGTCGCGCAGAGTCGGACACGACTGAAGCGACTTAGCAGCAGCAGAAGGAACCTCCATAGTGTTCTCCATAGTGGTTGCACCAACTTACATTCCCACCAACAGTGAAGGAGGGAGGATAAACTGCATTTTAAGACACCTCTTGCTTGTAACGGCATTGAAACCAATCAGTACGATCTTGTGATTCCAGCAAGAGGAGGTTTGGAGTATCATGAAGTCATGAGGATGCAGGATGCAAAGAGTTGGGGCAGGCAGGGGTGAAGGTGATGCCTCCAGGACCTTTCTCAGCTATCTAGATCCCACCAATATTTGAAAATGAGAGGAGATCAGTGAAGAAAGTGATGATTTACAGGGTAATGGAATTATACCGTCATCGTTCTTCAGATCAATTTCATAAAGCAAATGCAGGCAGGCATAGTTTCTGTGGTTGCTACCACTTGATTTGAAAGACATTTATTAAGGGAGTTGTTTTGGCATAGAAAGAGCAAGAGATAATTTCTTAAAGGTAAAGACCATGTTTCTCCCTAATACAAACTGTATACCATAAAAAGACTATGAGTAACAACTGCAATTGTTACTCATGAAAAAGTTACTTTAGAAAGATGGTAAGTTGCTTAGATTTATTTTTGCTTTTAAACTTTAATGAACTTTAATTAAAAGGGAACTTCAAAATTATTCTTTTATTCTATCTTATCTCCCTTGTCTATAGATCTATAATATACTCAGTCTTCATGTATAGTCTGTACTAGTTCAGACTCAAGATAGATTGATTCCACTGTACTCCTTAGAATATTCTGTGTCAGAGACAGCAAATTAGTGTGTATGTTATTTTCTTCACTTCATCTGTATTTAAAGTCTCACCAAATTTTTGTCTTCATCTTAGCTATATTGAATAAAAACATAATCAAAGAAAGGCAGGTACTAAATCCTTAATGGTTACTGTTTGCTTTTTATTTTTTAACAGAAGTAGTCACAATCAAATCAGAATCAGAACATAAATCTGTCTCCCATAGATGTCTTAGCAGTATCTATAGCTTTTCAAACTATATATCAAAGTAAATAGCCTTGGAATTTTTTTTTTTAACATATCCAAGGAATCTGAAGAATTTCTTTACCTTAAGCAATTGGAACAAATGGGTTTGTAGAGTTTTTGGCTGGGATTTTCTCAGTGGCCTCAAGGAAGATCTTTCTCATCCATCCTTCTGTAATTAAATGTCAGGCATTTAGAGAGATGAGAAGCAGGCTGTCCTCTGAGAAGCACCATCTCACCAATCAGTAAGAGCTCCCAAGTTAAGGATCTCCGAGATTCCATACCAACAACAATAGAAAAGAAGTTGGTGCTGCAGAGGGATCTGGATGTAGTCAGAAATGCAGGAAGATGCCCACAAATGAAAAGTAAGTCTGTAATTTCTAACACATGCTCTTGCATATCTTCTTTGAAGGATTTTAAATGCTATTCGAGTTCCCTCAACTGTTTTCCTCCTCCAAGGTTGAATCACTGCTAACATTTACTAAAGGAAACTGGATTCTTTCTCTTGGTCTTAAGAAAAATTGTTAAGTTTTTGCTCAGTCTCAGTGAAAATGGTAATCATCCTAATGGAGGAATTAGATGATATAAATAATTTGGGGGAAATTGAGCTTTGTTTTGTGGTCCTGCTCTCTTCCACTTACTATTTGATCTCAGTCACTTTTTAAGTCTCTGTCCACCAGTTTCCTGATTTACAAAACTGAGATGATAATAGTACCCAAAGTATTGGATAATTGTTCCATATTGACGTAAGCATTGTTAAATACATATGCTGGAGTAGCCTTTCTACCTGGTGACTTTCAAGTATAAAATCTTTGTCTGATAGGTGAAGGACAGTGACATCAACATTGGGTGTTACTTCTGCACATGGGATTTTATTTGGCAGTTGAGAAAAATGAGAACATGGTCTTGACCTTCAGTTCAGTTCAGTTGCTAAGTCGTGTCCGACTCTTTGTGACCCATGAATCGCAGCACGCCAGGCCTCCCTGTCCATCACCAACTCCCGGAGTTCACTCAGACTCACGTCCATCCAGTCAGTGATGCCATCCAGCCATCTCATCCTCTGTCATCCCCTTCTCCTCCTGCCCCCAATCCCTCCCAGCATCAGAGTCTTTTCCAATGAGTCAACTCTTTACATGAGGTGGCCAAAGTACTGGAGTTTCAGCTTTAGCATCATTCCTTCCAAAGAAATCCCAGGGCTGATCTCCTTCAGAATGGACTGGTTGGATCTCCTTGCAGTCCAAGGGACTCTCAAGAGTCTTCTCCAATACCACAGTTCAAAAGCGTCAATTCTTCAGCACTCAGCCTGACCTTAGACACATTAAATTTTATCTATGTGCATAAAATATACAAAGTTGTTTTAAGTTTTGAAAATTTATTGAGGCATGCACTTTGTATACTTTTAATGCAGTTATCTATCAATAAAAAGTTAGAACAAAAATAAACAATTACTATGGCAATCCTACAATGTGGAGTGTGAAAAAATGAAGACACTTATAGCCCAGCTGAAATTAGAAATTAGAATTAATATCTTCCTTTTTTTGGAACCACCACACTAAAAATAAAATAAAAATCATCATAAATCACTACTAACCTGGTACCCTTTATAAAATGGGAATTGGTCCCAAACTGGATGAAAATATGTGCCTATTTATAGGACAACCAAAAGAAATGACTTACACTGTGTCTACACTATTTGAACATGACCTCCTAGAAATTTTCAAGAAAACAAGTCTTCAGAGGAGTTTGCTAACTTAATCTGTGACCCACCAAAAGCAGGAGAGAGTTTTTCTTCTCACTCTAGCAGAAGAGTTCTGGGACAGAATGGATGACTGTGCTTATCAGATGCCTCTCTCTGAACTGGGCATTGAGTTCAGGGGGGTGAAGCTGCCACCTGGCTTGTGACATCACGGGGAGTGAGAGCACTGTGACCCACAGGCCCCAAGGCAGCGTGTTTTGGGAAGATGGTTTGTTTCCTGGAAAGAAGTGAAGATAGGCAGACAGCATCTACTTTTCTTTAGGTGGCATGTAGAGAAGTTTAGACATTTTCCTGTCTGATGACAATTTCAAAGTGGAGATCTGAAGAAACCCAGGAACTGATTTAAAGCTAACAGTTGCAATTTAGGCAGGACCAGTGAGGACAATGGCTAAGGGCAAGAGATGTGATAGGATCTGATATCAGGATGTAGTGTCTGCAGAAATGACTGACTCATTGACTGAAGAGGACCTATGAATGACAGGGAAGATCCAGGGTCCGCACCCGATACAGAGACAAGAAGAGAAGTCAGCTGAGGCAGAAGAAAATGATGAGTTCAGTTTTGGACATGATGAGCCATAGAAAAGAATAGTAAGTTGAGAAAACATGAGTCAAACCATACAATAAAAATTTTTTAAAAACCTAGATTCATTCGACAAACCCAAGATTTACTTCATTGAAAACATTTACAGAAGGGAAAGAAAGAAAGAATTCAGTAACTGAGTTTCTTCTGGCAAAACAAGTTCATTGTGCAGCCTGCTTTATTTGGGTAACTGAAGCAACTTCGGTTTCTATTGAGAGTATCTTTGTTCCATTGCATTTTATTATTATTAAGAACACTGCTTTAAAGAATATAATTTTTCTCATTTCAAAGTAATTCATACCTTTTAGGGGCAATTTGAAAAAAGTAAAATAAAACAATAAATCATATGCACTAATAAATATCTTGACACAGTCCCATGTTTTCAGTTATAAGTCACTTTTGTCATTATAAGAAACAGTATTGCAATACTGAAAAAGACCACTAAAGAGCATTTTTTTCCTTGCATTTCAATGCCTTGAGATAGCCACTGATAGTATTTGTGACTATGTTTTTATGCCGTTCACACACACACACATATACACATATAGATGCAAATTTATTTAAATAAGGTCCTATCACATCCTTTTTTAAATCATCTCTATATTTTTTAAAACTGTTTTATTATTTACTTATGTTTTTTCCATGTCTTCCTTCTTCTCTTATCATTTCTTTATTCTCTCTCCCAAACAACTTATGTTAATCATATATATACACTTAGTAAATCATGTCTTGAATATTTTATAAATGTGTATGTTTATATGTGTGTTTATAATGTATGATATCAAAATTTGGAGGAATCAGTGATTGCTTTGATGTTGTTTTTAAAATCTAGGGTCATATTATAGATACTTTTTTTTTTTCAATTAAGGAGCTTTTCCCCATAAAAATACATCGTGAAAATCCCCCCAAGTCAGTTGCTTTAGGTATCATGTAAGTGTGTTTTAGCTACTTGTTTTTTTGTAAGACCATTTATCTCATAGCATACAGCACAGACTTGAGAATGAATATGTTGATATTATCAATAGTTTGAAGCCAAGCTCTTGAGAATAAAAATATCTGGGCTGAGCAATTGGTCAAAGCTCATTTATGTGAAGCATGGAGTGACTGAACTCAACACTTCATGAGGTTGATAATACTTTTACTCCCATTTCACACATGAAGAAAATAAGGTACACAGACTACAACATAACTTTTCCAAGAACACAAAACCTGTGCCTTGCAAGCCTCTACATGCCAGTCTTACAGATGCCAACCAAATGGTTGTTTTGTAAAGTAAATGGTAACCATGATAAAATCAACATGCCCTTCTTGTAATGGGGTAATTTATCTTGAGGACTCACACCACAGTCTGTGCCTGGAGCTTTTCATGCTTTTGCCATGGTCACAGTTTTCCTCTTTAGTGGTCTTCTGTGATGAGTAGTGGACATCTGCTTTCACAGTCCATCTGCAGAGGACCAGAATGAGACACAATGAGGTAAGTTATTTGATCCAATGACATACAAGAAGTCAGCAAAGGAAAGAGACCAAAGAAACAGTTCTGTTGATCCCCAGGCTAGAATTCTGCCACCCAATAAAATCTGAATTCTGGGAAAACCCCACACAGCATAAGTTTTCTTATAAACGTGAATCTCAATACTTCTTTAATTTATGGCTTTTAAGGGGTGCTTGGTCTGGAGCTGGTGCATAGCTGGGAAGGCAGAGCCAGGTCACATCTCTCCTGAGCTGGGTGTGCTGTGCTGATTGCCCCACATCGGTCTGGCAGAGAGCCTGTTGAAAGGCAGAGCCTGGATACACCCCCTGAATCAGAAATCTGGCTGAGGGAACCTGAAATTTGCAGAATGGACTCTGTGGTATACACTTTTAATAAACATGCCAGATAACTTTCATACGTACAAATATTTGAGAAAAACTGTCCTTCAAAGGTCCCTTTTGGGCATCTTGGCTTGGTGGGAAAGGCAACCATTTACTGCCATTACTGGCTCTTGGGGAATTACTTAAATTCCCATAATAATAAGGTGGGGATAACAGCGCTTATTAACACATAGTATTATTGTTAAATTAAAAGTAATGTATGTAAAGATTCTGGCACCCAGAGATTAAATGGCATTCAGCCTAAATTAATCATAGTAAGAGCAAAAGCTCATTGAAGGTATTCTAGAAACCATCAGTTCAGTTCAGCTGCTCAGTCATGTCTGACTCTTTGCAACCACATGGAATGAAGCACACCAGCCCTCCCTGTCCATCACCAACTCCCAGAGTTTACTCAAACTCATATCCATTGAGTCGGTGATGCCATCCAACCATCTCATTCTCTGTCATCCCCTTCTCCTCCTGCCTTCAATCTTTCCAAACATCAGAGTCTTTTCAAATGAGTCAGTTCTTCGCATCAGGTGGCCAAAGTATTGGAGTTTCAGCTTCAGCAGCAGTCCTTCCAATGAATCTTCAGGACTGATTTCCTTTAGGATGGACTGGTTGGATCTCCTTGCAGTCCAAGGAACTCTCAAGACTCTTCTCCAGCACCACAGTTCAAAAGCATCGATTCTTCAGCACTCAGCTTTCTTTATAGTCCAACTCTTACATTCATACATGACTACTGGAAAAACCATAGCTTTGACTAGACAGACCTTTGTTGGCAAAGTAATGTCTCTGCTTTTGAATATGCTGTCTAGGTTGCTGATAACTTTTCTTCCAAGGAGTAAGCATCTTTTAATTTTATGCAATCACCATCTGCAGTGATTTTGGAGCCCCCAAAAATAAAGTCAGCCACTGTTTCCCCATCTATTTGTCATGAAGTGATGGGACTGGATGCCATGATCTTAATTTCTGAATGTTGAGTTTTAAGCCAACTTTTCACTCTCCTCTTTCACTTTCATCAAGAGGCTCTTTAGTTCTTCTTCCCTTTCTGCCATAAGGGTGGTGTCATCTGCATATCTGAGGTTATTGATATTTCTCCCGGCAATCTTGATTCCAACTTGTTTTTCATCCAGTCCAGCATTTCTCAGAACCTGGTTAATTTCATGTGGTTTTCAGTTGGGAAAGAATTTTTTTCTTAATCAGTTTTATATTTATGTATTTATTCAGCTGTATGGGTTCTTAGTTGCAGTGTGTGAACTCTTAGTTGTGGTCCGTGGGATCTAGTTCCCTAAACAGGGATCAAACCTAGGCCCCCTGCATTGGGAGTGCTGAGTCTTAGCCACTGGACCACCAGAGAAGCCCCCAGAAAAGAATTTTGAAGAAAGAAAGTTAGGAACCCAATGATACACAGTGACTAACCCCTAAAGAAGGTCAGGATTCTCAAACTCCGAGTGAAGCAGCATCACTCCCTCATTCTTTAGGAGCAGATGGATGGCTAATATAATGGGAGGCTGAGCCAGGCAGAGGAGGGCAGTTGTGAAGCGTACACAGATGGGGCGGCACTGTTCAGATAATGGTGATAAAACTATGCGGAAGTTGGTGCCAAAGGTGAAGCAGTGATGCCAAGACAAACTGGAAAACAGCAGCGCACATGCAGGCCTCTTGGGAAAAGATTAGGCTGTGCCAAATTAGGAAAAGCAAAACAAACTGCAGGATCTTCATGAATTATAACTTTGTAAGTGCATGGGATAGAAAAAAAAAAATCCACATGTTTTCCCAAAAAGAGAAGCAAACAAGAAAAATGAAATTTAGAAGCAATTCTGATGAATAATGTGAAAATTTTATCAGGAGAGCTTAACTAGGAGTAAGTCACAATCTCCCTTTGCTTTAGAGATCTCAACTCTGGAAAGAATAAGTAATTGCTTCTTAAGGCCTGTTTCAGTGAGAAGCTGCCCCAATTCCATAATAACATGATAAAATGCTGGCTTTCATCTAACGTTATGTAAGTCCTATCTGAATTAGGAATTTTATCAAAAGATCGTTTCCTTTGGTGGTTTTCCTTTGTTATGCAGCTTGCTTTATGTTCTCTTCTGCATTGTTCCTTTCTGAAAAAACCAAGTTAATCAAATCCTGGAATGAAAATATGAACAGTTATCATTTCTGAGTGCTTGGGCTTA
The DNA here is from genome assembly GCF_029407905.1 of Bubalus kerabau. NCBI lineage: Eukaryota > Metazoa > Chordata > Mammalia > Artiodactyla > Bovidae > Bubalus > Bubalus kerabau. Next base: position 37,764,239 of record NC_073624.1, on the reverse strand, counting down.
AACTAAACCTAAGCTTAGTTAACTTAGGCTGGGCACTTCGTTAAGTCCTAATGGTAAATGTTCTTATGATCCCCATTCAAGTTACAAGGAAATAAAGTAGCTGGCAAAATCACCAAGCTAGTAGGGTCTGAGCAGGGATTGGACAATGCCTCAGACTATGCACTAATTACAATTTGGAGAGAGAGAAGGATCGTGCCTTGTTGTTTGATGTAAAGAATTTAGGAGGGAAGGTCTTGATTCCTTCAGTGACTGGAGAAACACTGCTTGTGTTAGATTCTGTTATATGTCCACTCTGATATTTGCCCTGCTTTCTATTCCTGAAATCATCCTCTCAGAGACCCAAAGGGTAGCATTACAGCAATGAATGAGCCATCTGTCACTGAATGTTTTGGCTACAAAGCTTTATTTTAGATCCAGTAGGTGAGAGAAAGATCTGACAGGGCTTCTGCAGGGTGAAGTCCAGGGCAAAGGTCTGGTAATGACTTTGCTGGTGAATGAAACCCTTCACTTCCACCCCCTGAAGGGCTTCCACCTGCCTGCTCTCCAAGTTTATTTTGATGATCTTGGAAATATTAGCAGGAAATGATTCTGTCTACTGTCATACTGCTTCACTTTTGTTATCTGGAATGAAGGAGAACTTCCCTGATGATGTAGATGGAAAAGAAACAAAATATTTTAAATGATTTTCAAGATGAAAATCATTTAAGTCATAAGATGATTTTCAGCCTGTGGCCAAGAATACTTTGAATATTCTTTATTTTTTAAAATTAAAAGATCATGCTTTCATGTAGATTCCCAAAATTTATTTTTGAAGCAAAGTTTTCTGCTTTGGCAAAGATTCCACATCAAACAAAAACCATGGAATTTCAAAAGTCTGTATTTCAGTTTAGGAAATCAAGATAGGTAACAGTTTTAAAAAATTGAATACAGGAAGAAAACTTTATTATGCCTGCATGAATATAGCAATTACTAATCAAAACCTGTTTTTTTTACTAACCAGAAAAAAAACCAAACCACTTTCTGATAACTGGCCTCAGAAATGGGCTTGAATCTACAGGAACCAGGGACTGTACTTACCAGGAAACTAGCTACAAACAACTTTTGTTCCAGTCATACAGAAAAAGGCACCTCAGAATTCTTCTATTAACTTCTCAGCTTCTAACAGCGTGGCTGGCAATTTACCAATCATAAACCTGAGCTCATCTTTAATAACCTCATAGGTTTGGGCATTTGGGCAACATATAGGCATTAAATTGGTTTAGGATATCTGCCTAGAACACCCAAATACCATGATCACCACTATCCCTGGGCAAGTAATTTATAAGGCACTTTAACACTGGTTGGTAACTTGTTAACCACCTGCAAGGGTGCAGAATCTAGGAGAGATAAGATTGACCCAAACATAAAGGAGACACAAGTTTTAACTAAGCAACTGAGTAAAATAAATAATGTGATTGATTTTTATCATGTGCCAATGGAAGAACAATGTGCATAGCTTGGTTTCTTTAAGATACTTCCTTGGAGAGTTAATAGTATGCCATTTAAACTTTGAAAAATTTCATGTATAGAAATTTAGACATGGTTCTTAATATTATTTCTAACTGCTTCTTCCTGTACTTACAATATGTTTATCTTTCAAGAATATGATAAACCTAACAATATTTTTATTAATTCTACTTGCTAAGTGTGGCCAGTCTGGTGGCTCAGATGGTAAAGAATCTGTCTCCAATGCAGGAGACCTGGGTTTGATCCCTAGGTTGGCAAGATCTCCTGGAGAAGGGAATGGCAACTTCTGCCAGTATTCTTGCCTAGAGAAATCCTAGGGGGCTACAGTCCATGGTGTCTCAGAATCGGACATGACTGAGCAACTAACACTTCACTTTCAAGTGTGGTAGACATAAGCTTAAAGTGGTCCCCCAAGATTTCATCCCCCCCCCCACCCCAGTCTCTGGAGCCTGTGAGAGTGGTATATTGTATGGCAGAGTTAACCTTTAGAAAGAGAGATTATTCAGGTAGATCTAATCTAATTGCAGGAACCCTTAAAAGTGGAGAGCTTTGTCTTGCTGACGGCAGAAAAGGAAAAAAATTTCAAGACAGGAGAAGGATTTCATATACTAACGTTGGCTCCACAATGGAGGGGTCATATGATGAGGAATGCAGGTGGTTTCTAGAAGCTGAGAACAGCTAGGGGTAAACAGCCAGCCATGAGATGGAGGCCTCCACCCTTGGTAACAAGGAGCTTGGGTTCTGCCCATGGCCTGAATGTATTTGTGAACAGTCCTTGCCTGAGCATCTGGATAAGACCTCCACCCAGCTGACACTTTGACTTTGACCCTGTGGGACTCTAAGAAGAGAACCCAGCCAAAACCTTGAGACTTTCACCTTACAGAACTGCATACTAATAAAAGAATGTTGCTTTACTTTGCTGCTGCTGCTGCTGCTGCTAAGTCACTTCAGTCGTGTCCGACTCTGTGTGACCCCATAGACGGCAGCCCACCAGGCTCCCCCGTCCCTGGGATTCTCCAGGCAAGAACACTGGAGTGGGTTGCCATTTCCTTCTCCAATGCATGAAAGTGAAAAGTGAAAGTGAAGTTGCTCAGTCGTGTCTGACTCTTCACGACCCCATGGACTGCAGCCTCCCAGGCTCCTCCGTCCGTGGGATTTTCCAGGCAAGAGCACTGGAGTGGGGTGCCATTACTTTGCTAGTTTGGGGCAATTTGTCACCCAACAGTAGATAAATGTGTTATCTGTTATGTCTAGACAAATGGGACTCCTGGCTGAGTGATGGAATAAATGAACCTCATCTAAGCTTTCATTCTAAATTTCCATGATCCTGTGGCTTCATCTTCCCTGACATTTCTTCATTAGCATTCATTCTACTTAGTTGGGCACAGGAGTATGATTCGGCTTCAGTGTGCGGCTCTCTGACAGCGTGGAATGAATGAGGCTGCACTTAATTGTGAATCAGCTGATGTAGGATTTAGCTGCTGAAATCAGGTTCACCTGCTCCCCTGTGCAGGGAAATCACCCAGATGGTAAAAATTTGCCTCAGCTGTCACTCACTCCTAGAAACTTTGATTTTGTTGTTGTGGTTGTGGTTCAGTCGCTCAGTCATATCCGACTGCGACCCCATGGACTGCAGCACGCCAGGCTTCCCTGTCCTTCACCATCTCCCAGAGCTTGTTCACACTCATATCCATTGAGTCGGTGATGCTACCCAGCCACCTTGTCCTCTATCATCCCTTTCTCCTCCTACCTTCAATCTTCCCAGCATCAGGGTCTTTTCTAATACCGGGATAAAATGTTAAAAAAAAAAAAAAAAAAAAAGGCAGGTTAATTACAGGTTGTTAAGATTGGGATGCTGCAGATGGAAAAAAAAAAAAAAAAAACCCTCTCAGTCTTAAAATCAGGCAGATTCTCAAAAGGTACCTGGGGTGCAGCGCTCGCTGCTGTTCCTCTTGGACAGATGTTCTGGAGAGCTTATGCTGCTTATATATTCATGAGGGAGCTGCCACGGGGTACAAGGAGAGGCAAATCCAGCTAATTCTAGAAGGATGTCCCACCTTCCCTTCAGAACTGGGACTGTAAAGCCTTCTAAAAACATGAAGAGAAGCAAAATTACCTGCTTTATGTTTTATCTTCCTTCTCTCCTCGGCCTGAGTATGAAAAGAGGCAAGATTCCAAGCAACTGTCTTTGGGCCTGATAAGCTAATGTCAGTGTTACCCTTAAATGTGCGTGTAAGGACACAATCCCCATCTACTGGCTAAGAACCAAGGTGGAGCAATGAGTTCCAGTCCCTTGTTAGAAAATTAGAATCTTCTCATCTCAAAAATAGGGAACACAATACTTACCTTCCAGGGCTCTCATGAGAGTTAAGGGTAAAGCGTGTGGAAAGACTTCAGCACTCTGCCAGGCAGTTGTAAAGGCTCCCCATGGAGCAGCTTTTGTTGTTTTCACTTCCTGCTTCTCTGGAAAAGGCACAGCAGTGTGTGCCTGGAGCACATTGTTCATTCCTGGGATGGCTCTTGCAGCTTAACATTTAATTTTTAGCTTCCAGTTAGCAATGGCCAGGCAGCACAAGAATTACAGGGCCCTCTGATGCTGGATGGTGATTAACTTAGTTAAAATGTGCCAAGCACTTTCAAATATAGCACTGATTTAGGAGCTGCATTTAGAAATGATCCTGATAGATGTACGACATTCTGTGCACATAGTTATAGCTTTGGACATACACACCTAGCTGATAATCATCAGTTGTAATATAGGTCTTTATAGAGAGTGTAGAGCCTTAGAGCAGGATTTTGAAGGTAACTAATGTCTGTTATCAGATTTTATAGTTTGTAAAGTGTTCTGTGAGATGAGTACAATTGCGCGGTAGTTTGAGCATTCTTTGGCATTGCCTTTCTTTGGGATTGGAATGAAAACTGACCTTTTCCAGTCCTGTGGCCACTGCTGAGTTTTCCAAATTTGCTGGCAAATTGAGTGCAGCACTTTCACAGCATCATCTTTCAGGATTTGAAATAGCTCAACAGATGTTCAAGCTGGTTTTAGAAAAGGCGGAGGAACCAGAGATCAAATTGCCAACATCTGCTGGATCATGGAAAAAGCAAGAGAGTTCCAGAAAAACATCTATTTCTGCTTTATTGACTATGCCAAAGCCTTTGACTGTGTGGATCACAGTAAACTGTGGAAAATTCTAAAAGAGATGGAAATACCAGACCACCTGACCTGCCTATATGCAGGTCAGGAAGCAACAGTTAGAACTGGACATGGAACAACAGACTGATTCCAAATAGGAAAAGGCTGTATATTGTCACCCTGTTTATTTAACTTATATGCAGAGTACATCATGAGAAACGCTGGGCTGGAAGAAGCACAAGCTGGAATAAGATTGCCAGAAGAAATATCAATAACCTCAGATATGCAGATGACACCACCCTTAATGGCAGAAAGTGAAGAGGAACTAAAAAGCCTCTTGATGAAGGTGAAAGTGGAGAGTGAAAAAGTTGGCTAAAAGCTCAACATTCAGAAAATGAAGATCATGGCATCTGGTCCCATCACTTCCTGGGAAATACATGGGGAAACAGTGGAAACAATGTCAGACTTTATTTTTTGGGGCTCCAAAATCACTGCAGATGGTGATTGCAGCCATGAAATTAAAAGACGCTTACTCCTTGGAAGGAAAGTTATGACCAACCTAGATAGCATAATCAAAAGCAGAGACATGACTTTGCCAACAAAGGTCCGTCTAGTCAAGGTTATGGTTTTTCCAGTGGTCATGTATGGATGTGAGAGTTGGACTGTGAAGGAAGCTGAGTGCCGAAGAATTGATGCTTCTGAAGTGTGGTGTTGGAGAAGACTCTTGAGAGTCCCTTAGACTGCAGGGAGATCCAACCAGTCCATTCTAAAGGAGATCAGTCCTGGGTGTTTATTGAAAGGACTGATGCTAAAGCTGAAACTCCAGTACTTTGGCCACCTCGTGCGAAGAGTTGACTCATTGGAAAAGACTCTGATGCTGGGAGGGATTGGGGGCAGGAGGAAAAGGGGACGACAGAGGATGAGATAGGTGGATGGCATCACCGACTTTATGGACGTGAGTTTGAGTGAACTCCGGGAGTTGGTGATGGACAGGGAGGCCTGGCGTGCTGCAATTCATGGGGTCACAAAGAGTTGGACATGACTGAGCGACTGAACTGAACTGAACTGAAAGTGTTCTATAGCAGTTATAATAATCGAACTTGGTCTCCCGCATTGGAGGCAGACATGTTAACCTCTGAGCCACCAGGGAAGCCCATATATAATAGTCCTTTAGGTTACAATAAAGTATCATCATCGTCATTGTTATCTCCATTATACAAATGATGACATTAAGACTGAGGAAGGCAAAGTGACCCACCAAAAGTTGTTCTTTAAATTCCTAGGGAATAAGATTGTTATTTTCTCTGTAAATGTCTTTGTGAAGGGCAACTTATTCCAAGAAGTTATTGATACACTCAATTATGGAAAGACAGATTAACTCTTTTATGCCACCAGGAAACCAAATTAGAGATTATCTCTGTATAACACAATGATTTATAACATTCTCAATTGGTTATCAAGACAGGTAAATTAAGATATCAAAGTTAGAAACCTTCAGTGTATTCGTACCTAAGAATAGAGTTGAAGAATGGGGTGATATTGTATTTGAGATATTTAAAAAGATGGTAGAACCATGCACTACATTTCCTAGGCAGTTCTATTTCTCCCTTTACTCATTCACAACATAAACTTTGAGAAAAGAAAGATACGTTTTGTCATTTGCTTTCATTTCTAATTGTATATCTGTGGTCATGGAAAAGTAAACTTCTTGTCTGTAAATTCAGAGATTTGAAAAAAATTCTGGAGTCGTAGCCACTTAGAAGCCTATTTATAACAGCTCTGTAACCTCAGCCTCATGAAGTCACTTCATACAGATCTATCTCTGCATCTGCTTTCTTTCCTCTGTCTACATTTTGGGACAGGTGGAATCTTGGTAATAAAACCACTAAAGTCAATGTTACTATAAACATTGCAGGAAAAGAAGTCACAGACTGACCCTCTGGAGAGTGTATTTGAGGAAAGGGTAACCTTACCGCATTTCTTGGTGATACTGTTAGAAATGACAGATTGCTTATGTGATGAAGATGTTTGTATTTTGCCCCCCACCAACTGACCAGCTGTTGCTTTTCTTCCAATAGCTACCTAAGCCTCAGTGCTTGATGTGGCTCCCAAAACACAGGGCCTTGGGCAGTTGCCTGCAATTTGCTGTAGGTTGCGTGGCATTAACACATACATTCTTATTTCTATGCCAACAGTAGTTGTACATGTATAACTCTGGTGCAGCTTAGAATGATGCTGCTGAATTTCTGTGGACCTCTGCCTTGAGGCGATAATCTATCCCCTGGGGAAAAGCATATGCCTTTCAGCTGGGCTTCCTTGCTGGCTCAGTGGTAAAGAATCCACCTGCAATGCAGGAGACACAAATTGGATTCCCGAGTCAGGAAGACCCGCCCGGGGAAGGGCATGGCAACCCACTCCGGTATTCTTGCCTGGAAAATCCCATGGACAGAGGAGCCTGGCAGGCTGCAGTCCATAGGGTCACAAAGAGCTGGACATGACTGAAGTGACTTAGCATGAGCACAACCATCAGCTGGGAGACTCCTTTCCCTTGAGGTTGGGGAAGGATGGGGAATAGTTTCTCAGTATTCTGATTTGCAGGATAAAATGGGTCCACAGAGGAGACTGTCACTGGGGTAGGGGAGTTGGGATACATGCAGTGGGGGAGGGATCCTCAGGAAAATAAACAGAGAAGCTGAGTTGTCAGCAGACATTTTGCTCCTTGGTCTCTTCCTCTCAGTTTGTTGTATATTTTGATTATATCAGAGCATCTAAGTTAATGAGGAGTTTTGGTCCCTGTGATGACGTAGAGAAATATTAGTCTGGGGCTGATGAGGATCAGGGAATTGCCTGACCACTGCCAAATATCAGTCAGGAGGACTGAGCATCCAGTGAGGCAGGAGCAAGTGGCCGGGACTCTCTCTTAAGTAGATGGAAGGGCGGGGCGGTTGGCGGGAGGCGGGTGCTGCCTCAGTGGCTGGTCCAGATCAATCCACATGGAGCAGGGTGTGAAATGGGATTCTTCCTGTTGCATCATTGGGGGATTAAAGGCACCAAGTACTTCACATTCTGCATTTACAGTGAAGGCAGCAGGAGGGCCAGCTACCACCTCCAGGGTGGAGTGAGAGGAGGCAGGGCTGAGAAGCAGCCAGAACCAACCACCTTCCCTACTCTCTCCCGCCCCCAGCTAAGGCCCCCAAGTTAACATGGTGGTGGGGGAGGGCGGGGAGATAAAATGCTGTCTTTAAAAAGGTGCTATGCTTGTGCAGAAAAGTTATTCTTTCTGCATACACACATTATCACCTCTGGAGAGGAGACAGGGAAGGGAAATCCCAAGATCATTGCCAAGAAAATTTGCAGCGGTGGGGATAGGGCTAGGTGGAATGAGGGTGGGGGTGGATGGGGTGAAGGTGGGGGTGAGTGGAGTGGGGGGTGGGGTGGGTGGAGTGGGGGTGGAGAGGGGAGGGGAAGAGGTACCTGAACTCTTCTGCTCTCTCCAACACCCCCTGCACCCTCCCACCCCCCGCCTCTCAGGGAGGAGTAAGAGTAAGGATCTCTCCTTTGAAATTTGAGACCCTTTGGGCCTGCTGAGCTTAGTGCTCCTGGGACCTGGAGAAAGGTCAGCAGAGAGAGGCTGGGACAGCAGGTCTCCCAGACACACTGGCGCTCCCACCATCTGGGGTGAGGAGGAGACGTGAGTTGAGTCAGATGCAGCTGGGTTATTTTCTGAAAGAGGAGTTCTCTGAAGCAAGGGGCTGGGGCGCTGATGGCCCGTGGAGGGAGCTGAGAGTGAGTGAGTGGTCTCCTTCCAAACCTAGAAAACTTGCAATGGAAGGGTTGGCCTTGCAGAAAACCCATGTGTTTCCAGATCAGTGTTTGACTCCCTGACACACAGATGACACCAAAGCCAGTCATTCTGGGCCAGAGGAACAGCAGCAACAACAGTCTCCCTCAGTCAGGGGTCAAGTTCGGAGGCCCATTTCTTCATTTTCTCGGGACTCTGACTCTGGGGGAGATAGCGTGGAGAAGAGGAGAGCAGGGCGTCCTGTTCAGGTGAGAGACTCCCATGTCCCTGAGACCCACCACCATCCCCACCACGCATGTTCCTGTACAGAGAGCCCAACGGGAGCTAAGGAGGCAAAAGGAACAATACTTGAATCCAGCAATGCTGGAGTTTTCAAACAAGTAGTACTGCATCTTTCTTTCTTTCATTATTTCTTTTTTTCCCCTTGCTTTTCTTTCTTCCTTTCTTTCTTCTCTGGGTCTTCATTGCTCTGCGTGGGCTTTCTCTAATTGTGGCAAGTGGGGGCTGCTCTCTAGTTATGGTACATAAGCTTCTCACTGCAGTGGCTTCTCTTGTTGAGAAGCTTGGGCTCTAGAGCCTGCAGGCTTCAGTAGCTGTGATGCACGAGTTTTGTTGTCCCGCGACATGTGGAATCTTTCCAAACCAGAATCAAACCCCTGTCCCCTGTGTTGGCAGGTGGGCTTCTAACCACTGGACCACCGGGGAAGTCCAATACTGCATCCTAAACACTGGAATTAGGCTATTCTAATAAGTAAAATAGCTGAAAACATTTTTAAGGGAGTTGGTAAGCAAGGGGTAAAGGAGAGCATGGACAGAAATGTTTGGAGGCCATTGCTTATTGGAAGAAATTCTTTGTTTACACACAGAGTGAATGGAGGTTCTTCAGTAAACTGAAGCTGATCTGACTGGGCAGACTCTGGAGCGTAAAGAATACAGTGCATCAGGCAAAGTGAGTGCTTCCAACAAGGGAGGGAGAGAAAGAAAAGAAATAGATGGAGGGAGGAAGGCAGGCAGTATAGCTTTCTAGGCTTCTCCCAAGTGGAGGGCTGTTGAAACTTTAGTAAAGAATTTGAGAAGCTGCCCTTAAAGGCATCCGAGTGAAGAGGGTGTTCTTCAATCTGTTGTGCTACGTCTAATCCTTGCTTAATAACCAAAATCAGTGGCTGCTCCCTTTCATAATTGCCATTTAAGTGTCTTTTCTTTGAATTGAACATGCATAGTTTGGTGCATAGATTGAACATGCATAGTTCCTTTCATCAGCAAAATCTTTCATCATTTTTACTCCCTTTCCCTTGCTTTCAGAAATGTCTTCCCTTTGACTTTTTTAAAAAAGTATTTTAACAGGCATTATTTTCTAAGTCTTTCATTTCCCTTCATGCACATAAGTTATCTGTTGATTTCATGCCCTGGATGTAAGAAGCAGTGGCTAAATCAATACTACTGAATACATTTGCAAGAGAAAAGAATTTTTAAACAAGTTTTCCTGGGCATGAAAATAGATGAACTGGTGGGATAAATTATTCCTCTCATTTCTAGAAAACAGAATAGTTATAGATTCTTTTCACTAAAGCAGAAAGAGTTTATTTCTTGCCATTCTTTATACTGTTTGATGCCAAAAGACTAAGGCAATGTCTGTAGTTATTTGGACAAACTGTTGCCACTGAGATTGCCTACTTTTTTGATTAAAAAAAATACTTTTTCTCTTTTCTTGATCAAGGAAATTTTATCTCACCTCCTACTTCCAACCTGGCTAAATGTAATCATCAAGTTGCCAAAATAAGTGACCTTTAAATTGAGAGTTTTATTGAAACAATCAACATAGACCACTGCTGCCATCCCTGTATGAAGGGTCATAAATACATCACCTTGAATGCTCAAAGGAACTTTCTGGAATGGTATAAGTTTTACTCCCACATGCTTTTGATTTTATAAGAGACCATAACTTCTGGAATTCCTAATAAAGAAGAAAAAAAGGGTTATTTTTAGTGGATGCTTTTAGAAGAAACAATTCGACATATTCTGCCAGCAGCCTTAGAGGCTGTGCAGGTGCCTTGTAAATACCCAGGTTTAGCTGATGTCAGGAACACATTTATTGCTTTGATACTATTAATAATACAGACATTTACTATCCAGTATGACTCCATAGGAGAGCTCACATCAAGCACACTTAGATCACAGGATCTAAGAAAAGCTGACTTTGGGGTATACTTGAAAAAACAAAACCATGAGATACAATGTAGACTGTGGATTAATGACTGTTTATAGATATCAAAGGTTTTTATTTTTTTCTGCTCAAGATCTTCTTAAGCAAAATGAAACAAGTCAGTTTTTGACTTTTATATATGTGTATTTATATATACACACATATATAATCATTTTTAAAGAAGTTCACCATGTTTTACAACTATTGCTTTCTAGATTCCTTTTCCATAGACTTCCCCCACCCCCCCCACACCCACCTTCCTCCCCCCCCCTCCCCCCACACACACCAGAGCTTCCATAGTGGCTCAGATGGTAAAAAACCTGCCTGCAATGCAGGAGACCCAGGTTCAATCCCTAGGTCAGGAAGATCTTCTGGAGAAGGGAATGGCAGCTCATTCCAGTATTCTTGCTTGTAAAATTCCACGGACAGAGGAGCTTGGCAGGTTGTAGTCCACGGGGTTGCAAAGAGTTGGACACAACTGAGCAACTAAAGCTTTCCCTTTTCAGTGAAGGGATTTTGTTAAACAACAACTTTAATGAAACATTTGCAGTGAGTCACTAAACTGTTCAAAGGGATTCTTTTTTCTCTTCTTTACTTTTGGGTATTCTGTAAGGGTTTGCTTACCACTGTCTAACCCTCTTCCAGAAATGTTCACTCTCCAGTCTAATGGTAAGGACTGTGAAAGTAACCTGAGGCCACAGTGCCAGACTTCTTTGCTCCTGACTAAAGAAATTAAAAAAAAACAACAAAAAACTCTGTACCTTTCAGTCATTTTATAATTGAGAACTATACATTTTAAAATTATGTTTAAATTTTTTTTTTTGTTACTAGGAGATAGAAAGTATTGAACATCTTGTAAAATGAAATGAGGATTGACTGTAATTGGATAAATATTTCACAATATAGTTTGATGACATACATTTTAATATTTTAATTACCTTATGAAATAAAGCACATTGAACAGCAAAGAAGGCATGTAAAATTTATAGCCATGGGGGTTTTTCAAAGTATCTTAAAATTTTTGGTAGTCCTGCAAAGCACTCCAACTATGATAAAAAGAATCAGTGTCTCTGACACATTTCCTCCATTGTTCTGAATTCAGAAAAATTATGGGCTAAAATACCATCTTTTTTAAAGAAAAGTTTCTTTTCATTTTCTTTTTTATCTTTAATTGAAGTATAGTTGTTGTGTTTATAAACAATGTTGTGTTTATTTGTGTTTATAAACAATGTTGTGTTTATTTTTAAAATTTTTGGCCACACCCTGTGGCATTCGGGATCTTAGTTACCCAACCAGGAATTGAACTTAATTATGTATTCAAACTCTTAAGGATTTGCAAAGTCCAGTATAAAGACCAATTATCTAGGCAGTATCTTCCGTTGTCTCTTACAAATCTCTTACAATTTTACAGGGCACCAAGGATATGACTCTCAATCTCTTGAGTCCTTGGTTTCCTTATTGGAGTCAGGCTGACTAATAAATAAACACATGAATAGTGACAATGTCAGGATTCAATGCTGGTAAATGTTTAACAACTGGCTCTTGAGGGGAAAAGGAAGCCTGGTTTATAGCTTTTGCCCATTTCTGTGACGTAAATACTCCCGCCATGGTCTGTTTCAAGCTACAGCATGAAGTCATCTGCCTTGCAAAATTCCTGAAATTAGCAGTCAGCTCTCAGGCTCTCCTGAGCTGGTCCAAGCCAGTTGTAGCACATCAGTGTATCATGACTTATTCACTATTCTGTTCTGATCAGTCAGCTTGAAGGTCACTAGGTTTGTGGTCCCCCAGTATTTTTCAGTATCGTTGTTGTTCAATCACTAAGTCGTGTCCGACTCTTTGTGACCCCATGGACTGCAGCATGCCAAGCTTCCCTGTCCTTCAGCATTTCCAGAATTTGCTCAAACTCATGTCCATTGAATCAGTGATGCCATCCAGCCATCTCACCCTCTGGCACCCCCTACTCCTGTCCTCAATCTTTCCCAGCATCAAGGTCTTTTCCAATAAGTCAGCTCTTCGAATCAGGTGGCCAAAGAATTGGAGCTTCAGCTTCAGCATCAGTCTTTCCTATGAATATTCAGTGTTGATTTTCCTTAGGATTGACTGGTTTGATCTCCTTGCAGTACAAAAATTTTCAAGCATGTTCTCCAGCACCATAATTCAAAGAATTAATTCTTTGGCACTCAGCCTTCTTTATGGTCCAAATCTCACATCTGTGTATGACTACTGGAAAAACCATAACTTGGACTATACAGACCTTTGTCAGCAAAGGGCTGCTCTGCTTTTTAATATTCTGTCTAGGTTTGTCATAGCTTTTCTCCCAAGGAGCAACAGTCTTTTAATTTCATGGCTATACTCACCATCCACAGTGATTTTGGAGCCCAAGAAAATAAAAACTGTCAGTGTTTCCACTTTTTCCCCATGTATTTGCCATGAAGTGATGGGACCAGATGCCACAATGTCAGTTTTTTGAATGTTGAGTTTTAAGTTTTTCAGTATGCATGCTTTTCCATTTACATATTTATAAGAAAGAGGCACCTTTCTTCTGGCTTCCATCTGACACCTCCCTCTCCCTCTGTACCATTTTCTGGCCTTGCACGTAGACTGATGAGTGACCTGTCCTTCCTTGGTGACAGCCTAATGTGGTTTCCTCCAAGTGTGTGAAAACTACATTATGCTTCTGGGACCAAAATTAGGCAATTGAACAAATGTCTATTTGCTAATAGGTTTTAAAAAACAGTTGTTGTTAAAATGGCCTGTTTTACTCATTTCTTTATCTTTGCAACTTTGGTTGTATATTTTGTGTATTTATAAAATACTTGAAGATATCAACTTGAAGATATCATTATACTTACTGAGTCATGTCCTCCTGGTTTGGTCTCTTGGAAGCAGCCCCTGAGATAAGTATTTGAGTGCAGTTTGTGAGGTGCAGGAAACACCACTGGGGGGGCAGAGAAATGATGCAGGGAAAGTAAAGCATCCCATCAAAGGTATATTATTGAGTCAGCAACTGAGTGAATGACTACTGCTTACTTCTCTTGGTAAACTCTAGTGAGTAGTATAAAACACATGCTTCAGAATTACCCTGTCTAAAGGCAGGGAGCTGGGACATGGTTGAGGGCTGCTTCAGAGATTGTTCATTTCTGGTCCTTCCATTCTGCTAGGGATATGGGCCTTTTGGGCCTCAGCTTAGGCCAGAGATGCAGATATTGGCAGTCTGAAAAGGCCAGAGCAAGTTGAGAAGTCAAAGAGTAAAGGCAGGCAAGGACAATGTCTGCTGTGGTTAGAAGCTTTTACCAATTATGGTGGAGAAGGAAATAGCAATCCACCCCGGTTATTCTGCCTGGAGAATCCCATGGACAGAGGGGCCTGGTAGGCTACAGTCCATGGAGTCGCAAAGAGTCAGACACGCCTGAACACACAGCGCACACACACCAATTATGGGCATGCTTTATAAGTATTATTATTTTACATAATATATAAAATAGATTTTATATACTATAAAATATTTAAAGGATCTCCAGTTTCTTATACAGCATGTGCATGGCACCTAAAGAGACCAAAATCAAATCAATCTGTTGATCAAGGCTTCTTACACTAGTTGGACATTTCTGTGAGAATCTCATAGAGAAAAACAGTTCCAAACACAAAAGCCAGAAAGTGAAGTTGCTCAGTCGTGTCCGACTCTTTGCAACCCCATGGACCGTAACGTACCAGGCTCCTCCTTCCAGGGGATTTTCCAGGCAAGAATACTGGAGTGGGTTGCCATTTCCTTCTCCAGGAGATCTTCCCAACCCAGGGATTGAACCCAGGTCTCCCGCATTGTAGGCAGACGCTTTACCATCTGAGCCACCAGGGAAGTTCCCAGACAAAAGCCAGAGACACCACTTATTCTGTTTTGTTTTGTTTTGTTTTGGCCACGCCTTGCAGCATGTGGGATCTTAGTTCCCCAACCAGGGATGCAACCGTACCCCCTGCACTGGAAAGAGGATTCTTAACCAGTGGGCCACCAGGGAAGTCCCAGCCCCACTTATTCTTTAATGCATCAAAATTTGAGAGTCTTTAGAAGCTGATTTCCAAATGCTGGAAGAGGAAAGTTTGTTATAGAACAACGATCTGGGGTTCTATAGATCCAGGGTTGCCCTCTGGACCCCCTTTCTCTAGAGCTATGGCCATCTCAGAGAGGATGGAAGTTTGGTGCCCTTTCCCACTTACCTTGTCCTACTCACCTCTCCCATCTGCTATCCCTGAGTTTTATCCTTTTATAGTAAACTGATAAACAGAAGGAACAATTTTTTTTCTGAAATGTGTGAGCAACTTCAGCAAATTAATCAAACCCCTGGAGTGGGTGGAGGAAACCTATAATCTCCATATATTTGGTCAGTTGAATCACAAGTGACAACTTGAACTAGAAATTCACATGTTAAGCATGTGGGATGGGATGGGTGGGGCTGTCTTGTGGGACTTGAACATGTAGAATCTGATGGGCTACCTCCAGGTAGATAGTGTCAGAATTGAGTGAAGTTGTAGGGACACCGGAGAAGGTAATGGCACCCCACTCCAGTACTCTTGCCTGGAAAATCCCATGGATGGAGGAGCCTGGTGGGCTGCAGTCCATGGGGTCACTAAGAGTCGGACACGACTGAGTGACTTCACTTTCACTTTTCACTTTCATGCATTGGAGAAGGCAATGGCAACCCACTCCAGTGTTCTTGCATGGAGAATCCCAGGGACGGGGGAGCCTGGTGGGCTGCCGTCTCTGGGGTCACACAGAGTCAGACATGACTGAGGTGACTTAGCAGCAGCAGCAGTAGGGACACCAGGCTTGTGTCAGAGAATTGCTTGGCGTAAGGAAAAAAACCCACACATTGGAATTTTTTTCAGAATCTTAGAAGCAGGCCTGTGGATGTTCACCAACTCTGCTTAAGCATTTTATTATTATTATTATTATTTTAATTTGACCTTGCTGCATGGCATGTGGGATCTTAGTTCCCCATGTAGGATTGAACCTGCAGTCCCTGTATTGGAAGCATGGCGTATTAACCACTGGACCACCAAGGAAGTCCCTCTGCTTAAGCATTTTTTTTTTTTTAATTTTATTTTATTTTTAAACTTTACATAACTGTATTAGATTTGCCAAATATCAAAATGAATCCGCCACAGGTTTACATGTGTTCCCCATCCTGAACCCTCCTCCCTCCTCCCTCCCCATTCCATCCCTCTGGGTCGTCCCAGTGCACCAGCCCCAAGCATCCAGTATCGTGCATCGAACCTGGACTGGCAACTCATTTCATACATGATATTTACATGTTTCAATGCCATTCTCCCAAATCTTCCCACCCTCTCCCTCTCCCACAGAGTCCATAAGACTGTTCTATACATCAGTGTCTCTTTTGCTGTCTCGTACACAGGGTTATTGTTACCATCTTTCTAAATTCCATATATATGCGTTAGTATACTGTATTGGTGTTTTTCTTTCTGGCTTACTTCACTCTGTATAATAGGCTCCAGTTTCATCCACCTCATTAGAACTGATTCAAATGTATTCTTTTTAATGGCTGAATAATACTCCATTGTGTATATGTACCACAGCTTTCTTATCCATTCATCTGCTGATGGACATCTAGGTTGCTTCCATGTCCTGGCTATTATAAACAGTGCTGCGATGAACATTGGGGTACTCGTGTCTCTTTCCCTTCTGGTTTTCTCAGTGTGTATGCCCAGCAGTGGTTAAAGAGGAAATCTTCCCCTTTTGTCACACAGTTGAATAATATCTTGCCTCCCCCTTACTCGCATCCTCCAGTATTTGTCTTCCTAAATTTTCTGTGATAAACACTGAGTATTTTTAAATTTTCTTTTATACAGACTATTTTCTTAAAAATTAAATGAGAAATTGTGCTAGGTACAGCGGCTCTTCCAGGAAGCCTTGCCTGATTCTGCATCTCTCCGGCCCCCTGTCCTCCAGTAGAGGCTTGTATGGGAATGGTGTGCTTTGTGTCAGTAGTTCCCGCAGGACTGCAGGCTCCACCAGCAGTGGAGGCCTGGTTTCCTCATCTTTGTGTTCTCATCCTTGGACACAGTATCTGGTAAATAGTAGGTATTAAGAAGTAACCACTACGCAAAACCACATTGCTCTTTAGGAGCATATGAAAGAAACCCAGGAAGATAAACATTCTTTGTGAAACAAAAACATTTATGAGCCCTTTTGAAGGTGAATGTTCATCTTATAAACTATAAGAACTGATAGGCTTTCATAAATGAGCATTTGTACTTAATTTCTAAAAGGACTGATTTGGTTAGTGCTCCTGCAGTAAAAATATTCCAGCGATTCATGACCTTGGACCAATCACCTGTGTGTGTCTGTGTGCCTTTTGTTGTTGTTCATCAGATAATGAATATGGATGCCTTTTACAGGACATTGTAGACAGCAATGTTATCTGTGATGATTAAGATCATCATAAAGGCAGTTTGGTTTATTAATCCCTTAACTCAAAATTTTTTTAGTAAAGAATGGCACCCCTCTCCAGCCTTCTTGCCTGGAAAATCCACGCACAGAGGAGTATGGAGTATGGGGTCACAAAGAGTCAGACATAACTTAGCAACTAAACAGCAGCAAATAGCAACACATCATTTGGTAAAAGACACTAAAGGCAAAAGAAAATAAGAAAGAGGCTAAAAAAAGATGGTGAACTAATTAAAAATTTCCTGCTAACAACCTGTACTAATAAAATTATGCAAAAAATAAAATGTTAGTCTGATGATGTGAGAAATTCCCTTTGTGAAATATGACTAAGAAATGAAAATTTTTCAATGGTTTATGGGAATATGTTGTTTCATTACTCTAGGGTCACACCCTGTATAGTCAAAGCTATGCTAGAAATTATTGGGAGGGGTTACAAAATTTATTTCCTTGGAGAATCATAAGGTGAGGTTTAAAACCCCTCTACCTGATAGATTCCACCAGTGGTCTGGCTTAGACTAGAGAACCCCTTGAGTTTTCTTCAGTTCTCAGAATCTGTAACAGTGCCTAAATAGGTCAGACTGGGTTAGAATAAATTTATTTCAAGAATAAATTCATCTTTATAAAGAGAGGAAAATGCTGCAATTCAATGATAATGCTATATCTATTTTGAACTCCTGGGATTCAAATTGTTATAAATCTGAATCATATAGACATTATAGTATGCAGATGATGTAGTTGAGATGCTGGAGGTTGCTCTCATGATAGTAAAATTAATCCTACCAGAGAATGCTGAATGTGAAGCAGAAAAATATATTCTCAAATGAATATTTGATTTCATGTTAAAACAACAAAAATCATCATTTTGTATCATTTGATATTGGCTGGTAATTCCTTATGATAAAACAAGGTTTTCTCCCTCCCCTCACGTCCCTTTCTTTTTTGCCCTAGAGGTTACATAGTTAGTTCTTAATTTGGTAATATTTTTATGAGTTCCTGATAGGAGCTCATAAAAAACAAAGGAATTGCTGAGTCAGTGACAACATGAAGAGAACAGTTGTCTCACTTTGTGTTGACAAAGGGGAAGAGGAAAAGAAAGATAAAGATTGTATGAAAACATCAGCTTTTAAAAAATGGAGAATGGTTAAAGTGCTCTTAAAAATGGCCAGATTTATAGCCCCAAGACTAAAGGCCCCATTTATTCACAGAGGAGGCTGGAAGGAGTTATCTCCACTGCCTGGTGACTCATCCGAGGAGCTGGAAGATTTGCCTGCAGATGGGAGGATAATTTGGTTTTCTAGAATGGTTTCACTCTTCTTCAGTTTACTCAGGAAGGTGCTAATTAAAGGAAACTGTTATGGTGTTACTTTTTCACTTTCACATCTGTTCCCCATGAGCTGGACACAGAAAACTAAGCCATTTCATAGAAGCATCCAGGGCAGTTGGATGGCAGTGGTTTTGAGTCACTGATTTATGGTAAGTTGGAGTGTAAACCAGAGCCTGTGGATGAAGGGATCAGAGCCACATAAATCCATGAACTCCCCCTGTTCAGGTAAATAAACTGTCCATGCCAAGGTTAGGAATCATAGCAGCCAATCCAGTTAAAAAAAAAAAAAAAAAAAAAAAAAACCACACCAAAAAACAACCAAAAACCCCCCAAAACAGTAGCTTTTGCACAAAAGAGAGATGAGAAATAATGAGTATGTTTTCATTTTTTTCTTAGAAATATGAATGCTATTTGTGCCTGGCATTGTCCGAGGTGCTTCTCATGTATGATATCGTTTAATCCCCACAGGAACCTCAGGTGTAAGGGAGGTATTATTGTTATTTTTGTTGTTGCTGAGTCGTTGCTGAATCCAATCTCTATTTCGACCCCCCAGGGACTGTAGCCCAGCAGACTCCTCTGTCCCTGGAATTCTCCAGGCAAGAATACTGGAGTGGGTTGCAGTTTCCTTCTCCAGGGGAACTTCCTGATTCAGGGATTAAACCCACGTCTCCTGAATTGCTTACCACTGAGCCACCAGAGAAACCTGTAGATATCATTATCACCCCCATTTACAGAGGGCAAACAAGCATGCAAAGTCATGCTACTTCAGTGAGGAATGAGATGGTTAAGTGATGGGTGGGAAGTTGAGGATTCTAACTCAAGCAGTCTTAGAACTAAAAATGAAATGAACTATCTTTATGTTTATACTTATATTTAGACAGAGAAACAATCACGACATACTGTGTAACAGAAAGCCTGGTAGTCTTTACATGAAGAGTTTATCCTAAACTAACCCAAGTGTATCATTCAAGTTTTGCCTACCAAGACAACATAGAATTAAAAACTTAGAATTAGGACTTCCCTAGTGGTACAGTGGAAGAATCTGCCTGCCAGTGCAGGGAATGTGAGTTTGATCCCTGGTCTGGGAAGATCCCACATACTGCAGAGCAACTAAGCCCATGAGTCACAACTACTGAGCCCCCATGCTGCAACTACTGAAGCCCTCAAACCCTAGAGCGTGTGCTCCACTGCAAGAGAAGCCACTGCAATGAAAAACCTGCCCACCGCAACAGAGAGTAGCCCCTGCTTGCAGCAACTAGAGAAAGCCCACACACAACAACAAAGACCCAGTGTACCCACAAATAAATAAATTTTAAAAAACCCTTAGAATTAAAATTTTAGATCTTAGAATTAAAAACCTCCAGAGGGACTCCCATGGCCATGCAGTGATTAAAACTTTGACCTTCCAATGGAGGGGCCGCAGGTTTGATCCCTGGCCAGGGAACAAAGATCCCACATAGCGTGTGCTGTGTGCCACAGCCAAAATAAAAACCAAAACCTCCACAATCTAGTCCTGTGATATCTTAATACTTGCAAGAGTCTCACCTACTCTACGAGTATTCCCCACAACCCTCACTGCCCATATTATGTGATTTCAAGTGTGAACACTAATTTGAATATCAAAACTGGGACCCAGGGGAGAAGCCAGTATAAAAGGTTAAAACAAACTCTTACTTCCATTGTACATTGCCTGTGGGTCTATCAAATATCTAAGAAAAGCTGTAAAATAATACCATCCCAATGATCTCTTTCCCATTACTATACACAAAGCCCATAAATGGTTATTGTTATTGCTGTTTTCTTAGTCCATTTTATATAATATAGATATCAAGTTACTAGAAATCTAGTAACTTTTCACTACCTTTGGAAAAAATATTGATGAAAAATCATTTGTGGTATAGAAAAAACTGCTATTTTAAAAAACATGGGTCCCAAGTACTTATTCAGCAAACTTGGGAATCTATAGAAATGGAAGATTTGAAGTGTCTGATAAAACTCTCCTATAATTTGCTTTCAGTTTCAATTTCCTATCAATAGGAAACTTTGCTCTGCTGTTTCACTATTCACATGCTGAAGAAAATAAGGATTTTGTCACTGTTTCCTTTTCATTGGTGTCTATTTGTTGGCATAAGAAAATCATTCTCTATTGGTATCATGTTATCCATTGAATAGGAATCAAAAAGATCCCAGTTAAGCTTCTGAATTACAGCTTTTCAACTTCTGAAAAGTATTTCTGGATTTTTTACTGATTAGAAGATATTTTGGATACTATCAATTTCCAATGTAGTACCTGCCATCACATTTATCATGTTTCATTCCTACTGTTGCCATAGATGGTTATGCTAGGGGTGGCCAAAGCTTCTATCTAAATTATAGATGACAAATAGAGAATATTTTGGAGGGTACATCATCAAGATTACCTTTCCGTACCTGCTTTGTCATATGATGGTGTTTTTTTTTTTGGAAGTTGTATAATTCCATTTTATAAACTTAATTTTGTACACCATTCGAGGTTTGGCAACATATTCTTTTATACTACGTGATCAGAAGAACATTCTGCTGGTGAAAACACAGGAAACATATGAATAAGTCTTCTGGTGTATAACATTTTTTTTATTTAATTTTTGTAAATACAAAAATTATTTTCCTTGCTTTTCTTATCCCAATGTAAGTACTCCAGTCATCAGCTGTTTCTGTTTTGGAAAGCCTTCCAGTCTCTCAGTCGTGTCTGATTCTTTCCAACACTATGGACCGTAGTCCACTAGGCTCCTCTGTCCATGGGGTTTCCCAGGCAAGAATACTGGAGTGGGTTGCCATTTTCTCCTCCGGGGGATCTTCCCAACCCAGGTCTCCTCCATCTCCTGCATTGCAGGCATATTTTTTTTACTGCTGAGCCATCAGAGAAAGTTGAGAGAGGCTGTTTGTTCAAGGTCATTCATTGTGTTACCATGTGATGTCAGGAGATGGTTTCTGTCACTTACTCCACAAACATTTAATTTTTCTCCAAGTATGATGTTGCATATGTTTCAACTTTCCTCTTGACAGTCATGCACTTCATGAGCAATCCCAGTCTGAACTGAAAGGGATGAGTCACGGTTGATGTAGCTATGGATGTGTGATGCAGTTTTGGCCAAGGAGACAAATATTTTTATGCCCATTTCACAGAATAAGTGATGGAACTAAATTGTGTTCCTGACCCCAAGGTCAGCCATTGTCTTTCTTCTGCACACGGGAGCACCCAGGGAGAGGATGCATATTTTTAATAATGTGCCTTAATGTTTATTTACCATCTGTAATATCTGTTGCTGCATACCAATCCCCAAACTTTGTCACTTGCAACAACAAATATCTATTGTCTCACACAGTTTCTGAGGTTCAGGCACCCAGGAAGGGCTTAGCTGATGGCCTTGGCTCAGGCTTTCTCATATAGTTGCAGTAATACTTGGCTCAGTGCCAAGACATTTGATGGCAGCTTCCAGAAACAGAGAAAAATAAAGATACAGGGATTTGGGTTAAAAGTTCTATTAAATTTTTTCACAGTCTTTGTATCAGAAATTTCTCAATTGTAATTTGTGAGATCTTAGGGGAAAAGAGAACAGTTACTGTAAATTTCTGTATTTAGCATTTATCATACTATATTGAAGTTATTTACATAATATGTAATAACCTACATTTTTATATATAATGATTCTCTGTGGGGAGCCGGCAGGAGGCACTCCGCCCATGGCAAAGGTCATGAGGAAGGCGGCTCGACAAACGCAAAGGCAGGATCGAGCCTCAGGAGTCCCCCTGGAAATCCTCGAGCATCTACCCCCATAACCAGAGCCTGCCTACTTTACTACTTTGTGCTCTCCCCTACACCTCTGACTTTACGGGGGGCTGTCCCCCACCACCTCTTTCAGAGAAGGAGTTAACTTAGAGCTCCAGTTAATAATAATTCCTGGGCGTGACAAGAGTGTTTTAACCTACAAACTCCTCTGAAGGTTCTCTAGTCTGCCTGACAGGCTTGTCCGGCCACATATGATTGCTCACAGCCTCCCAACCGTGAGAGGCACGAGATGCTTTAAACCTTCTAAAAACAGGTTCCTTAGAAAAGTTAGAAAACCATTAGTATAAGTATAGTGGGCTGATTAGAAATTGTATTGGTGAAGGGTTTTTCCTTTGTTGAGCCAATGTTTGTTGCTAAGTCTCCGCATCCCCTGCCCTTACACACATTAATGAATACATAGAAGAAGTAAGTATTAACCTTTGATATTAATCACGTTAGACCTTAGGCTAAGTAAATTCTTTCCTTAATTAAAACCCACTACACCCTCACCCTATAGCAATGTAACTTTATTTGGGTGGCGTCTGTTTTAAGAATAATCACCCCTGGAAAAATAAGTGTCCTGGTTGACTGACCGCTATCACAAGGAGAGGGTCATAAACTGTCAGCAGGCCCCCTGGCCAGAAGATGATGTAACACCCCTAAGACCTCTGTATACATTTGTATGAAGCACCTGACTTTAATAAAAGTCAGGACTGCTGACCCCGCGTGACTTTTGCATAACATCTCAGTGTATAAAAGTAGACCATGGAAAATAAAGAAATGGGATCAGTTCCTCGAAAGACTGGTCTCCCCATGTCGCTCTCTCTCTCAAACTCTGGCTGAGTCTCCATCTGGAGCGCGGAACCCACCAAGTTTACTAATTTTGCCTGGGCTTCTAAGATCCGACCGGGGAGGCCTCAGTGTCTCCTCTCCTTCGGGAGAATGGAAGGACGCCTGCGGCCTACGTAAGTGGTGCAAGCTTCTTGTCTTGAAGTTTTATTGGTCTCCCGCATAAACCAAGCTACTCAGCCTCTTTTCTCCACTGAATTTTCCTACTGAGCTATCCTCATTCTATTACTCTTTACATCTCTAATTAATATCTAATTGAAGCTATTGTATCCTGATCCTCACCGAAGCCGTCCCCGCTTCAAATACCCTGGATCAGCCGGGGCTAGACCTCGGCAATTCTCCTTTTAGACCAGGGGTCTTCAACACTGGCCATAAACTATAATTACTTAGGAGCTTTCACAAAATATTCATACATGGGCCCCTGCTGCTGCTGCTGCTGAGTTGCTTCAGTCGTGTCCTACTCTGTGCGACCCCATAGACAGCAGCCCACCAGGCTCCCCCGTCCCTGGGATTCTCCAGGCAAGAACACTGGAGTGGGTTGCCATTTCCTTCTCCAATGCATGGGCCCCACTACCATCCAATTAAATCAGAATCTCTAGGTATGAGTCCCCCAGGTCATTAGCTTTTAAAAAGCTTCCCAAGAAAGTATAATAAATATCTAGAATTGAGAACAGTTATTCTCATAATTAATTCTTATTTTTTGTGTATGTTATACAAACTTTTGGGGATTGAAGGACAACTATGGATAAATATGATCTGCACCTTCATGAATTTTTATTTCCATTTCACAAAAAAATTGATGAATCTCACCTAGAACCCAGGTTCCTGACCTCAAGGCCAGCCATTGTCTTTCTTCTATACATGGGAGCACCCATGGAGAGGGTGCTTATTTTTAGTAATGTGTTTTTTTCTTGTATTATTTTTAAATTTTATTTTAAATTGGAGGATAATTGCTGTTTAGTATTTATTTACCATCCATATTGTCTGTCACTGCATAAGAACTCCCATACTTGTCACTTGGAACAACAAACATCTATTATCTCATACAGTCTGAGGTTCAGGAACCCAGGAGGGACTTAGCTGATGGCTTATCTTTCTCCATAGATAAATGTGTTCTGTACCTTCAGGAATTTTTTGGTATAATTTCAAGGAATTAGCCATCCCTGATTTAGGTTGTGAACTCCTCAATGGTTGCAACTGTGTTTTTCATCTATGTGTATTTTTAGTATGAACTTTGCTCTGCCGTTACCCACCTCCACTTCTAGAAGTGGGAGTTTGAGTCTTGGCATAAGGATGGACATTATATAGACCAATGGATTAGAACTGAGAATCTAGAAATAAACACATACATCTATGGTCAATTGATTTTTGACAAGGGGGCCAAGACAATCCAGTGGGAAAAGAATAGTGTCTTCAACAAATGGGGTTGAGATAAACTAGATATCCACATGCAAAAGAATGATGCCGCACCCCTATCTCACACCATATACAAAAATTAATGTAAAATGAAACAACAACTTAATATATAAGATTTAGATCCACAAAACTCTTAGAAGAGAATATATCCCTTAAATCTTTGTGAGTTTGGATTTGGCAATGCATTCTTAGGTATGATTCTAAAAGCAGAAAAAGGATAAGTAAATTGTACTTCATCAAAATTTAAATCTTTTGCTCATCAAAAGACATTGTCAAGAAAGTGATAAGACACCCTACACAGTGGGCGAAAGTATTTGCAAATCATATATATGATAAAGGTGTAGTATTTAGAGTATACAAAAACTCCTATAACAACAACAAAGAGACAACCCAATTAAAGCATGTACTGTGCACTTGACTAGACATTACTCTAATGAAGATAGATGGCTAATATGTACCTGACAGATGCTTGATATAACTAGGCATTAAGGAAATGAAACTCAAAACCACAGAGATACCACTTTACACCCAGCAGGATGATTATTTATTTAAAAACAAACAGAGGACTTCCCTTGTGGTCCAGTGGTTAAGACTCTACACTCTGAATGTAGGGGGCATGAGTTTGGGCCCTGGTTGGGGAACTAAGATCTCACATACTGCACTTCACAGCTTAAAGCAAAAACCAAAACACAGCTCTCAAACCCACAAAAACAGAGAATAAATCTTGGCAAGGATATGGGGAAATTGGAAACCTGCACACTGCTGGTGGCAATATAAAATGGGTGCAGCCACTGTGGAAAGCAATTTGTTGTTTTTCAAAAAGTTAAACACGGAATTATCATATGATCCAGCAATTACACTCCTGGGTATGTACCCTAAAGAACTGAAAAACAGGTACTAAAAAACACTTGTATACAATGGATGTACATAGAAGCACTATTCACAATAGCTAAAAAGTGAAAAACACTCACTCTCTGTCCACTCTCAACAAATAAATTTAGGATATATATGAAAAGTATTATTCAGCCATTAAAAGGAACAAAGTATTACAACATTGTAAAGCAAGTATACTCCAATAAAAATTAATTTAAAAACAGAACAAGGTGTTGATACATGCTACAATGTTGATGAACCTCTAAAACACTACACTAAATCAAAGAATCCAGACACGAAGAGTTCCATGTTGTGAACAAGAGAGGAGTAGGTAGACATGGAGCACATCTCTCTCCATGGATATATCAGGAATACACCTTCAGACACAGCAGTGAATGCAGAACACCCGCTGAGAGCGAACAGGAGTACCTAATCAGTGGAAAAGAATATACAGAACCACGTAAAACTCAGGATCAAGCCCTGAGCCTTTGGAGTGGGAGCACTGACTCCAAGACCC
The DNA here is from genome assembly GCF_029407905.1 of Bubalus kerabau. Classification (NCBI taxonomy): domain Eukaryota; kingdom Metazoa; phylum Chordata; class Mammalia; order Artiodactyla; family Bovidae; genus Bubalus; species Bubalus kerabau. The sequence continues at coordinate 37,738,348 of NC_073624.1, read as the reverse complement.
TAGACTACCAGAGAACTAACCCTAGGGAGTATCAAATAGTGAGAACTCCCACAAAGGAAACCATTTGAATACAAGACGTGGCATTGCCCAACCACCAGTAGCACCCTATGCAGGACGCCTCATCCAAATAACAAACAAAACAAAATTACAAACCCAATCATCAGCAGACAGGATTACCATCTCACTCAGCCTTGCCCATCAGAGAAAAAACAAAACAAAACAAAAAACTCAGCACAATCTCACCCTATACGAAGCTTACACAAACCACCACACCAACCTTAAGAGGGCAGAAATCAAAAGGAAGAAGGAATTCAACCTAGAAGCCTGGGAAAAGGAGACCTCAAGCAAATAAGTTTAAAAACAAAATAATGAAAAGGCAGAGAAATACTGTACAAATGAAGGAACAAACTAGGATTTGAAATAGCTCAACTGGAAAATTTACTGAATCCTTGCCTCGTGTTAAATGTCTTATGTGCACCATGTCATGTGATTCTCTCCAGCACTGTGCAACAGGTATTTCACCTCAGCTAGGCCACAGGACTGGAAAAGGTCAGTTTTCATTCCAACCCCAAAGAAAGGCAATGCCAAAGAATGCTCAAACTACCTCACAATTGCACTCATCTCACACGCTAGCAAAGTAATGCTCAAAATTCTCCAAGCCAGGATTCAGCAAACAATACGTGAACCGTGAACTTCCAGATGTTTAAGCTGGTTTTAGAAAAGGCAGAGGAACCAGAGATCAAATTGCCAACATCTGCTGGATCATCGAAAAAGCATGAGAGTTCCAGAAAAACATCTATTTCTGCTTTATTGACTATGCCAAAGCCTTTGACTGTGTGGATCACAGTAAACTGTGGAAAATTCTGAAATAGTTGGGAATACTAGACCACCTGACCTGCCTCTTGAGAAACCTGTATGCAGGTCAGGAAGCAACAGTTAGAACTGGACATGGAACAACAGACTGGTTCCAAATAGGAGAAGGAGTACGTCAAAGCTGTATATTGTCACCCTGCTTATTTAACTTATATGTAGAGTACATCATGAGAAACGCTGGACTGGAAGAAACACAAGCTGGAATCAAGATTTCTGGGAGAAATATCAATAACCTCAGCTATGCAGATGACACCACCCTTATGGCAGAAAGTGAAGAGAAACAAAAAAGCCTCTTGATGAAAGTGAAAGAGGAGAGTGAAAAGTTGGCTTAAAGCTCAACATTCAGAAAACGAAGATCATGGCATCTGGTCCCATCACTTCATGGGAAATAGATGGGGAAACAGTGCAAACAGTGTCAGACTTTATTTTTCTGGGCTCCAAAATCACTGCAGATGGTGATTGCAGCCATGAAATTAAAAGACGCTTACTCCTTGAAAGGAAAGTTATGACCAACCTAGATAGCATATTCAAAAGCGGAGACACTACTTTGCCAACAAAGGTCTGTCTAGTCAAGGCTATGGTTTTTCCTGTGGTCATGTATGGATGTGAGAGTTGGACTATAAAGAAAGCTGAGCACAGAAGAATTGATGCTTTTAAACTGTGGTGTTGGAGAGTCCCTTGGACCGCAAGGAGATCCAGCCAGTCCATTCTAAAGGAGATCAGTCCTGGGTGTTCATTGGAAGGACTGATGTTGAAGCTGAAACTCCAATATTTTGGCCACCTGATGCGAAGAGCTGACTCAGTGGAAAAGACCCTGATGTTGGGAAAGATTGAAGGCAGGAGGAGAAGGGGACGACAGATGATGGATGGTTAGATGGCATCACTGACTCAGTGAACATGAGTTTGGGTAAACTCCGGGAGTTGGTGATGGACAGGGAGGCCTGGCATGCTGCGGTTCATGGGGTCACAAAGAGTTGGACACGACTGAGTGACTGAACTGAACTGAATGAAAGAAATCAAAGATGACATAAGCAAATGGAGAGATCTTCCATGTTCCTGGGTAGGAAGAACACATGTTCATATGCTACTATTTTTTCCCATAGTATAAACATGTTTTTCTCTCTCTTTCCTTGAATGTTTTATTTTGAATTGTGGTGTAGCCAATTAATGGTGTTGTGATAGTTTCAGATGAACAGCGAAAGAAAGCAGCCATGCATATACATACATCCATTCTCCCCCCATCCAGGCTGCCACATAACACTGAACAGAGTTCCATGTGCTATACAGTAGCTCCTTGTTGGTTATCCATTTTAAATATAGCAGTGTGTGCATGTCTATCCCAAACTCCCTAACTGTCCCTTCCTACCAACAACCATACATTCAATTTCTAAGTCTGTCTGTCTCTTTTTGTTTCTGTTTTGTAAATAAGTTCATTTGTATCATTTCTTTTTCAGTTCAGTTCAGTTCAGTCGCTCAGTCGTGTCCGACTCTGCGACCCCATAAATCGCAGCATGCCAGGCCTCCCTGTCCATCACCAACTCCCTGAGTTCACTCAGACTCTTATATTCCACATATAAGGAATGTCATATGATATTTCTCCTTCTCTGTGTGACTTACTGCACTCAGTATGACACTCTCTAGAGAGTGGCTGCAAATGGCATTTTTCATTCTTTTTAATGACTGAATAATATTCCATTTTATTTAAGTACTACCTCTTTATCCATCTTTATGAGTAAATCCATCTTTATCCATTCCTCTTTCAATGGACATTTAGGTTGCTTCCATGTCTTGGTTGTTGTAAATAGTATATGCTACTATTTTAGACTTATACCCTTATGTTTAACACTACCACATCTAACAACACATTCCTGGATACTAAATTAATACGTCTTCAACACATATTCAGTACTTGCCTCTGAGAAACTCAGAATATGCTGTGCATTAAGTGAGACTCATTATAGTTCACACATGGTTACTGTTACACCAGGTTGAGAGGAATAATTACAGCATTTAGTTTTGTAATCCCTTCAATTAATAAAGCAGATGTTACATAGTTCAAACAGGATCAGCAATAAGGCTATTTGTAGGTAGATCTAGGCTCATTGCCACTTCTGATAGAGTAAATCCAAGTCAATTCATAAAAAGTGCATTAAACAGGCATTTTTTATTTCAGCCACTCTGTCCTTCCCTCAAGTCTGTTCACAGTCTCTCGTCTTATTCGTGTCAATGCATGCCACCACTGACCACCCAGACCTTCAGCTTTGGAACATGAGATTCATCATGGATTCTTCCTTTTTCTTGCCTCCCAGCATCTCCTCCACTACCAAGACGTATCTCTTCACTTTTGTCCATCTCCTCTGTCCCATCTTAGTCCAGCTGCCCACTATTCTTACCAGGTCTCTTGCAACCGGGGCTCCACTTTTGCCTTTGTCCTCCTTCAATCTGTTCTCTGTAAGTCCAGCAGAGCAACCTTTGCAGAAGTGGAGCCAGACACTGGGGTTTCTACCTAAAAACTAACCAAACTGATCACATGGACCACAACCTTGTCTAACTCAGTGAAACCATGAACCATGCCATATAGTGCCACCCAAGACACACAGGTCATAGTGGAGAGTTCTGACAAGACGTGGTCCACTGGAGAAGGGAATGGCAAACCACTTCAGAATTCTTGCCTTGAAAACCCATGAACAACATGAAAAGGCAAAAAGATATGACACTGAAAGATGAACGCCCAGGTTGGTAAGTGTCCAATATGCTACTGGAGAAGAGTAGAGAAGTAACTCCAGGAGAGAACAGGCTGAGCCAAAGTGAAAACAATGCTCACCTGTGGATGTGTCTGGTGGTAAAACTAAAGTCCGATGCTGTAAAGAAGAACAATATTCCATAGGAACCTGGAATGTCAGGTCCATAAAGCAAGGTAAATTGGAAGTGGTCAAACAGGAGATGGCAAGAGTGAACACTGACATTTTAGAAATCAGTGAACTAAAATGGACAGGAATGGGCAAATTGAATTCAGATGGCCATTATATCTACTGCTGTGGGCAAGAATCCCTTAGAAGTAATGGAGTAGCCCTCATAGTCTACGAAAGAGTCTGAAATGTAGTACTTGGTGAAGTCTCAAAAACGACAGAATGATCTTGGTTCATTTCCAAGGCAAACCATTCAATATCACAGTAATCCGGGTCTATGCCCCAACCACTAATGCTGAAGTAGCTGAAGTTGAACGGTTCTGTGAAGACCTACAAGACCTTCTAGAACTAACACCCCAAAAAGATGTCCTTTTCATCATAGGGGACTGGAATGCAAAAGTAGGAAGTCAAGAGATACCTACAGTAACAGGCAAGTTTGGCCTTGGAGTAAAAAATGAAGCAGGGCAAAGGCTAACAGAGATTTGCCAAGAAAACACACTGGTCATAGCAAACACCCTTTTCCAACAACACAAGACGTCTCTACACATGGACATCACCAGATGATTAATACCGAAATCAGATTGATTATATTCTTTGCAGCCAAAGATGGAGAAGCTCTATACAGTCAGCAAAAACAAGACCAGTCAGATCACAAACTCTTTATTGCCAAATTCAGACTTAAACTGAAGAAAGTAGGGAAAACCAATGGGCCATTCAGGTATGACCTAAATTAAATCCTTTATGATTATACAGTGAAGTGACAGATTCAAGGGATTAGATCTGATAGACAGAGTGCCTGAAGAACTACAAATGGAAGTTTGTAAATTGTACAGGAGGCTGTGATCAAAACCATCCCCAAGAAAAAGAAATGCAAAAAGGCAAAATGGTTGTCTGAGGAGGCCTTACAAATAGCTAAGAAAAGAAGCGAAAAGCAAAGGAGAAAAGGAAAGATATACCCTACTGAATGCAGAGTTCCAGAGAACAGCAAGAAGAGATAAGAAAGCCTTTTTAAGTGAACAATGCCAGGAAATAGAGGAAAACAATATAATGGGAAAGACTAGAGGTCTCTTCAAGATAATTAGAGATACCAAGGGAACATTTCATGCAAAGATGGGCACAATAAAGAACAGAAACGGTATGGACCTAACAGAAGCAGAAGATATTAAGAAGAGGTGGCAAGAATATACAGAAGAACTATACAAAAAAGATCTTTATGACCCAGATAACCACGATGGTGTGAACACTTACCTAGAGCCAGAGATCTTAGAGTCTGAAGTCAAGTGGGCCTAAGGAAGCATCACCATGTACAAAACTAGTGGAAGTAATGGAATTCCAGCTGAACTATTTCAGATGCTAAAAGATGATGCTGTGAAAGTGCTACACACAATTGCCAGCAAATTTGGAAAACTCAACAGTGGCCACAGGACTGGAAAAGGTCAGTTTTCATCCCAATCCCTTAGAAGGGCAATGCCAAAGAATGTTCAAACTACTACACAATCGCACTCATTTCACATGCTAGCAAAGTAATGCTCAAAATCCTTCAATGTAGTCTTCAACAATATGTGAAAAGAACTCCCAGATGTACAATCTAGATTTATAAAAGGCAGAGAAATCAGAGATCAAATTGCAAATATCTGTTGAATCATAAAAAAAGCTAGAGAATTCTAGAAAAACATCTATTTCATTGACTATTCTAAACCCTTTGACTGTGTGGATTACAAAAAACTGTGGAAAATTCTTCAAGAGATGGGAATACCAGACCACCTTAACTGTCTCCTGTATGCAGGTCAAGAAGCAACAGTTGGAACCGGACATGGAACGAGGGACTGGTTCCAAATTGGGAAAGGAGTACATCAAAGTTGTATATTGTCACCCTACTTTTTAACTGCTATGCAGAATACATCATGTGAAATGCTGGGCTGGATAAATCACAAGCTGGAATTAAGATTGCTGAGAGAAATATCAATAACCTCAGATATGCAGATAACACCATAAAGAGTCAGAAGCTAAAGAAAGTGAAGAGGAATTAAAAAGCTTCTTGATGAAGGTGAAAGAAGAGCGTGAAAAAGCTGGCTTAAAAGTCAACATTCAAAATACAAAGTTCATGGCATCCAGTCCCATCACTTCATGGCAAATAGATGGGGAAACAATGGAAATCATGATAGACTTTATTTTTTGGGAATCCAAAATCATTGTGGATGGTGACTTCAGCCATGAAATTAAAAGACTCATGCTCCTTGAAAGAAAAGCAATGACAAACCTAGAAAGTATATTAAAAAGAGGAGACATTACTTTGCCAACAAAGGTCCATATAGTCAAAGCTTTGGTTTTTCCAATAGTCATGTACAGATGTGAGAGCTGGACAACAAAAAAAGCCTGAGCACCAAAGAATTGATGCCTTTGAACTGTGGTGTTGGAGGAGACTCTTGAGAGTCCCTTGAACTCCAAGGAGATCAAAGCAGTCAATCCTAAAGAAAGTCAGTCCTGAATATTCATTGGAAGGACTGATGCTGAAGCTGAAGCTCCAATACTTCGGCCACCTGATGCAAAGAGCTAACTCATTGGAAAAGACCCTGAGGCTGGGAAAGATTGAGGGCAGGATAAGAAGGGGATATCAAAGGATGAGATGGTTGGATGGTATCACTGACTCAATGAAGATGAGTTTGAGCAAACGTCAGGAGATGGTGAGGTACAGGGGAGCCTGGGATGCTATTGTCCATTGGATTGCAAAGAGTTGGATATGACTGAGCAACTGAACAATTCTACCTAAAGGGGTCTTCCCTGGTGACTCGGTGGTAAAAATCCATCTGCCAATGCAGGAGTTTCAGGTTTGGTCCCTGGGTCAGAAAGATCCCCTGGAGAAGGAAGTGGCAACCCATTCCAGTATTATTGCCTGGAGAATCCCATGGATGAAGGATCCTCTCTGGCTACTGTCTATGGGGTCAAAAGAGTCAGACGCTACTGATCATGCATATATTCTAACTAAAGTGGGTGTCCACCCCCAATATACATCAGCCATTTTTACCTTTCAGCCCTTGTTTGTTTCTTTCATAACATTTTCATAACATTTTATAATTATTTTATTACTGTTTGTTTGTTAGTTAGCTTTTCTACCTTTAGAATGAAAGTTCCATGACAGTGGGGCTGCATCTTAGTGACTGTAGTCTGTCCAGCTTGGTCAATGAGCCTGGTCACTGCTTATAGAATCAATGTGTCATTTCCGTGAGGTCCTTCCAACTTCCTCTGGCTCTTCCACAACTTCAGCCCTCAAGCCTCTGAAGATTCACTAGAAGCAGGTAAAATGATTGAGAGAAGTTAAGCAGTCTGTCTTATTTGCTGCCAAAAGGATTTTCTTATGTATTAAAACATTTTTTTTTCTTCCCCCCAAATATATGTGTGTGTAGGAAAGATGTGAGTAGGGAAGAAGAGTGTGAAAGATTCACACATTTTCTTTCCAATTTGTCAGAGGTAGAAATGAAAAGGGAAAATCTTTTGTAGAAAGTATGAAAATTAAATGTCTTTGGAGGCAGGGTCATGATTGATTGCCATGCACCCATTTCATGTAAAGTGATTCTAGTAAAAGATACATTACTGTTAAGAATTCGGGGAAAATAGGTAATAAGGACTTACTGGATAGCACAAGGAACTGTACTGAATACTCTTTAATGGCCAATATGGAAAAATGATCTATTAATTTAAAAAAAAAGTGGAGGTATTTTGTTTTTGCTATTTAGTCACTAAGTCATTTCCTACTCCTTTGTAACCCATGGACTGTAGTTCACCAGGTTCCTCTGTCCTTGAGATTGCCCAGACAAGAATCCTGGAGTGAGTTGCCATTTCCTTCTCCAGGGCATCTTCCTGACCCAGGAATTGAACCTGTGTCTTCTGCATTTCATGCAGATTCTTTACAGCTGAGCCACTGGGGAAGCCCTGAGACAAATATATATATATATATATATATTTATGTATATATATATTTATGTATGTGTGTGTGTGTGTGTGTAAAGATTCACTTCAATATATACCTGAAGCTGACACAATATTATAAATCAATAAAAAAAGAATTTGGAAAAAAGGCATAAGTGACCCTTCTGGGTTTTTCATAGAGTTTTACCCTAAGTAGACATACAAAACTTCCTTCTCTTATATCAGCTTATCATTTGTTTTCTCTCTCCTGACATACGTGCACCCTTTTTACTTTTGTGCTTTCACCCGATGTGGTTCACCTTTTTACCCAGTAAGGCATCTCATGTGATTCAGCCAGTTTCCCGAACACATTTTGTCCCATCAAAAAGCCATATCTTTTAAATTACTTTCTAAAAGAGATCATGTCTCCAGAAAATTTGGGATATAGCACATCTGGTTAAATTCAGAGGATGTTCCCAGAAATGGCAGGATCATTTCTATGTGGGCTCATAGGCAAATAGCCTTAAGGAGATACTCTCCAGACAATCAACAATCCCTCTTTGCTGATCAGTCCTCCCACTTGCAGTGATGTTTATGATGGTCAAGTGAAAGCTGCTCAGTCATGTCCTGAAAGTTGCTCAGTCATGTCTGACTCTTTGCGACCCCAGGGACTATAGCCTGCCAGGTTTCTCTGTCCACAGGATTCTCCAGGCAAGAATACTGGAATGGATTGCCATTCCCGTCTCCAGGGGATCTTCCTGACGCAGGGATCGAACCCAGGTCTCCTGCATTGCAGGAAGATTCTTAACACTCTGAGCCACCAGGGAAGTCCTATGAAGGTCAGAGGACCTTTAACAATAAATAAGTGCTTCATGATCTTTGGGTTTCCCTGGTGGCTCAGAGGTGAAAGCGTCTGAGTCTGGTGGGCTACAGTCCACGGGGTTGCAAAGAGTCGGGCACGACTGAGTGACTTCCCTTTTCACTTTCATGATCTTTATTCTCTGATTCCTAAGTCATTTTCTTAGGATACCTTATGGTTCCCTTATTGTTCGCTTATCCCCTTACCACTTTTTTTAGATGTAAGTACTGTACCCTTATGGCAGAAAGTGAAGAGGAACTAAAAAGCCTCTTGATAAAAGTGAAAGTGGAGAGTGAAAAAGTTGGCTTAAAGCTCAACATTCAGAAAACGAAAATCATGGCATCTGGTCCCATCACTTCATGGGAAATAGATGGGGAAACAGTGGAAACAGTGTCAGACTTTATTTTTGGGGGCTCCAAAATCACTGCAGATGGTGACTGCAGCCATGAAATTAAAAGACGCTTACTCCTTGGAAGGAAAGTTATGACCAACCTAGATAGCATATTGAAAAGCAGAGACATTACTTTGCCAACAAAGGTCCGTCTAGTCAAGGCTATGGTCTTTCCAGTGGTCATGTATGGATGTGAGAGTTGGACTGTGAAGAAAGCTGAGCGCCGAAGAATTGATGCTTTTGAACTGTGGTGTTGGAGAAGACTCTAGAGAGTCCCTTGGACTGCAAGGAGATCCAACCAGTCCATTCTGAAGGAGATCAGCCCTGGGTGTTCTTTGGAAGGAATGATGCTAAAGCTGAAACTCCAGTACTTTGGCCACCTCATGCGAAGAGTTGACTCATTGGAAAAGACTCTGATGCTGGGAGGGATTGGGGGCAGGAGGAGAAGGGGATGACAGAGGATGAGATGGCTGGAGGGCATCACCGACCCGATGGATGTGAGTCTGAGTGAACTCCGGGAGTTGGTGATGGACAGGGAGGCCTGGTGTGCTGCGATTCATGGGGTCGCAAAGAGCCGGACACGACTGAGTGACTGAACTGAACTGATTGCTTGCATACATTTTGACTTTTGTCAGATGTTATGGGTCAAAACCATTTATCATAATACACAATAAATAGTGGAATAGCAAGGTATTCTGATAGCAGCATAAGTGCTGAACTGAGTGAAACATTTGCTTTGGTCTAGAGTGGTATTCATTTTACTACAGGAAATATTCAATAAATACTGCAAGTAACCTTTGCAAAGAAAACAAACAAAGGAAAGAACAGCCGTTGCCTAGCAAACAATACATGTTTTAGAATCCATGCAACTCAGGAAAATGATGTTGAGTACTCTTTGATTGAGGATCTTTGCAGTATGGTGAACTAATACTCTTCAGCCAGGAATATGTGAACAATACAGTTTGTTGGCTAGATCTCACAGACTGAGAAGGCACCGGGAACTTCAGTGGGGAGGAGGAAGACATCTCTATGCATAAAGTCTATTGTAATGTATATTATGTATATGTGTGTTACATGTACTCCCATTACATGTTACTTTTTAAAAGAAAATATTTCAGAGATTTATAGAAACTTAATCAGCATTATCAAATTGGGTCTATATGTATTCCCTACAAATGAATTTCCAGAAAATGCTTAAGTGAATGCTCCCAACAAATTATAACTAGATTTAGATAGTATACCTGGTGTTTCATTTCTTTGTGCAATTAAGTTAGTTGATGATATTTTCATTTACAGCTTACAACTGAGAAAACAGAAATCTGGCTATGTCATCCAAATCATTCCACTGGACCCTGCTGCCTCTCAGAATTCAGTAAAACAGGTATTTAGATGATGAAACAGTTATTTACAATTTTAATTTACTTCGCCCTGTCGTCCCAGCATACAGATCATCTGTATGCTGCCTTGTAAGTGCCATGTGCTTGCTGTTAATTAAAATCCTAAAGCAGCAGAACCAGCAAAGTGTGTTATCATTATTATTCATAGTACATTGTTGGCTAAGCCTTTTATAATAAATGTGTAACACAAAATTGTACAATGTGAATATTTATGAATTATCCTATAAAGAAATTGAGCTCTAAAGAAAATCTAAACAAACTATACTTCATGAGGGAAAATCTAGTTTATAAAAGAGGAATGTATCAGATAATCTATTGTAATGATTAAATGAATGAACTTGTTAAAACAGGAATTGGCTATAAAATGTCATAAAATGTAGCAGATTAAGCTACTTTTTTTGAAGTCTTGCCAGATTTTTTTTTAATGAGTTAATATATTGCTTTTTAACAAAGAACTCCTGCAGGCAGAAAAGAAATTATATCTGACTTGAAAATTCCCATCATGCTTCATACTCTGGTGGAATTTTGCAGCCTTGATGGATTTGTTACATAATCAGCTTTCAATGACTTCTTTTATTATAAAACAGAATTCTTGCCTAAAACAGCCCCACTCCCTTTTTTTTTCCCCTGCTTTCAGTTTCTGAAATTACAAATGCATTTAAACAATGATCAAGTCACGCTGCAGCAGGCACAGGGAGCAAATGAATAACTGCAGCAAGAAATTGCTAAACTTCGGTCTGAAATGCTAGCATTGGAGAAAAACTTGAAATCAATAGTACTCAAAAGTGTGAGCTGATAGAAAATAGGATATAGCTCCATGGGAAATAGGATGTAACTGCTATTTATATTTGCTCTTCCCTTAGCACATGGACAGCTGGTATTATGCAAAACATTAATAAAACAGTGACTTACCATTTCTAACTATGTGTATTTGGAAGTATACTAATACAACTGTCATACTTAAAAAAAAATACTGGGAAATATAATAATTAGAAAGAGAGATGAAATTTAATTAATGCAATAAAAAGACTATTTGACTTAAAATTTGCTTTATGATTGGCCCAACATGTAGTAGATAGAACGCCTCAAAGTATCCTTGAGCCTTTGGATCCCATTGAAGATATGTTGCTGCTTTTTATTTGTTTCAGATAAAACATCTCAACCTTCCTCCACATATTATTAATATATTAATTTCCTCCATATTAACCCAATGTATTTTCTCAGCAACAAAAACCAAATTTCTCACTACAAAATAAGAGATGTTTTCTTACAATCATGTAAAATCTGCCAAAGATATATGTGAAGTTTATATAAGTATCAGCAGCTATTGCTACAAACTCTTTTAATCTAATATTTTACTAACAAAATAGTTCTTATCTGGTGATGATGGTCACACAATGTGAATATGCTTAATGCCACTGAACTCTATACTTAAAAATTGTTAAAATAGCCAATTTTGTATTTCATATATTTTGCTAAAACTAAGACAACACAAAAAATTTTAAAAGTATAGTTATGCAGTGTTCCCTGGATGCCTACCACCAAGCTTAAGAACACTTTATTGAACTTTGCCGTTTTATGAGAGTCCTTCTAAGATCTCGTCCTTCCACTTCTGTCTTCACAGCCCATCCCTGTCCTGACTTGAATTTTGTGTTATTATTCCCTGGTTATATAATTTATTTATTTTTAATTAATTAACTAATTAATTCATTACTTTTTATTTTTTGTTGCACTGGGTCTTCTTTGCTGCCAGTGGGCTTTCTCTAGTTGCAGTGAGCGGGGGCCACTCTCATTGTGGTGCATGGGCTTCTCATTACGGTGGCTTCTCTGGTTGCAGAGCAGAGGCTCTAGGGTGCTTGGGCTTCAGTAGTTGTATCATGTGAGCTGAGTAGTTGCAGCGTGAGGGCTTAATTGCTCCACTGCATGTGGAATCTTCCCAAATCAAGGATCGAATCCATGTACTTTGTATTGGCAGGTGAATTCTTATCCACTGTACCACCAGGGAAGCCGTATTATGTCATTTAGTCTTGCATGCCAAAGAACTTTATAAATGGAATCTCATACTATGTCCTTTTATGCAATAGCTTTTTTTTTGTTTAACCTTTAATCCCTGAGATTCATTCACATTGTTACATGTAGTTGTACCTCAGTTATTTTCACTGTTATATAATATTCTATCACACAGCTCTACCATATCTACTTATTCATTTATGGTTGATCTTTTAATTGATATTCAGTTGCTTCTGTTTTTTTCTTTTTTTTGGTTGTTACATATATGAGCCTTTTTTCTCCCTGAATCTATGAACAATTATTTTTTAAATAGTAGTATTTTAGCTGTCCCTGGAACAAATGACAGCTCTATCAATTCCTCTGCTTCAGTGTGCCTGCAGTTTATTCAGAACCACACAATCTAAGAAACATAGAGACGCCCTGTTTTCCAAGATGAGAATAAGTGGCAGATATTCATGACTGCCATATCAAGAGCACAGACTTTGTAGTCAGACAGACCCAGTTTCAAATACTCCCTCCTTCTCTTAGAAGTTATATGAAGTTAGATAGGATCTCTGGGCTTCAATTCCCTTACGTCTCTCTTGGGACTAATAATATATATCACATAGGGGTGCTGAGTAGATTTAATTGGATAGTCTACTTAGAGTACTAATTATTTAATACATTCTTAGTAAATAGTAATGATTAGTGATACCATAATTACAAAATAAATGGCAAGCAATCTTGAGAAAGAAGAATGGAACTGGAAGAATCAACCTGCCTAACTTCAGGCTCTACTACAAAGCCACAGTCATCAAGACAGTATGGTACTGGCACAAAGACAGAAATATAGATCAATGGAACAAAATAGAAAGCCCAGAGATAAATCCATGAACCTATGGACACCTTATCTTTGACAAAGGAGGCAAGAATATACAATGGAGAAAAGACAATCTCTTTAACAAGTGGTGCTGGGAAAACTGGTCAACCACTTGTAAAAGAATGAAACTAGAACACTTTCTAACACCATACACAAAAATAAACTCGAAATGGATTAAAGATCTAAACGTAAGACCAGAAACTATAAAACTCCTAGAGGAGAACATAGGCAAAACACTCTCCGACATACATCACAGCAGGATCCTCTAAGACCCACCTCCCAGAATACTGGAAATAAAAGCAAAAATAAACAAATTGGACTTAATTAAAATTAAGTTTGCACAACAAAGGAAACTCTGAGCAAGGTGAAAAGACAGCCTTCAGAATGGGAGAAAATAATAGCAAATGAAGCAACTGACAAACAACTAATCTCAAAAATATGCAAGCAACTCCTGCAGCTCAATTCCAGAAAAACGACCCAATCAAAAAATGGGCCAAAGAACTAAACAGACATTTCTCCAAAGAAGACATACAGATGGCTAACAAACACATGAAAAGATGCTCAACATCACTCATTATCAGAGAAATGCAAATCAAAACAACAATGAGGTACCATTTCATGCCAGTCAGAATGGCTGCTATTCAAAAGTCTACAAGCAATAAATGTTGGAGAGGGTATGGAGAAAAGAGAACCCTCTTACACTGTTAGTGGGAATGCAAACTAGTACAGCCACTATGGAGAACAGTGTGGAGATTCCTTAAAAAACTGGAAATAGAACTGCCTTATGATCCAGCAATCCCACTGCTGGGCATACACACTGAGAAAACCAGAAGGGAAAGAGACACGTGTACCCCAATGTTCATCGCAGCACTGTTTATAATAGCCAGGACATGGAAGCAACCTAGATGCCCATCAGCAGATGAATGGATAAGAAAGCTGTGGTACATATACACAATGGAGTATTACTCAGCCATTAAAAAGAATACATTTGAATCAGTTCTAATGAGGTGGATGAAACTGGAACCTATTATACAGAGTGAAGTAAGCCAGAAAGAAAAACACCAATACAGTATACTAACACATATATATGGAATTTAGAAAGATTGTAACAATAACTCTATATGTAAGACAGTAAAAGAGACATAGATGTATAGAACAGTCTTTTGGACTCTGTGGGAGAGGCCGAGGGTGGGATGATTTGGGAGAAGGGCATTGAAACATGTATAATATCATATAAGAAACGAATTGCCAGTCCAGGTTCGATGCATGATACTGGAGGCTTGGGGCTGGTGCACTGGGACGACCCAGAGGCATGGTACGGGGAGGGAGGTGGGGGGGGGGGTTCAGGATGGGGAACACGTGTACACCCGTGGCGGATTCATGTTGATATATGGCAAAACCAATACAATATTGTAAAGTAATTAGCCTCCAATTAAAATAAATAAATTTATATATAAAAAATACAAATGCCTGTACCAAGAATCACTATGCAGAGATACTTCAATTTTATAAAAATAAAGAAACTTAAATTTAAGCTCCAGGGAAGGTTACTGTAACCTAGATCTCAGAGCTGAGAGCAGCAGGGCAAATGAGTTAGTGACACAGCACCGCGGTCATCATCCATAAGATAAGGCAAGGGTACAAAATGTCCTCACCTTCTCTTTCTCACCCCAAGTCCCCATTAAGCTCCTAGTTCAATCCAACTGCGCTGTGGTGAGCAGTAAGGAGTAGAGTGATTAGGGAGATAGATAATGACACAAGACCACAAGGAGGATTTCTTGGAAGCTTGACTACAAACCGTCCCCAGCTCTCTATTCATCTTGCGCTCATGGGTAGCACAGAGAGCTTGTGATTAACCCTCAATCATGAACAAAATGACATTATTGCTGCCCAACTATAATCTAGTTGGGAAGTTAGAAACCCTTATAAGACTATTGGAGATTAATGAAGAAAAGGTGATTGTGCAACTGTGAGTTTTAATTTAATAGCCATATCCTAGGAAAAGCTACATGATACAGTAAATTATTATCAATTAAAATTGGCTATTTGTTTCAAAACTTGCCACTTTGTTTTTTCTAAAAAAGGCAATTGTTCTCTACTGTCAGTGGACATTGACGTGTCCTGGCTATTGTAAACAGCGCTGCAGTAAACACTGGGATGCATGTGTCTTTTTGTATTATGGTTTTCTCAGGATATATGCACAGGAATAGGATTGCTGGGTCATATGCTAGTTTTATTTTTAGTTTTTTAAGGAACCTCCATACTATTCTCCATAGTGTTTGTATCAATTTACATTCCCACCGACAGTGAAAAAGGGTTCCCTTTTCTCCACATCCTCTCCAGCATTTATTTTTTGTAGATTTTTGGATGATGGCCATTCTGACTGGTGTGAGGTGATGCCTCCTTGCAGTATGGATTTGCATTTCTTTAATAACGAGCAATTTTCAGCATCTTTTCATGTGTTTGATGGTCATCTGTGTATTATCTTTGGAGAAGTGTCTGTTTAGGTCTTCTACCCATTTTTTGACTGAGTTGTTTGGTTTTTTGATGTTGAGCTGCATGAGCTGCTTGTATATTGTGGACACTGAGGGAAGGAGAGGATGAGACCAACTGAGAGAGTAGCATTGACATATGTACACTGCTGTGTATAAAATAGCTAGCTAGTGCTGTGTATAAAATAGCTAGCTAGTGGGAATCTGCTGTATGCACGGGGTGTTCAGCTGGGTGTTCTGTGGTGACCTAGATGAGTGGGATGCGGGGTAGGAGGGAGGGTTAAGAGGGAGGGGACATATGTATCCATATAGCTGATCCATGCTGTTTTACTGCAGAAACTTAACATTGTAAAGAAATTATACTCCAATTAAAAAAAAATTAAAAAGGACAGTATTTAAATAAAAATATAAAGGAGAATGTTCTTATGATTCAGTATTTTGTTCCCTATCTGAATGTCATCAGCAGTGGTTCAACCCGATATATCTATTTCAAGTTAATTTGCTGTCTTTGTCTGTGTTCATCAGTATCTTAAAAAGTGGTTGTTCCCTTGATTGACAGAGAAGGTGGATCAATTCCCTGCAGTTTAAGTGACTGAGCCTGACGAAGGTTACCTGCAGACAGGGAGTCATTTTCACAGACAGAGCTGAAATATTGAAACTCGTTGCTCTATTCCTCTCCATTCCCTGCATTCCCAACTCAAGTAAAGATCTATTTTTGTCTGGGAGGTCTAAGAAAGGCATCGTGTTGGTGACAGGATGAATGGCTCTCATGGGGAACCCGAACTCCAACTTCTCAGTGATAGCCTGACCCTGCCTCTCCCCCCGGGGTGCTTTGCTGCTTATCAGTGGGACGAAGACAAGTAGACGTAGGTGCCACTGTGCTGAGTGCCTTCAAAACTACGGCGCCCATGGATATAAATCAGGACTTCCATTTCTGAGGCAATTCAACAACTCTTTAGCCCAGAGGATGGTTACAGTTTAAGAAGATAAATTTGCAAAAGCCTTTGAGAGTTGTTTTACATTAAGATACCCAGAAAACAAAACAAATGACTTGAAATAAAAGCATGGGCCACTCCATTGTAAAATTGAAAAGACTTCTCTACTTATACTCCTTCTGAAAGTAAATCTACTCTTCTCCCCAGGTGGCAAATACAGATGTAAACACCTAGCTAGGAAAATTTTCCTCTCTGGGTGTATACATTGCCTTGTTTCCAAGAATAATGGTTTAGTGAATGTGTCAGCTGTCATACTTACAGCCATCACTCATGCCACACTTGAAATGATGTGCTGTGTATTCGTCCACGCTTAGGACAGGATGCTTATCATCTATCCAGGAAATGAAGCTTCTGACATTCTCTTTAGCTGTTAAAGATAAAATGCCTAAATATGCGCACCAGCTCACTGCTGAGTAAACATCTTCATTCACAGTACACCTTTGATAATCCTTCCTGAGGTCATCAGAGGGTGTGTTCTCCCTCTGACCACACTGAAAGCAGTTGGGGACAGCTAGTCTGCCTTCATTGCCTAAAAGGGGTGACTGCTTTTAGAAAAAAATTCGAAGAACAATAGAGATACCAGGGTGTTGGGTTCCACCATAATTCTTGTGTTCAGAGAAGCCAATAATTCTACAAGTAATTAGGGCATACCACCTCTTTAAGGTATTCATATAGTCAAGGATTTTTCTCATGTGCTTCCTTCTAAAATAATTGCTTACTATAGAATTAAAATCTGTTGAAATTGAATGTGAATCTGAATTTGTTTTATCCTAGAGAAAGTGGAGAGGAACTGTCTCATACAGATAGGCCCATCAGAAAAAAATTTCAAAAGAAAGATTTGTTATATTTTCCCAAAGGATCTATCTTGGGAATCACCACTGGCATATATGCAGGAATGGCCCAGCTGCTTATTACTGAGATATAATTGACACATGACATTGTATTAGTTTCATGCGTATGGAATGGCCAAGTTCTGATAAAGACAGTTGGCTAGGTACCTGGTCTTGTCTTTGCTCTTTCACCTCAACAAGCGATATTGCCTTCTTTTGGTTACTTCTCTAGCTACTTGATCAATGTCCATCAGGTTTCTAGAGTAAAATGTTTCCAGAGTTTATGCCTTCTGCTCATGGATAAGTATAAGTTGGTTTTTAGCATCAAAATGTCAGAGGGCTGTTTTGTTGGAAGGTGAGGAGCTCCAAACAGCAGGTAGCTGGTGATGAGCTTTCAAATGTTTTCTGTGATGCTGAGTTAGAGGGTACATGCCATGGTCCCTCCCTGCTCATTACTAAGTTCTGGATTCCTCCTCCTTACTTAAGTGTGGTGGGAATCAGTAGCATCCTTGGTACCCGGAGGTCTGATAGAGATGCAAAACCTCAGATCCCTTCTTTAGGTTTACTGAATCAGAATCTGCATTTGAACAAGATCTCCAGCTGACCTCTAGGCACATGAAAGTTTGACAAGTGTTTCTGTACTATATCAAAGAGTCACCCTATTTGGACTTTGCTGATCTCTCCCTTTGCCCTGTTACCTTAAGCCACCTCATATTTCTTCACTATTCAATTTAATTACCCACGGATAGGGATTACAGGTTAGGTTCTGCCTTTTCTGGTAGAATATGAATTCTGGATTAAGGAATGACAGTACAAAAACTGGGACATTTATAAATTAAATCTTAGACATTCTGAGTATGTTGCATGAAAAATGTATCCTTGGGACTTCCCTGGTAGCCCAGTGGTAAAGAATTGGCCTTCCAATGCAGGGGACACAGGTTCGATCCCAGGTTGGTGAACTAAAATCCCACGTTGCCGCAGAACAACTAAGCCTGCACACCACAACTGGAGAGTCTGTGCACCACATTGAGAAGATCCCACAAAGATCCTCCATGCTGCAATGAATTCCTGATGCAGCCAAATAAATAAATGAGTAAATTAATTTAAAATGTATTATTAATGTATTAGTCTAGTCAAAACCCCTGGCTAAATACAGTATTTACTGTGCTATGTGCTAAACTGCTTCAATCATGTCTGACTCTGAGCGACCCTTGGGCTTTAGCCCCCCAGGCTTCTCTGTCCGTGAAATTCTCCAAGCAAAATCACTGGAGTGGATTACTACGCCCTTCTCCAGGGGATCTTCCCCACCCAGGGATCAAACCTGCATCTCTTATAGCTCCTGCATTAGCAGGTGAGTTCTTTACCTCTATAATGATAATTATAATAATAATATCATAAGTAAAATAGAATGAAATTTTTTAACCTCTGAATTTCCATATTTCATGTTTTTGTCAATATCATAATTGCCATCACATTGGGAAAGGATCAAACTGATTTAAACCTGAAGAAAATAAGTAAATAGATGCCAACGTCTTAGAGAATGTTCCTGAAACTAATGTCTTCAGCATCTGAAAATTTAAATGAAAATGTGTCTTCTGTTCTCTTCTTGAAGCTGGGTACCATGGATAATTTTTGTGTCACAAATGTCTGTGTCATAAGAGTCTAGACTGGGAGAATATCACAGTTCTACTTGTTCAAGTCATTCAGAATTCTGTGATGGTCTTTTCATTTGACCACTTTAGAGTCATATCACTGATTTCAGCTCAAATCTCCATAAGCACATTGTATTAGATGTGATCAAATTTTATGAAAAGGAAAAGAAATTATTGAAAAGTAAGCAAATAGGCAAATTACAGTATTTGTATACTGTACACACATACACACACACACACAGACATGCTGAAAGTAAAAGTGAAGGTTGCTCAGTCATGTCTGACTCTTTGTGACCCCATGTCCATGGACATGTCCATACAGTTCATGGAATTCTCCAGGCCAGAATACTGGAGTGGGTAGCCTTTCCCTTCTCCAGGGGATCTTCCTGACCCAGAGATCAAACCCAGGTCTCCCACATTGCAGGCGGATTCTTTACCAGCTGAGCCACAAGGGAAGCCCAAGAATACTGGAGTGGGTAGCCTGTCACTTCTCCAGCAGATCTTCCTGACCTAGGAATCGAACCGGGGTCTCCTGCATTGCAGGTGGATTCTTTACCAGCTGAGTTATCATTGGTGTACATTATCTTCAATTCTATTACATTATTCTGGTCTTAGGGTTCAAGAAACTACGGCTCAAAGAAATCTAAAAACTTTCCCAAGTTTATACAAATAGTAAATTATGGAGTTCTCAAACTGAAATCTGCCCTTCCCACAGATTGTATCTTAAGAAACAATAACCCTGTGTACGAGACAGCAAAAGAGACACTGATGTATAGAACAGTCTTATGGACTCTGTGGGAGAGGGAGAGGGTGGGAAGATTTGGGAGAATGGCATTGAAACATGTAAAATATCATGTATGAAATGAGTTGCCAGTCCAGGTTCAATGCACGATACTGGATGCTTGGGGCTGGTGCACTGGGACGACCCAGAGGGATGGTATGGGGAGGGAGGAGGGAGGAAGGTTCAGGATGGGGAACACATGTATACCTGTGGCGGATTCATTTTGATATTTGGCAAAACTAATACAATTATGTAAAATTTAAAAATAAAATAAAATAAAAAAAGAAGCTATATAGCTATTAATCATTTGACATATGATGAGTAATTGCCATTTCAGAAAGAAGGGAGAGGCAGCTGCAGGTAGGAGCCTCCTGCAGTACTCCTCAGCCATGCACAATGGAGTCCTTGGCACTGCTGGCCTGTAATAACTGTCTATTGAAATGCTAGGTTGAAGTGAGCCCAGGTTTCCAGAGATCCGGCTTGAATTGCCCATAAGGGATTTGTGTTCATTTGGCAATTCGTTTTTATAACTATAGTAACTTTTACCAATGCTGCTATTTCCTGGAGGTATTTTCTCTATTATTAGTCCTTCTCACTTTTATATTCTACCTCTCCATCAGTCTCTTTCTTTCATTGTTATGGGACACTCGAATCTCCACCCTAGGACTTCCCTAGTGGTCCAGTGATTAATCCATCTGCCAATGCAGGGTACACAGGTTTGATCCCCGGTCCAGAAAGGTCCCATATGCTGAGGGGCAACTAAGCCTGTGTGACACAACTACTGAACCTGTGCTCTAAAGCAAGAGCAATCACCACAAGGAGAAACCCATGCACTGCAGGGAAGAGTAGCCCCCACTTGCCGCAACTTGAGAAAGCCCTTGTGCAACAGTGAAGACGCAGGACAGCCCCAAATAAATAAATAAATAATAATAAAAAACTTGTACCCTAAAAAGACAGCCAACCACTACCTACAGACATGCTTCCTTGACTCTCATTCTCCTTCATACTATTGTTCCTACACCCCTTTACCCTCTTCTTGAAAGAGTAGCTGTATCACCAGTTCAGTTCAGTTCAGTTGCTCAGTCATGGCTGACTTTTTGCAACCCCACGGACTGCAGCACGCCAGGCTTCCCTGTCCTTCACCAACTCCTGGAGCTTGCTCAAATTCATGTCCATTGAAACGGTGATGCCATCCAACCATCTCATCCTTTTCATGCCCTTCTCCTCATGCCTTCAGTCTTTCCCAGCATCAGGGTCTTTTCCAATGAGTCAGTTCTTCACATCAGGTGGCCAAAGTGCTGGAGCTTCAGCATCAGTCCTTTCAATGAGTGTTCAGGATTTATTTCCCTTAGGATTGACTGGTTTGATCTCCTTGCTGTCCAAGGGACTCTCAAGAGTCTTCTCCAATACCACGGTTCAAAAGGATCAGTTCTTTGGTACTCAGCTTTCTTTATAGTCCAATTGTCACATCTATACATGACTACGGGAAAAGCCATAGCTTTGAATAGATGGATCTTTGTTGGCAAAGTAATGTCTCTGCTTTTTAATATGTTGTCTAGTATTGTCATAGCTTTTCTTCCAAGGAGCATGTGTCTTTTAATTTCATGGCTACAGTCACCATCTGCAGTGATTTTGAGCCCAAGAAATTAAAGTCTGTCACTGTTTCCGTCGTTTCCCCATCTTCCTGCCATGAAGTGATGGGACCAGATGCCATGATCTTTGTTTTTTAAATGTCAAGTTTTAAGCCAGCTTTTTCACTCTCCTCTTTCACTTTCATCAAGAGGCTCTTTAGTTCTTCTTTGCTTTCAGTGGTGTCATCTGTCTATCTGAGGTTATTGATAGTTCTCCTGGCAATCTTGATTCCAGCTTGTGCTTCATCCAGCCTGGCATGTCACATGATGTACTCTGCATATAAGTTAAATAAGCAGTGTGACAATATACATTGCCTTGATGTACTCCTTCCCCTATTTGGAACCAGACTGTTGTTCCATTGCTGTTCTAACTGTTGCCTCCTGACCTGCATACAGGTTTATCAAGAGGCAGGTAAGGTGGTCTGGTATTCCCATCTCCTTAAGAATTTTCCACAGTTTGTTGTGATCCCAGTATCACTTACTGTCTATAAATCATTAGTTTTCATTCATTTCTGAGCCTGTTACCCTCCCGTTTTTTCTTCCATCACTCACTGAATCAAATATAACCCTATTTAAGGCAGAGGAACCAGAGATCAAATTGCCAACATCCACTGGATCATGGAAAAAGCAAGAGAGTTCCAGAAAAACATATATTTCTGCTTTATTGACTATGCCAAAGCCTTTGACTGTGTGGACCACAAAAAACTGTGAAAAATATTGAAAGAGATGGGAATACCAGACCACCTGACCTGCCTCTTGAGAAACCTATATGCAGGTCAGGAGGCAACAGTTAGAACTGGGCATGGAACAACAGACTGGTTCCAAATAGGAAAAGGAGTACGTCAAGGCTATATATTGTCACCCTGCTTATTTAACCTATATGCAGAGTACATCATGAGAAACACTGGACTGGAAGAAACACAAGCTGGAATCAAGATTGCTGGGGGAAATATCAATGACCTCAGATATGCAGATGACACCACCCTTATGGCAGAAAGTGAAGAGGAATTAAAAAGCCTCTTGATGAACGTGAATGAGGAGAGTGAAAAAGTTGGCTTAAAGCTCAACACTCAGATAACGACGATCATGGCATCTGGTCCCATCACTTCATGGGAAATAGATAGGGAAACAGTGGAAATAGTGTCAGACTTTATTTTTCTGGGTTCCAAAATCACTGCAGATGGTGACTGCAGCCATGAAATTAAAAGATGCTTACTCCTTAAAAGGAAAGTTATGACCAACCTAGATAGCATATTCAAAAGCAGAGACGTTACTTTGCCAACAAAGGTCCATCTAGTCAAGGCTATGGTTTTTCCTGTGGTCGTGTATGAATGTGAGAGTTGGACTGTGAAGAAGGCTGAGCACCGAAGAATTGATGCTTTTGAACTGTGGTGTTGGAGAAGACTCTTGAGACCCAGCCAGTCCATTCTGAAGGAGATCAGCCCTGGGTGTTCTTTGGAAGGAATGATGCTAAAGCTGAAGCTGCAGTACTTTGGCCACTTCATGCGAAGAGTTGACTCATTGGAAAAGACTCTGATGCTGGGAGGGATTGGGGGCAGGAGGAGAAGGGGATGACAGAGGATGAGATGGCTGGATGGCATCACTGACTCTATGGACGTGAATCTGAGTGAAATCCGGGAGTTGGTGATGGACGGGGAGGCCTGGCGTGCTGCAATTCACAGGGTTGCAAAGAGTCAGACACAACTGAGTGACTGAACTGAATGGGTCTTATTACACTAAGGCCCAACATTCTTTCTAATGGAGGAAAATGAAATAGAATATAAACTATCTTTTTGGTGTAGCTATTTTAAGCCATCTTTATGCAGTGAATTTTATATATATTTTCTAATCTACCCCGGATAGTAACCCTGTGATATTTTAAATCATCAGTATCATTATTTAAAACTTAAGAAACAGGTTCAGAGTCTTCAATAAAAATAAGGCAGAAA
Source organism: Bubalus kerabau (assembly GCF_029407905.1). Classification (NCBI taxonomy): domain Eukaryota; kingdom Metazoa; phylum Chordata; class Mammalia; order Artiodactyla; family Bovidae; genus Bubalus; species Bubalus kerabau. The sequence goes on along the minus strand of NC_073624.1, from coordinate 37,714,814 downwards.
TCTGACCCAAACCCAGTTCTATCTGGCTCAGTGTGCCATGCTCTTTTATTACCCCAGGAAAGAAAGAAAGGAAAAAGGGAGAGAAATCAGGAATGGAAAGAAAAGAGGAGAAAAGGACTTCAGGCAAGTTGGAGGTAAAGATTTGAATTCAGGGAAGTTTCTCCGCAAAAAAGAAGAGATTCACGGTGACGATTCCACTAGTTTCATTGCTGCTGCTGCTAAGTCGCTTCAGTCGTGTCCAACTCTGTGTGACCCCATAGACGGCAGCCCACCAGGCTCCCCCGTCCCTGGGATTCTCCAGGCAAGAACATGAGCGGGTTGCCATTTCCTTCTCCAATGCATGAAAGTGAAAAGTGAAGGTGAAGTCACTCAAGTCGTGTCTGACCCTCAGCGACCCCATGGACTGCAGCCTACCAGGCTCCTCCATCCATGGGATTTTCCAGGCAGGAGTACTGGAGTGGGGTGCCACTACTGCATTTTAATTTTATTAACAAAGGTCCGTCTAGTCAAGGCTATGGTTTTTCCAGTAGTCATGTATGGATGTGAGAGTTGGATGATAAAGCTGAGTGCAGAAGAATTGATGCTTTTGAACTGTGATGTTGGAGAAGACTCTTGAGAGTCCTTTGGACTGCAAGGAGATCCAACCAGTCCACCCTAAAGGAGATTAGTCCTGGGTGTTCATTGGAAGGACTGATGTTGAAGCTGAAACTCCAGTACTTTGGCCGCCTGAAGCAAAGAGCTGACTCATTGGAAAAGACCCTGATGCTGGGAAAGATTGAAGGCAGGAGGAGAAGGGGATGACAGAGGATGAGATGGCTGGATGGCATCACTGACTTGATGGACATGAGTTTGAGTATACTCTGGGAGTTGGTGATGGACAGGGAGGTCTGGCATGCTGTGGTTCATAGGGTTGTAAAGAGTCGGACACAACTGAGCGACGAACTGAAATGAAGTGAGAAAGAATGATATTGGGCTTCTCAGAGGCTCAGCAATAAAGAATCTGCCTGCAATGCAGAAGATGCAGGAGATGCAGTTTTGATCTCTGGATCAGGAAGACCCCCAGCAGGAGGAAATTGCAACCCACTCCAGCATTCTTGCCTGGACAATCCCATGGACAGAGCAGCCTGGTGGGCTGTAGTCTATGGGGTCACAAAGATTCGGACATGACTGAACACACACACACATCCACCTTAATATAGGCCTAAACATCACAGATGCAGAGGGGAAAAAAACAAAATTAACAACAAAAATGCAGTGTACTCAATGGAAAGACCTCTGATTCTCTGTTCAATTATGTTTTCATTGAAAAATGTTTTGCAAAAAAAAAGAAAAATGTTTTGCATTTAGGGTATCGGCTTGCTAATATGGACTTCCCAGGTAGCTCAGTGGTAAAGAATCTGCCTGCCAAGCAGGAGACTTGGGTTCGATCCCTGGATCAGAAAGATCCCCTGGAGAAGGAAATGGCAACCCATTCCAGTATTCCCTTCTGGAGAATCCTATGGACAGAGGAGCCTGGTGGGATACAGTCCATAGGGTCACACAAGAGTCAGGCACGACTTAGCGACCCAACAACAATCTACTTGCCAATACTGCCACCTTGCTCAACTTTCTGAGGTTTCTGCTAATGCCCAAGAAACTAGGGTATAGAGCTGATAGGGAAGGAATTTACCGATCTGTGTGTGCTATTTAAATTTCTGAAATTATTCAGATTTTTCTGGCCTAGAAATCAGGGCAGAATCTCAGGACAGATGGCTTGGTAATGAGTTTTTCACCTCTTTCAGCTGCCAAGCAATTTGGAAATTGCACGAGGCCAGGCCCTGTCAGTGCAGTTTGGCGCTTCAACTTGAAGACTAGTCTGACACCAGGAAGTTGTCATCATCATCAGCTAATGCTTAGCAAATGTGGCACACCAAGTGTCATGGAAATGGAAAGAAAAAAATGTTCTGTTCCGATTATAGCCTCCTCACATGTTTGGGACGCAACCAATTTCTCTGTTGAGTTAGACGCTCAACTTCTATCTCCAGTCCAGGCACTCTTAGTTTTGTTCTCATGAATTTGGTTATCTACTGGGCATCTCTACTTGGATATCATGCAAATACCTCAACATGCCTATCCTCAAAACTGAGTTCTTGATATTACTGGAGAAAATTCTTCTTGCTCCAGTGCTTCCTATTAATACCTTCAGTTCAGTTCAGTTCAGTCCCTCAGTCATGTCTGACTCTTTGCAATCCCATTGACTGCAGCACACCAGGCTTCTCTATCCACCACCAACTCCCAGGGCTTGCTCAAGCTCATGTCCATCGACTCAGTGATGCTATCCAACCATCTCTTCCTCTTTGTCCCCTTCTCGTTCTGCCTTCAATCTTTCCCAGAGTCAGGGTCTCTTCCAATGAGTCAGTTCTTAGCATCAAGTGGCCAAAGTATTGGAGCTTCAGCTTCAGCATCAATTCTTCCAATGGGTAATCAGGACTAATTTCCTTTAGAATTGAATAATTTGATCTCCTTGCTGTCCAAGGGACTCTCAAGAGTCTTCTCCAGCACCACAGTTCAAAAGCATCAGTTCTTTGGTGCTCAGCTTTATTTATGGTCCAACTCTCACATCCATACATGACTACTGGAAAAACTATAGCTTTGACTAGATGGACCTTTAATGTCTCTGCTTTTTAATATGCTGTTTAGGTTGGTCATAGCTTTTCTTCCAAGGGGTAAATAAGATATACCTTATAATATTTATATTCTTATTTATAGAAAATAAGAATAAGATACGTATTAATATCTTAATAAATATTAATATCATACAACCATCTAATGGCTTCGCCCATGGCACAGCAGTAAAGAATCTGCCTGCCATGCAGGAGATGCAGGTTTGATCCCTGTGTCAGGAAGATCCCCTGGAGAAGGAAATGGCAACCCACTCCAGTATTCTTGCCAGGACAATCCCACGGACAGAGAAACCTGGTGGGCTACAGTCCATGGGGTTGCAAAGAGTAAGACACGACTGACTGAGCATGTCTACTGGTTACACCTGAAATCTTTCTTGACTAATTGTCTCCCTCCCTGCACTATATCCATCCACTCACCAAGGTGTGTTGGTTCTGTTTCCTAAGCATTTCCTGAATCTGTCCACTTCTGTCCATTCCCATCCGGACCATCAAATTTGGCCCATACAGCATATTCAAAAGCAAAGACTTACTTTGCCAACAAAGGTCCATCTAGTCAAGGCTATGGTTTTTCCAGTAATCATGTATGGATGTGAGAGTTGGACCGTAAAGAAAGCTGAGTGCCGAAAAATTGATGCTTTTGAACTGTGGTGTTGGAGAAGACTCTTGAGAGTCCCTTGGACTGCAAGGAGATCCAACCAGTCTATCCTAAAGGAGATCAGTCCTGGGTGTTCATTGGAAGGACTGATGTTGAAGCTGAAACTCCAATATTTTGGCCACCTGATGCAAAGAACTGACTCATTGGAAAAGGCCCTGATGCTGGGAAAGATTGAAGGCGGGAGGAGAAGGGGCTGACAGAAGATGAGACGGTTGGATGGCATCACCAATTCAATGGACATGAGTTTGGGTAAACTCTGGGAGTTGGTGATGGACAGGGAGGCCTGGCGTGCTGCAGTCCATGGGGTTGCAAAGAGTCAGACACTACTGAGCGACTGAACTGAACTGAACTGAACTGGGTGTAGGTCCCTCACTGAAGCTCATTACCTTCTTCTCTTCTGCCAAATTCATTTTCTCTGTGAAGTTAGGGTGATACTGCACATCAGATCATGCCATTCTCTCACTGGAAACTATTCCATGCTTTCTACTGGTTGGAAAATGAAGTCTGAACATCTCAGCATAACTTAGAAGGCTGTTATCCACCTCTTCAGCTTTATTTCTTACTAGTTAGTTATTTAGTCAGCAAATATTTATTGTGTTTCAGACCTTGTTTAGGCTCTAGAAATACAGTAGAAACTTACATACTATTGGGAGCACACAGTCAATAAACATGGAAATAAATAAGTGAATAACGATTTTAGGTACTGACAAGTATTCACAAGGAATATGTTCATAGCATTTACCTCTTACCAGCTTTCCCTTGTCCCATCTAAACTAACTCGTGTGCTTCTGACTTGTGCTCTCCTGTAAGCACACGTTTTTGTTGTTGTTGTTTAGTCCCTAAGTCATGTCAGACTTTTTGTGAACCCATGGCCCACCATTTTTGTAGCCCACCAAGCTCCTCTGTCCATGGGATTTCCTAGGCAAGAACACTGGAGTGAGTTGGTTGCCATTTCCTGCTCCAGGGGATCTTTCCAATTGAGGGATAGAACTCTTGCACTGCAGGTGGATTCTTTACTACCAGTGAGCTCCAGGGAAGGCCAAGCACATGTTAAAACTGTTGTAATTTAGCACTCTTTATTTTATTTCTTGCTTATCTGTCCTCTGTGCTTGATCCTCACAGATTTGACAAGAGCAAAGATTCTTTTTTAGATTTTTGTATCTGATCCCAGTGCCTAACTTTTGCCTGGCATGTCAGGTGTTTAACAAATATTTATGAAATAAATAAATGTTATTACTTCCTTAGTATAAATTGATTGATAAGTTCTTATCTGATTGGGTGAGAAAAAAAATATGGTGAAATAAAAAACTGAGTGAAAATAAAAGCAAAATAGGCCTTCTGAAATTTATGCTTTTCAGATATTATAGACTTACATGAATTTTGCTGAACTTTCCAGCATAGAAATTGAGTAAAATATTCACTCCAAAACACTAAATCCTTGCAGGTAATAAAACTCTATATATTACTGATTTCTTAGCTTTTCTCATTTGCTGAGAAAACCAAATTAAGAAAGAACTTTGGAAAATTGCAAGATGATAAAAATATGGTCTGCAATTAAACACTTGCAAGGAAGAAACATAGATGGCTTCTATAGCTGTATTAGGCAAAAAAAAAAAAAAAAAGAAAATAAGAAAGCAAGTGGAATAGAAATGCATGATCATTTTGGGAGATGCTATGTTAATACCGTTGGTTTGTTCAGTGCACTGACCTTTCTAAGATTATACCTATTGATCCATTCTATCAGACTTTAATTTTGTAAGGAGTAGTAGAAAGGTGTTTTGCCCTTTGAAAGGGAAATACAATGACCACATGATCTTCCATTTTCAGGCTCTGTGGAGAGCATTTTGTCTACCTGTGCTCACTACAAAGCAAGAAACTCACAATACATATCAACTTGAATAGAGGTTTGGATTGGCTTTTATATGTTTTTCTAAAAAAAATAGTTTGTCCCACCCTTAGAATGAAGTATTTGGTTACTCATTTTTACTGTTTTATCCTGCTGTGGGTGAAAGAAACTTCTGGAAGACTTTGAGTACCAGTCCGTTATTATTTTCTTCTTAAATTCTTTCTTATAACATCCTGTGTTTTTTTCTGTGGTGGTTTAGGGTGTGTACCAGAGTTTCTATTACAAACTTTAGCTTTCAAAAAAATCTTGGCATACAAACTCCAAGCATAGTTGTCTTATCAAATTCTTTTAAAGATGAATTTTAAAGTGCTTTTTCACTCACCACCATTCCTCACCAAGCTCACAGCTTGCAAATATTCCATTGTATATATCTATGGTTGAAAATCATAGTTGCTGGGTTCCCAAATGGAAATAGTCACAGATAGAATGCAGCACAATGTTTTGGAAAAACCATGGGCTTTGGAATTACAGGCCACCAGGTCGGGGGTGTGTGATGCATGCCACCCCCTTTTCATCTCTCCTCAATTCTTTATGTCAAATTTACCTCTTGAGTCCCTCAGTTCCAAACCAGTCAAGGACTTGGTGTTGGTGTCCTTGGAGTTGCTGGTTTAGCCAGCCTACTGTCTTCGTAGAAACTCTATAAAGCTTTGTAGAAGCTCCGGAAGATGGTGAAAGACAGGGAAGCCTGGCATGCTACAGTCCATGGGGTCGCAAAGTGTCAGCCCTGACTGAGAGACTGAACAACAACAGAAACTCTTCCTTGCATATAAACTCCAGTATATAAACCGTTAGTGGAACAGAAAACCTTCCACATACTTCTTAACAATTATAATGTACCCTACACTTTCTGTACATATCCTTTACCGTCAAGTAGTTAGTCTACCTCTCATGCCATAACTTAAACCATGAGTGAAAGATGGATTAGTAAGAAGAACCTGGTCTGGAAAAATATCTTGCTAACAAATTCTACAAACCTGTGTGGCAGCCAGATTAAGACTCTGAAGTCCCAACTGTTTAAAAAGAGGGAAGAAAAAAGTACAAAGATCACAATTACCAGTGGCAACTTGGAAAAACCCATAGAGCGTGTCCCTGGCAAAACTCCTCAGAGAGATGGCTTCCCAAATATGGAAAATATAAAACAAAACCTTCTTTATTTATGAAAATGATTTGAATTTCTAATTCTCTAGGCCTTATGGGTTTATTATGAAAACCAAATTCAGTTCGCTTAAGGGGTGAGAAAGAACCACTTCCTATTGCATCAAGTTATGGAATAGCACATTTTTAAAGCTCTATAATTTGTTTCTGGGGTAGCATTAGATTGTCCTCTTCTGGGTTACGTAAGTCTGCCTTGGCCTTTCAAACACAGAAACATTTTACCCTTGACACAATTTTGAATTTGGAACTGCCTGTGAAAACATGAAGAACTTCATTTTTCCATTTGAAAAGTCCCTAAACACAAATTGATAAATTCTCAAAGAACTTCAATGCAGAGTTTTCAGGCTAGCACTTCAACTGCCAAGACCTATATTCAAAGTGTTTGAACTGCCAGAAAAAACACAGCTGTTATTCTATATCTCAGGCAATCTGTGCACTATCTTTTAGGTAGAAGAGACTGCAAACTGGGCCAAAGGTTAGATGCAAGTCCTAGAAGACTGAAAAATCACTACTGGGAGGGAACCTACCCAAAATCCAAGATATTAACACTAAGTTGGAATATCAGAAGCTTTAAATTACTACTTATTTTGAAAGGACCCTCTCTCCTCCTGCTTTCAGAAAAAGAAAAAAAAAAATCACGGGCATCCATCAACCAAAAGTTTTCTCTGAGCCTTCAATTCTACTCTTGATAAATGCTCTTGTGTTTTGTTTTACCTACAATTTAAAGGGTTGTGGTAGCCTAGAAGCTGGCCACCTGGGGTTATTTCATGGCCTTGTGGGTGAAGAGTGTCTCATGAGGTCAGGGCGGCTGTGACAGAGACAGTCTCTGATATTTTCATAAACCAAATTGAATCCTTGGCACATTCTGAGCTTGGATAGCATGAGTTTCCAGCCCTGCTCCTTAGCTTGATCAATTTTGCTTGAATTTCTGCTCTGATAATGTGATAAAGTAGGCCATTTTTTTAAGTGAACTCTGATAATGATCTAAATACAACAAACTGTTCAAAGAATAAAGGAGTTTGTTTCTTAAAATGTGAAAAGCGTCCTTGTATTTTCTCAGTGTCTTTTATTATTAGAGTATATGTTCCTATGTCTAACACCCCGAGGGTGAGTCTGCTGCTGTAGAAATAAGATAAGCTTTGGACTACAACACCCACGCTCTAACTCCTGTCTTTTCCCAACACTGGTGCAACTCCCCAGTGTGTTAGGATATTCTCATGAGAAACCCTGTCCTAGATATTCTGGGATCTGCTTGGTAAAACCAATTGGTTGCTCACACTCTTTCACTTCAATGAGTGTATCTACCTTATGTCAGCCTTTTATAAATAATGTTTTGATTAACCCTTACAAAATCCCCTATTTGCAGATGGAAAAATGAGTCCAGAGACTTTAAGTATTTTGTCCAAGCATACACAACAAAGAAGTGGCGAGCCAAGAAGTCAGTTCATGTTCTCTGGAACTACTGTTCTCAGATATCATTACTTACTTTGAGATCCTTAAGCTGACACAGTGGCTGCATGTATCACAATGGAAACCATGTTTCTTTGGGACCCTTGGGACTAGTAATGGGTTCAGTGAGGTACCAATATGGCCCAGGGAGTGCACTCAAGGACCTAATTTGTGCTTTCTCTCTGACACTGGATTTTGTGGGTGCTGGTGATGTAAAAATTTGTTCAATACTATGCCAAATTGATATTTCCATTTCAGAAACTTACATAACTTGCAGTCAATATTAATTACATCAAATATGTGTGCCCAGTTTTGTACTCAGTCAGTCATGTCTGACTCTTTGCGACCCCATGGACTGTAGCCCACCAGGCTTCTCTGTCCAGGGAATTCTCCAGGCAAGAATACTAGAGCAGATTGCCATTTCCTTCTCCAGGGGATCTTCCTGATCCAGGGATCGAACCTGCATCTCCTGCATTGACAGGTGGATTCTTTACCATTGAGCCATCTGGAGAGCCCAATGCCATCAAATATCAATGGTCTATTATTCCATAGGTCTCAAGAGAATTATAACTAGCACCTAAACATGCATATTTCCTATTACAATTTAATGAACTGCCTCTGAGCCTCTTGTTACCAGGTACTTTATTAAATGTAATGAATGGCTTCTCTGAGGCAATTCTTTTTTTCAGGATGCAGGTAACTCACTCTGGCAGCAGTAGCTATGATTTTAATAGGATTCATGCCACTGTGATCCAAACTTCAGGATCTCCCAATGAAAATCACAAAACTATTTGAGTAGGGAGAAAACCTTAGAAATCAACTTGTCCAAAAGTCTTAAACTGACAGCCTCCAGGCCACAGATGGTCCTGACTATGTATTGTTTTTTCTCCAAAGTGATGACCCTAGTTGAGTTCTCATAGTTTTGTTTTTTTTTTTTTTTTTTTTTAATAATAGTGTCTCTGTTTTATTTATGTATTTATTTTTATGTTTGACTGTACTGGGTCTTTGTTGGGACACACAGGCTTTGTCTTGTCATGGTGCACAGGCTTTGTTGCCCTGTGGCATGTGGGATCTTAGTTCCCCAACCAGGGATCAGACCCCAGTCTGCTGCATTGGAAGGCAGATTCTTAACCACTGGACCACCAGGGAAGTCCTGAGTTCTTCTAATTTTTTGAATTGGTCGCCAAAATTTTTGAGTGTGTTTCAAATAAAAAATCTAAATGTTAGGCTTCTCTTGAAAAATTGGAATATCAGGCATCACTGGGCCTGTGTTCCTGCATAGAAGCCACCAGCCACAGTGGGTAGCACATGCTGCTGTAGATGGGGCTGAATTCTGGCAGTCTCTGACAGGCTGGCAATATTGTAGACAGCGATCTGTTGACCTTGATCATTGTGTTTGTATTATTGTTTTCTTGTAGTGGAGTCAAGAAGAAAGATATTTCTGTCTTTGTCAAAAATAGGAAAAGAGGATATAATCTGAGGGAGCACTGTATTTAAAAAAAAAAAACAAAAACAGGTTTCTTTGCGGAACAGAAGAATGTGCCTTTTGGTTAATATGCAAACGAAGCATCTTGGCTTCAAGTTTATTTACGTTATTTGCTTGGCCCAGTAACTCTTGCCTGGAAAATCCCATGGACGGAGGAGCCTGGTAGGCTGCAGTCCATGGGGTCGCTAGGAGTTGGACACGACTGAGCGACTTCACTTTGACTTTTCACTTTCATGCATTGGAGAAGGAAGTGGCAACCCACTCCAGTGTTCTTGCCTGGAGAATCCCAGGGATAGGGGAGCCTGGTGGGCTGCCGTCTATGGGGTCGCACAGAGTTGGACACGACTGAAGCGACTTAGCAGCAGCAGCAGCAGTAACCATTTGAGAGCCATGACAGGGTCTTCTCTTGGCCAACTGAATGCAGAGATGAAAAGAGGTTAAACGGCTTCTGCAGGGTTAATATTTTTAGGCCATATCTAGAGTGAAGTGTACCTTTAGTACAGTGCTTTTCACGTGGAAGAAAACAAATTCTTGAATTACTTTGTGAGCTGAAATCTAAAAAAAAATTATCTTAGTGTTTTGAAATATTTTAAGAAAAAGAAGATGAATTGAGACATGATATTAAAGAAATTCGTATAAATTCAAGGTGAGCACACAAACTGGGGGGTTAGAACTCAGTTCTGTGGAGACTCTGGAGTTAGCCGTCTTTCCTTGTTTCAGGTACTTAAGCAAGACCTTTTGCCATCTTTTATGTCTGTCTGGTACGTATTTTGTCCACCCACTGCAGAACTGTACTGGAGTGTATCTCAAATCAAACTATTAGGCTAGAATAAATACTTTTAAGAAAAAGTTCTCTCTTTCTCTCTCTGACACACACACAGGCGCACACACACATACAAGCTCAGAAAAATAGTCTACAAAATTTATATTTAATCATTCATATTTTTCAGGGTGCTTGTCTTTTTCCTCTGTTACTCTAAGATTTCAATACTTCTTTGGTTAAATTAAATGTTTCCTTCCTACCCATAAACACTAATAGAAGTTTCAGGAAACATGGAAAAATAAAGACATGGAAAAGAGAGGCCTATTTTCATACTTTAATTTTTTTCAGTCTGAACTAATCACAGGAGTCAGTTCTTCTTGGAGGCACAACTATCTTGAGAAGTTATGGGTCCGTTCCTTACCATCCGAAATTACCTAAGATATCAATCCAGGCACTTTTCAAAGTGCTCCAGATACTGTCATTCTATATCTTAAAGGAAAGTAGGAAAATTTCCACACATGCCGAGGTTCTAGAACCTAAGTGTAGTCTCTTGATAGTTCACATTATTTCCCAAATATTTAATTGGTTTCTGTGATTATTATTATTTTCTCTCAAGAGGAAGAGATTCCAAAATGACAATCAGAGATTGTCATTTCTGGTGACAATCAGAAATGACTGACAACCTATCACTGACAATGTATCTTCAGAAATCACTGACAACCTATCTTCACTGCCAGGAAGGTGTTTCTCTTGTTTACCCTCGACACTGCACAAGAACCTTTACAATCATTGCCTCTGTTTAGTCATGTTAAACAGAAAACAGCTGATCACCATCCTCAAGAGAATATGATTTTTCCCCCTCTAATTAGTCTCACCTCAGTCTTCTTTCCTGTTGTTTAATAATTATGGATTTTTTTTTTACATTCTTTATTTGTCTGCACCGAATCTTAGTTGTGGGACACAGGATTTTTAGTTGTGGCATGTGGGATCTAGTTCCCTGACCAGGGATCGAACCCAGGCCCCCTGCATAGGGAGCCTGGAGTCTTAGCCACTGGACCACCAGGGAGTCCCAGTTGTGGATTTTTAAAAAGTGGTTCAAAGATAAGGCCTGCATGATGTCAGTGATTTCCAAAGGAGAGTTAAAAGGTGGTCAGGGACCCTGGCGTACTGCATTATTCCAGAGTATCTGGAGGTCCCACACTCTGTGTGTTCTCCTGAGCAAACACCACAGATTTGGCCACTCCTGCTGCCCTGCCTGGTGGAAAGGCCCCCGGGCATCATGAACCCTGATGGGGAGACACCTTGAGATGCCAGCATTTGCTCTTGAGGCAGCAGAGAGGCAGTGTGGCCTGCAGTGTGAGGAGGTATTAGCAGGAAGGTAATTTAGAGGAAAAAGCATAGGCTTTGGATCCAGACGGTAGGACTTAAACCCTGATTCTGCAACTTATATGACATATGATCTTGGACAAACTTCATAACCTCCCTGTTTATGTTTCCATTTGCAAAACGAAGTCCCACCTTGATCAGAATGGCCATCATCAAAAACTCTACAGATAATAAATGCTGCAGAGGGTGTGGAGAAAAGAGAACCTTCCTATATTGTTGCTGCTGCTGCTAAGTCGCGTCAGTCCTGTCCAACTCTGTGCAACCCCATAGATGGCAGCCCACCAGGCTCTGCCGTTCCTGGGATTCTCCAGGCAAGAACACTGGAGTGGGTTGCCATTTCCTTCTCCAATGCATGAAAGTGAAAAGTGAAAGTGAAGTTGCTCAGTCGTGTCCAACTCCTAGTGACCCCATGGACTGCAGCCCACCAGGCTCCTCTATCCATGGGATTTTCCAGGCAAGAGTTGGTGGGAATGTAAACTGGTGCATCCACTAGGGAGAACAGTATGGAGGTTCCTTAAAAAACTAAAAATAGAGTACTACATGATCCAGTATAATTCAAAAAGATACATGCACTCCAGTGTTCATTGCAGTACTATTTATGATAACCAGAACGTGGGAGAAACCTAAAATGTCCATCGATGGATGAATGGGTAAAGGAGATGTAGTACATATATACAATGGAATAATACTCAATCATAGAAAAGGACAAAATAATGCCATTTGCAGCAACATGGTTGGACCTAGAGATTGTCATACTGAGTGGTAAGTCAGAAAAGAAAGACAAGTATCATATGATATGGCTTATATGTAGGGTCTCGGAGAAGGCAATGGCACCCCACTCCAGTACTCTTGCCTGGAAAATCCCATGGATGGAGGAGCCTGGTGGGCTGCAGTCCATGGGGTCGCTAAGAGTCGGACACGACTGAGCGACTTCGCTTTCATTTTTCACTTTCATGCATTGGAGAAGGAAATGGCAACCCACCCCAGTATTCTTGCCTGGTGAATCCCAGGGACGGGGGAGCCTGGTGGGCTGCCGTCTATGGGGTCGTACAGAGTCAGACACGACTGAAGTGACTTAGCGTAGCGTAGCATATCATAGCATATGTAGGGTCTAAAAAATGGTACAGATGAACTTATCTGTGGAACAGAAATAGAGTTGCAGATGTAGAAAACAAGCCTATAGTTACTGGAGCAAAAGGGGAGGGGAGGGGCAAATTGGGAGATTGGGATTGACATATATGTACATATATATATATATATATATATATATATATATATATATATAGTGATTGCAGCCATGAAATTAAAAGACACTTACTCCTTGGAAGGAAAGTTATGACCAACCTAGATAGCATATTCAAAAGCAGAGATATTACTTTTCCAACAAAGGTCTGTCTAGTCAAGGCTATGGTTTTTCCAGTAGTCATGTATGGATGTGAGAGTTGGACTGTGAAGAGAGCTGAGCGCCGAAGAATTGATGCTTATGAACTGTGGTGCTGGAGAAGACTCTTGAGAGTCCCTTGGACTGCAAGGAGATCCAACCAGTCCATCCTAAAGGAGACCAGTCCTGGGTGTTCATTGGAAGGACTGATGCTGAGGCTGAAACTCCAATACTTTGGCCACTTCATGTGAAGAGTTGACTCACTGGAAAAGACCCTGATGCTGGGAGGGATTGGGGGCAGGAGAAGAAGGGAATGACAGAGGATGAGATGGCTGGATGGCATCACATGACTCGATGCACATGAGTTTGGGTGAACTCCGGGAGCTGGTGATGGACAGGGAGACCTGGCATGCTGCGATTCATGGGGTCACATAGAGTCGGACATGACTGAGTGACTGAACTGAACTGAATTGAAGAACTTACTGTATAGTACAGGGAACTCCACTCAACGCTCTGTAATGACCTATATGGGAAAGGAATCTTTAAAAAAAGGGGATTTTATATATATGTTTAACTGATTCACTTTGCTGTATACCTGATAATAACACAACATTGTAAATAAAATATACTCCAATAAAATTTAAAAAAAAAATAGTTCTATGAGGAAGAGAAAAATTAGTTCCAACCTTACCATGTTATAAGGATGATATCAATGTAAAATGCACCAAAGCTCCCTGCTAGACTTATAGAATATATTCAATAAGTGCTATTATTGTTGTTGTCAATATTATTATTACTCCCATGTCAGGAACATTTCTTCTCTCTCTCCTTCTCAAACTTATATTTTTGTTTGTCTTTGATTGTCCGGGAATTCAGTACTCAAAATAAAAGTCAGCACTTAAATTCCATTCAAGGTCTTCTGAGGTCCAACATCCTTTCTCCTGAGTGTTAGAAGGAGCAAGCCTGAAGGTAACTGGTACCTTCTGTTAGTAGATGGAAGTGTCTTGATGAGAGGTTACTGGTAGGATGCACTACCCTTTAAATTTCAAATTCATACTAATTATTCTACCTTCAGAGCATTTATTCCTGCAGGTCTTGAAGTATTTTCTAGAGCAGCCTATTAAACTATCAACATCTCTGATGGAAGATCACCCCAGATGTCTTTGTTCAGATAGGTCCCTCTTTTCCATTTCCGCATCACCTTGCCCTATAAAGGAGCAGAGTCTGGTGGTCACAAGCTGTGCCTATTAAAATTAAAAATTAAAATAATAGCCACATGTGACTAGTGGCTGCTGTGTTGGAAAGCACAGGTTATAGAACATTTTGATTACCACAGAAACTTCTTTTGGACCATGCTGCTCTAGAGCCAAAATGAGCCACCAAAATGACTGGATTTAAATGATATCTTTAACACTTACTGTCTGTGGGACTTTACATAGGTAATTTAATCTTTCTGCACCTTGGTTTTATCATCTATAAAATGAGGATATAAGAGTCAACTAACTTACTGGAAGCCTTAATGAGAAATTAGATGCGTTAATATATGTAATATATTTAGAGCTACCCTTAAATATCACATGGTATTTTCTCAATAACTGCTAGCAATTACTATTAATAAAAAAACAGAAAAAAACAACATCTATTTCAGAAAGAAAGCAGAATATATAGATCAAACAAAGGTGGCTCAGAGTCATTGCCCATTATCTGTATTCCTTAGATCCATATGATCCAAAATTGTTGTGAAACTCATCATAAGACTTTATGATTTTCTATGTCTATGTCTGTTTTCTTTACTAGAATTCATGCTTTGGGAATTCAAGGACTAGTGTCTTATTCCCTTTCATACCCCTAACACCTGCCATGGGGCACTGAGCACCCATGACCCTCAATTAGTACTTTATCTTCAACAGTCTTGAACTAACTTAAGTGCTCAAGAACCAACAGGCTTCTTACTTACTATTATCTTAGTGGGAATAGTAGGATTGGAGTTTAGCTAATTCCTTTGTATTTTTTAACCAGATAGGGATAATGAATATATAGTTAGATTTAAGGACAATGAAGAAGAATATTTAAAATCAAGAATGGATGAGAATATCCAGAACAGATGATCAGTTCACAAACTAAGAGGAAGGAAATGAAATAGAGAAAAGAAAAAAAAAAAAAAGGAAATAGAGCTGATAAGTCATCTGGGAGAAAGTTCAAAGAAAAATTTTCCCTACTTCAACATTTTACTACAGGCAGATCCTGAAGCCCTAGATATAATTATTTTGGCTGGAATGCCTGGGCTAGAGTAAACAGAAATCTGAGTGTGTCAACAAATTATTTAATTAAGTAGAGTAGGTGGCAATGTGCAACCAAAGTCATGATGTGCAACCGGATAATGTGATTGAAGGCTTTAGTTGTGATGGAATGTGGAGAGACTAAGACATGAGTGAAAAATTATGCAGTCCTGGAGACCAACCTCTGGACATGGTTAGCCAATGTGCAAATTAAACAAGAAATAAGACATTAAAAAAAAATGGAACTCTCTTATCCAAGAAAACACTTCTTGTGTATAAACATAAATTTGAAAGCAATTGAGATTAAGCCATTACTTTAGATGAGACAGGGCTCAGGAGCAGGATGGCAAGTGTCATTAAAAAGAGCCTGAGGATTTGTGCCATCAGCATAAAAGTGGCAGTTACAATTAAAAGCAGAAGTGAAATGACTAAGAGGTAGAAAAGCTAGAAATAAACAGATGCCCAGGCAGGCAGCATGCTAGGCTGCTCAAATTGGGTATATTTTACATTTCATTCCAAGTTCACAAATATTAGGACATTAAAATGCATGAAACATGGTCTGTATCCCATCTTGCCATGTTTTTGTTACTAAGTTAGAAAGAATTAGGCAGCACGGACTGTATGCAGATGCATCAGTCTAAGCAAATGCTGCGTCAGGGGAGATCAGGAAGGTCAGCTGGGTTTCTCTTTTCCAAAGAAGAACCTGGTCAGTTGTACACTGAGCATCCTTTGTAGGGCTATTCCTTAAGTGGTCACCCATGTCCAGAAAGACTGTGAAGAAGGTTAGATTGCTGATGACATTTTCTTTAAAGGTGACAGTGGCCAAGCCTCCTAGCGCATTTATTTTCGGTACAAGCATTAAAAACTTCTTAAGGAGTGTGTAGTATGTTGACTCAGTGCATGGAAGACATTTTTATTGGACTTCAGTATGTCATTTAACTTAAGCAGCCATTAATAAAATGTAGCTGCACTATGATCAGTTGCTCTTTAGTTATCAAGTCATGTATGACTCTTTCGAGACCCCATGCACTATATAGCCCACCAGGCTCCTCTGTCCATGAGATTTCTCCTTCAAGAATACTGGAGTGGGTTGTCATTTCCTTCTCCCAGGGGTTCTTCCTGACTCAGGGATTGAACCCAAGTTTCCTGCATTGGCAGGTGGATTCTTTACCACTGAGCCACCAGGGAAACCCTTACAATGATCAGTAAGTTCAAGTTCAGTCACTCAGTCATGTCTGACTCTTTGTGAACCCATGAATCGCAGCACGCCAGGCCTCCCTGTCCATCACCAACTCCCGAAGTCTACCCAAACCCAAACTCCCGAAGTCTACCCAAACCCATATCCATCGTGTTGATGATGCCATCCAGCCATCTCACCCTCTGTTGTCCCCTTCTCCTGCCCCCAATCCTTCCCAGCATTAGGGTCTTTTCCAATGAGTCAACTCTTTGCATGAGGTGGCCAAAGTACTGGAGTTTCAGCTTCAACATTAGTCCTTCCAATGAACACCCAGGACTGATCTCCTTCAGAATGGACTAGTTGGATCTCCTTGCAGTCCAAGGGACTCTCAAGAGTCTTCTCCAACAACACACTTCAAAAGCATCAATTCTTCGGTGCTCAGCTTTCTTCACAGTCCAACTCTCACATCCATACATGACTACTGGAAAAACCATAGCCTTGACTAGACAGACCTTTGTTGGCAAAGTAATGTCTCTGCTTTTCAATATGCTATCTAGGTTGGTCATAACTTTCCTTCCAAGGAGTAAGTGTCTTTTAATTTCATGGCTGCAGTCACCATCTGCAGTGATTTTGGAGCCCCAAAGAATAAAGTTTAACACTGTTTCCACAGTTTCCCCATCTATTTCCCATGAAGTGATGGGACCAGATGCCATGATCTTCATCTTCTGAATGTTGAGCTTTAAGCCAACTTTTTCACTCTCCTCCTTCACTTTCATCAAGAGGCTTTTGAGTTCCTCTTCACTTTCTGCCATAAGGATGGTGTCGTCTGCATATCTGAGGTTATTGATATTTCTCCCAGCAATCTTGATTCCAGCTTGTGCTTCTTCCAGTCCAGCATTTCTCATAATGTACTCTGCATATATGTTAAATGAGCAGGGTGACAATATACAGACTGATGTACTCCTTTTCCTATTTGGAACCAGTTTGTTGTTCCATGTCCAGTTCTAACTGTTGTTTCCTGACCTGCATACAGGTTTCTCAAGAGACAGGTCAGGTGGTCTGGTATTCCCATCTCTTTCAGAATTTTCCACAGTTTATTGTGATCCACACAGTCAAAGGCTTTGGCATAATCAACAAAGCAGAAATAGATGTTTTTCTGGAACTCTCTTGCTTTTTCTATGATCCAGCAAGACCTAGGTAATACCAGACTGTCATTATGAGACTGTTTTTCACAAACTTTCTGTTGAGTCCGGAGCTTTATTCATGGATTGACTGAGGCCACAGGGTGAGAACAAAGTTTTCATTGTTTCACAAGCTTATTGATTAAGAAATATGAGTATGTTTGACTAACTGACCTCTCTTCAACTTCTTTGTTTGATCTCCATCCATGTCTAGGGTTCTATAAGCAGATGATGACTCTGATTCTCTAATAGAAAACTTGTTAAGTTTCTTTTTGCATGATTGGGAAATAGAACATGTGTTCTGGGCCACCAGGTTCTCATCTCTGTCTTCAGCATTCATAGTAATGCATTCCTGGAAATGAAGAGAAGTTTCATCCTTCCCAATTTTCATTGTTACTTGAACCAAGATAGTACTATATTAATTCATCCAATCAGTCATGTAATCTATATATTTTGAGTGCCCACTATATGTGCTAGGTACTGAGCCAGGAACTTGGAATAAAAGGGTTTTTGTACTTGTGTTTTTAAAAATTTACTATCTTTCTCACAGCCTGTGTTTATTAACTCTGACTCCTTTTGACATAATCTAAATGCAGTGTAGAAAAACATCTTCAAACCTAATATCTATGGAGACTGCAGCTGCACACATAAAGAAATACTCAAGACAGTGTGTGCCATTCCCCTATTTGCAACTCTCACCTGCTCTGAGTTATGGCCAAGAAATACTGTATACAGAAAGGAGATGTCTGTAAAAGGCATCATTTGTCTTCCCAAGTTGAGAAGTCATTGGGAGAAGAGTATTTAGCTTCTTCTATGCATCTGGTCCCATCACTTCATGGGAAATAGATGGGGAAACAGTGGAAACACTGTCAGAATTTATTTTTTTTGGCTCGAAAATCACTACAGATGGTGACTGCAGCCATGAAATTAAAAGACGCTTACTCCTTGGAAGGAAAGTTATGACCAACCTAGATAGCATATTGAAAAGCAGAGACATACTTTGCCAACAAAGGTCCATCTAGTCAAGGCTATGGTTTTTCCAGTGGTCATGTATGGATGTGAGTTGGACTGTGAAGAAAGCTGAGCACCGAAGAATTGATGCTTTTGAAGTGTGTTGTTGGAGAAGACTCTTGAGAGTCCCTTGGACTGCAAGGAGATCCAACCAGTCCATTCTGAAGGAGATCAGCCCTGGGATTTCTTTGGAAGGACTAATGTTGAAGCTGAAACTCCAGTACTTTGGCCACCTCATGCAAAGAGTTGACTCATTGGAAAAGACTCTGATGCTGGGAGGGATTGGGGGCAGGAGGAGAAGGGGACGACAGAGGATGAGATGGCTGGATGGCATCAGCGACTCCATGGACATGAGTTTGAGTGAACTCCGGGAGTTGGTGATGGACAGGGAGGCCTGGCATGCCGTGATCCATAGGTTCGCAAAGAGTCAGACACGACTGACTGACTGAACTGAACTGAACTAATGCACCATACTAACAACTGAAAGGAAAAATCACTCTGACCAAAAAGAAAGAAACAAATTATGTGTGGTCATATATATAAATACATAATTTTATATGGTATACATAAAGATATAAATGTATATGCAACTTAATGTTTATTTTAATTATATATGTATAATTTATCTATGTACAAATACTGATACAATGGAAAATAATATTTAAAAATTATTTTTATTTTTTAAATTATCAGTTCAGTTCAATTCAGTCACTCAGTCATGTCTGACTCTTTGGTAACCCATGAATCACAGCATGCCAGGCCTCCCTGTCCATCACTACCTCCCAGAGTTCACTCAAACTCATGTCCATCGAGTTGGTGATGCCATCCAGCCATCTCATCCTCTGTCGTCCCCTTCTCCTCCTGCCCCCAATCCCTCCCAGCATCAGGGTCTTTTCCAATGAGTCAACTCTTTGCATGAGGTGGCCAAAGTACTGGAGTTTCACCTTTAGTATCATTCCTTCCAAAGAACACCCAGGGCTGATCTCCTTTAGAATGGACTGGTTGGATCTCCCTGTAGTCCAGGGGACTCGCAAGAGTCTTCTCCAACACCACAGTTCAAAAGTATCAATTCTTCGATGCTCAGCTTTCTTCACAGTCCAACTCACATCCATACATGACCACTGGAAAAACCATAGCCTTGACTGGATGGACCGTTGTTGGCAAAGTATGTCTCTGCTTTTCAATATGCTATCTAGGTTGGTCATAACTTTCCTTCCAAGGAGTAAGCATCTTTTAATTTCATGGCTGCAATCACCATCTGCAGTGATTTTCGAGCCAAAAAAAACAAAGTCTGACAGTGTTTCCACTGTTTCCCCATCTATTTCCCATGAAGTGATGGGACCAGATGCCATGATCTTCGTTTTCTGAATGTTGAGCTTTAAGCCAACTTTTTCACTTTCCACTTTCACTTTCATCAAGAGGCTTTTTAGTTCCTCTTCACTTTCTGCCATAAGGGTGGTGTCATCTGCATATCTGAGGTTATTGATATATAAAAGTATGATAATACATTTACAGGCGACTTGGAAAATACAGAACAAAGTTACATATAGCTCCACTATATATTATTAATATAATTATTTTTTAAGTGGATAAATTTAGATTTTTAGTTGAAGTTTCAATATCAGACTCTGAAAAATTAATGGAATGAATATATAGAAAAATAGAAGAATATAGTAGACCTGAGAAGTACCATGAGCTGATTGAACATAGGAAAATAACATAAAATTTTAAATAAGGCAGCTTTCATTGTAGGCATAGACTTGATCAAGTATCATCATACGTTTGTGTGTATGTGTGTGTGTGCGTGCACACAGGAGTGCATGGCCCATGTGGGTGTGTTGGGGTGAGGTGGAAGCTGGGGGAAGATGGAGATACCATGAGAAGGGGACTTTGCTGGTGGTCCTAGGGCTTCCCTGATAGCTCAGTTGGTAAAGAATCCACCTGCAGTGCAGGAGACCCTGGTTTGATTCCTGGGTCAGGAAGATCACTGGAGAAGGGGTAGGCTATCCACTCCAGTATTCTTGGGCTTCCCTTGTGGCTCAGCTGGTAAATAATTTGCCTGCAATGTGGGAGACCTGGGTTCGATTCCTAGGTTGGGAAGACCCCCTGGAGAAGGGAAAGGACTCCCACTCCAGTATTCTGGCCTGAAGAATTCCATGGATTGTATAAGTCCATGGCATTGCAAAGAGTTAGACACGACTGAGCAACTTTCACTTTCTTTCACTTCCTGGTGATCCAGTGGCTAAGACTCCACTCTCCCAATGCAGGGGGTCTGGGTTTGATCCCTGATCAGGGAACTAGATCCCTTGTGCCAAGGCTAAGACCTGATACAGCCAAATAAGTAATTTTTTTTTTTTTGGTAAAAGGAAGGGATGCAGAGCACAGAAAGAGAATCCTTTGGCATCTTCCATCATAATTATTGCATGGGTATGGAAGGTACAACAATCATGACCAGTAGTGATGGCAGGAGAAGGGATAGGATGGAAAAAAATGATTAGAGAATGCCAAGATGGTACCTTGACTACATTAATAGCATATACTGCTGCTAATTTAACATATAATACTATATATTTATATTTAATATTTTGACATATATGTACATATATACACAGATATCTATGCATAAGTTATGTACCAGTAGTAAATAGAAGAGTCTTCTACATTTTCAAAGTTTATAAATTATAAACAAAGTTTATAAATTATAAATGAACTTTCTTTAGATGATAGCAAGGTTAAGCCACCTTTATTTATAAATATAAACTGTATTTCAAAAGTAATTTAAAAATCCATCTGTTTCAAATTTGGAGTAAAAAATGAGTATATTTTAAAACTAATAAGATATGTATATCATTTACATCCATACCCAGCTATGATTACATGATTTTTTAAAAGCCAATAATTATTTCAGTATTCATCTAAAATATTCTGATTGAATAATGAGATAAATCTGCGATTAAGAGATGAAAGGAACATGTATATGTAAAATCATCAAAGAGTATACTTGAGAGAATTACACAAATGCTTGAGGAAAACTTATGTAAATATTTTTTAGAAACTTAAATGCAAAAAAGTTCTAAAAGTAGTATGTTATCTCATAAATATGTATCATTCTAAAAGTAATGCTGAAAGCATAAAGCATTCCTTTTTGGGATAAACAATATTTAATGAAAATAGGAAAACACTTCAGAAGCGTCTTGATTGCTAAGTGTTTACATCAGCTACAACTATTTCACTAAAAAATAAACATAGATGTTTCAGCAAAGAGGACAAGTGATGTATGCTTTTTCTTCATCATATCTGGCTTAAGGATTAGATATTTCAAAGATATTGTTTTAAGAGCTTTAAACTAAGAACTAAGTTGAACAGTAGAGTATATTTTCAAGGAAATTTTCTAACTACAAGTTCCTTTCACTAGCTCTGCAGTTATTTTCATTCTCCCAGTTATGGCCTCGTGGTCTTAGAACACAGAGAACAGAAGGCACAGACAGAGCATGGATGAAAGAGACACTGGGCTAGAGGATGGCATGCCCACTAATGCTAGGAATTTGAGATCCACTTGGCATCCCACTCCAGTATTCTTGCCTGGAAAATCAATCAAGATGCTTTCGAAGGAGCCTGGTGGTCCAAGGGGTCGCAAAGAGTCGGACACGACTTCACTTTTACTTTCTTTCACTTTCATAAAAATAACTGGCTAATATTGAGTGCTTACCACATGCCAAGTATTGTGAAAGATGGTTTTTCATTTATTTAAAAAATTTAATCCTTCCAAAACCCTGTGAGAGTTAATCATTACCCCCATGTGCAGGTGAGGAAACAAAGACGTAGCATGATTTATGTGAACTGCCCGAGGTTGAGCAACTAGAAAACAGGCAGCGCAGGATGAAACTTAGAAAGCTATGCCTTTAACCACTACTCTCGACGGCCAGCCATATGAAAACCCAACTATAACTCTTTATGATTAATTTTCTCTCTGGAAGTCAGAGACCTGTAAAATAAGCTGCCCAAGGTTATTTCACAGATTAAGTGTCAGAGCAGGATTTAAACCCAATCTGTTTGACTCCAAAGCCACCTTCCACTGTGCTTTGCTGCCTTTCATTTGACATGTTGCCAAATACTTGTGCCACATACTGGCATCTGCAGCTTATTGGACAGTGGCATCTGGTCAAGGACCCTCACAGGGTGCTAGGCATGAGTAGGGGCCAGAGGAGGACCCATGCCTTAAAGTCCATCCAACCTGTCCAGTTGCAGGTCACAATCTGTTTTCTTTATGCCATGGTGACTCAAAGGACTGGCATCCTCTGCAGTATGGAACTGACCACAGTGTCTCAAAATGAGTTAAAATGTGTGAATAGCCATAAATCATGAGAGGTGTACTCAAATCAAAAAGTCAGACTAGGCATATTATTAATAATAAGGAGAATAAGAATATCATATATGTACTGGAGTTTCTAGAAATTAAACAAACAGTAAGAAATTTATCTGAATATGTATAATCTGTTATGCAACTAAAATACTGACTTGCTTAGAAACTGATTTTTAAATTAATGCATCCTCTTGTAGCTATTAATCATGATACTATCCATTATTATGGATAGTAATCAAAATAAGCATTATTCTTTGGAAAAACTTGATGTCAGTAACGCATATCCTTTATTACTACATATCCTAATATTACAGTATTCTGCCTCAGTGCCAGTTGTGTAGATCTGTGGGTGAATTTCCTCAAAATAGTCCTTGAGGGTCTAGATACTTAAAAGTGTGTATGTGTGCTTTATAATAGCTTGAATGTGGATATGCTGACAATGGAAATAAGAACTTTAGAATTATTAGAAATGCACGCCCTCAAACAGATTGTTTTTAGTGAATACAGAGGCGTTTTGAACTTTGCCCAAACAGGTGTTTTGTGCAGAGAAGGCTGCTGAGACCAAATGCTAGAATTATTAAGGAACCATTAGAGAAATTTGAGATAGAAAGAGTGCAATGAAAGGACAGAATTTGATGAGACAAATGACCTTTCAGCGTTGCTAAGGAATTCTGATGGTGAATTTTTCTCCTAATCCAATAGCCAGCAAGTAAAGCAATAAATCTGAACCTGCCCGACCACTAGGAAATCATTTCTCCTGTGAAAAGGAGTTATAATAGGAAGCAGAACTCAGATGGTTGAGCTGATGAAGTCCTGCCCCCATAGGGCCCATCCTTCAGTGGTGCGCTTTCCCGAGAGTACCGGGGCTGATAAGCTGCTGACTCGTGGAGTCTTGCCCCTGCCAGCTGACATTAAGTGGCCAGACACAGAGCAGACCTGTTCCTCTGCATCAGCCAGCCTCACCCTCCTCCTGTCCCAGACAGAAGGGACCCCAGGGCAGTCCAGGCCGACCCAGTGTGACACGGGGACTTCTGCCATGTACTTCTTTTCCCTCCTCCATCTGTTGATTCCTTCAAGTCTGGAGAACTGGATAAAATCCCTGAAGAAATAGAACTCATCACTGTCCTGCCAGGAGACGCTATAATTTAAGAAAAAGGTTTTTTCTTCACTAAGGAGTGGATGTTATTGAGATTGTTTTAGGGCTCTCTTTATTTGACAAAACTTGAAAAAAATACTTGCTACATTTTGTGACAAAAATAAAGCAAATACGCATAAATAAAATAAGCAAAGCCTGTCTAAAAGGTATTTTATACCCAAAGTTCCCATTATGTGCCGATTTATTATTCTTTGTAAGTTATTGCACTGGTTAAGTTGCTGCCAAGTGAACCATTTTTAAGGATAGAGTTATAGCCGTGGTCTAGATCCCGGACCAAGTGTTGTTGTTGTTGTTTTCCTGTTTTGTTTTCCTTCTCTCCATAACTTCATTGTTCTGTATTTTAAGAAAGTCTAATAGAAGATAGTCTAACCATAGGATTGGATTATTCTTTCACCAGGATTGCCTGTTTGAGAAATTTCATGATGCTAACACATTAAGGGATATGTCCTATAAGTGATTATAGCTAATTGAATGAGTTTTCTAAACAGCAGAAGAAAAGGCTGATGAACTTCAAGTGAGATTCTTGAGGGATTAATTCACTATTAAATCTACTACTCTGCATCTTGTCCACATGTGGTTATCAGACAGATGTTCCTTTTAACGCCTTGCTCAAGGCACAGCCATGACACTGGTTAGCTCTCAAAATATGTTAACACAAATAAGATCTCCCTTAGGAAAAAAAAATTTTAAGCCAAAGCCCTAGGAAAAGATGATGCCAAAAAATGTGTTTTCAAGAAAGAAGCAAACAACCTAATTTCTGATGAGGCTGCTTCTCTGATCCACTGGGAGAGGCTCCCTGGTCCACAGGCCTGGAGTTGATTTAGTATGGAAAAGCTAAAAGATCAACTTTTAGCAATGTGGGGAGAGGAGCAATTTGGGGTATTGGGCTGGGAACTGGGAATCCTGGGTTCTAATCCTGGACTTTGCCAGTAACATGCTGGGCCAGGTTAGGCAATGTTATTGTATCCCTCGCATTTCAGTTCTCTTATTTAATAGATGACAGGTAAGGCTTTTTAGCAGGTCACTATGATAGTTGCCAACCTAACATGCCATGGTCTCAGCCACACTTGAACTAGCATGAATATCTTAAGTCAGACATACTGCTTAATAGTAATTGGCAACACCTTTCAGATTCTCTTGTAAGTGTATTTGGAATTATACACTGTGTGCACAAGTGATTTTTTTCTTTACTTATTTCTAAGTAATCATGAATATAAGACAGTTGCATTACGTGTTTAGTTCCAAGAAGGAGAATATAGTTGTAGGATAATTTCGGAAGATTCTGTATTTAAGGGACAGTCACTTTTACTACATTCCTACTGAAAATCCTAAATAGGATTTTACATTTCCCAGGAACTAATAATTCTACAAGTATCCCTGAATTTTATCCAAGAAGAGGTCTCAGTGAAATGGTGAGAGTATGTTTCTTAAACCATGATTTTTTTCTACATTTTTTTCTAATCAAGTAATTAGAATAAGCTAATTCATTAATTCATTTTGCTATTTCTCAGATCAGATCAGATCAGTCACTCAGTCGTGTCCGACTCTTTGCGACCCCATGAATCGCAGCACGCCAGGCCTCCCTGTCCATCACCAACTCCCGGAGTTCACTCAGACTCACGTCCATCCAGTCAGTGATGCCATCCAGCCATCTCATCCTCTGTCGTCCCCTTCTCCTCCTGCCCCCAATCCCTCCCAGCATCAGAGTCTTTTCCAATGAGTCAACTCTTTGCATGAGGTGGCCAAAGTACTGGAGTTTCAGCTTCAACATTAGTCCTTCCAAAGAAATCCCAGGGCTGATCTCCTTCAGAATGGACTGGTTGGATCTCCTCGCAGTCCAAGGGACTCTCAAGGGTCTTCTCCAACACCACAGTTCAAAAGCATCATTTCTTCGGCACTCAGCCTTCTTCACAGTCCAACTCTCACATCCATACATGACCACAGGAAAAACCATAGCCTTGACTAGACGAACCTTTGTTTGCTATTTCTGAGTGTCTACTAAGTGTAGATTACTGCTAGGAACTGTGGAGATTAGAGAAATAAATGAGACACAATTCTTGCCCTCAGTATAGGATTATGCTTATATGCTCACAGGATCAGAGAAGGCAATGACGCCCTACTCCAGTACTCTTGCCTGGAAAATCCCATGGACGGAGGAGCCTGGTAGGCTGCAGTCCATCGGGTCGCTAAGAGTTGGACATGACTGAGCGACTTCACTTTCACTTTTCACTTTCATGCACTGGAGAAGGAAATGGCAACCCACTCCAGTGTTCTTGCCTGGAGAATCCCAGGGACGGGGGAGCCTGGTGGGCTGCTGTCTATGGGGTCGCACAGAGTCGGACACGACTGATTCGACTTAGCAGCAGCAGCAGCAGCAGCTCATAGGATTCAGACATTCAAAGAACTAATAGAATATGTCAGTTATTTCCATACTATATTCCTTTTTTTCCTCTCCTTGTTCTACTTATATCAATGCAAGGAGAAGAAACATATGCCATTTTTTAAAAGACCATATTGATAGGGGGTAATGCTTTATCACCAGGGAGAAAGTTTTTCTGGTGCAGAGAGGAGTCATCTTTAGTCTGGTGATGCTAGGGTTGAAACCATGCACAAACTATGTCCATTTTGAAACACAACCTGCACTAATCCTTAGGCATCAGGGTGTGCCTGACATTCATGTCAGCACTCCTTTGAAGGCTGCTGTTTTGCATCACAAAGCAGCTTCAGAGAACCCTTGCGTAGGTGTGGTGAGCATTGCTTCCTATCTCTGTAGCAACTGCAGTATGTCTTCTTTCCATCCATACAAAGACTGGGAGCGTGAGAAATATCACAGGGCAGAGGGCCTGGGGTGCTGCAAAACTGGACAGGACTCGTTTGCTGTACCCTTGGATGAAGTGCAGACGAGGAAGCCCTAATCTGATACTGGATGCTTCCAGATTTTTCATGCCAAACCGCATGAGAAATTGGATCGCTACAGACTAACCTTCAGTCAGTGAAGGTTGGCTACGAACGACACAATAAACATGAGAGATATATGGTGACCACACCCAGTTGCAGTGAAAGGCTTGTTTTACTGTTCTTTGGTGGCAAGACTTGACCTCACAGAGTCACTTGGAGGAGAAAGGAGATATGTCAGAAAGTGGAGGATTTTCAGCCAGTTAAGAATGGTGTGAAGGTGGGATTGGTCACCCACTCAGTGTTCACAGCACAGACAAACCAGGACTGCATGCCCACAGTTGGAGATGAAGGAAGTCAAGTTTTTGATTCGAACTGTTCTGTCTCTGTGATTCTGTGGCTTAACTCATCTTTTAAAAGTCTCTACTGGAGACTTTGAAGTAGATAAGTGTAGTACAGATTTTCCTCAGTTCTGTCCCATGCAGTATGAATTCTTGGAGTTTCCTGTTATACCAGAAGTAAAGGAGTTCTGTGATGAAACATGTTTGGAAACCACTGGACACTTAGACCCTAGATCCCTTTGCTGGGGATTCATGGTGGGCATGACCAGTGCATTTGACCAGTGAAAGTGGAAGTCGCTCAATCGTGTCAGACTCTCTGTGACCCAATGGACTGTAGTCCATGGAATTCTCTAGGCCAGAATACTGGAGTGGGTAGCCTTTTCCTTCTCCAGGGGATCTTCCCAATGCAGGGATCGAACTCAGGTCTTCCCCATTGCAGGTGGATTCTTTACCAGCTGAGTCACAAGGGAAATCCAAGAATACTGGAGTGGGTAGCCTATCCCTTCTCCAGCGGATCTTCCCGACCCAGGAATCGAACTGGGGTCTCCTGCATTGCAGGCAGATTCTTTATCAGCTGATCAAGTTGGTAGTAAAGCAACTTGCTTTAACTTTAACTTGGTATTTCCCAAGCATTTATTTCAAACACTGTAACTCATTGTTTTCATAAAGCTAGTGTTCCAAAATCCACAGCTTGAGAAATGTCCTGTGATAAAAAGAACGTGACTTTTTGAGTCATGGCAGCTTGGCGGCAAGTGTGATTAAAGCCACCGATTAATTGCTTGAGCTTAAAGGAGCTTGTTACCATGGTGAGCTTTCATGCCTTTATCTGGAAAATGGAGGAAATATACATGTTGGTTTTTATGGGTATTAAAATAAGTCTTATAAAATGCCTAATGGTACCTGGGCAACAGTAGGTACTCAATAAATTATGACTACTTCTGTCATTACTATTATCAGGACTTTTTTCTTTTTTTCACTTGTGCACCTAATCATTCCTCTTGCAGTTTAAAATCTACTTCCTTTTATCTGTCTTCAGTGGAGATGGGAATAGTGTCATTAATCATTAAAATAACCCTGATTGCAAAATTTGGTAAAACAGCTGTGGCTTCAAGGCCCAGTCTTTGCCATGGGACAAACGACCTCAGCTGTGTGGTCCCCAGACCCTAATTTCAGGACGGAGCTTTATTTTAATCATTCCTCCCTGATAAACCAGAGCTGACGGGTGCAGTATCACAAAGGAGCCCTAAGCAGAGTGTCTGAAGGTTGAAGAACATCT
Source organism: Bubalus kerabau (assembly GCF_029407905.1). NCBI lineage: Eukaryota > Metazoa > Chordata > Mammalia > Artiodactyla > Bovidae > Bubalus > Bubalus kerabau. The sequence goes on along the minus strand of NC_073624.1, from coordinate 37,686,291 downwards.
GCTCAAACAGTAGTTCCCTTCTCTGAACTTCCACAAAATTTTGTTTCAACTCCAGTTATAGGACTAGTGTTTTGGGATTTTTTTTTTTAAGATAGATTTTAAAAATATTCATCTTTGGCTGTGCTGGGTCTTCGCTGCTGCCTGTAGGCTTTCTCTAGTTGCGGACAGTGAGGGGCTACTCACTAGCTGTGTTGCAACTGTTTCTCATTGCGGTGGCTTCTCTTGTTGCAGAACATGGGCTCTAGGGCACACAGCCTTCAGTAGTGGCAGCGCATGGTCTCAGTAGCTGAAGCTCCTGGACTCGAGAGCACAGGCTCAGTAGTTGTGGCACACACGCTTAGTTGCTCTGAGGCAATATAGGATCTTTCCGAATCAGGGATAGAGCCTGCGTCTCCTGCACTGGCAGGTGGGTTCGTTCTTTACCACCGAGCCACCAGGGAAGCCCATCATTATATTTTGAAGTTCATCTCTTAACAATCAGATGATTATCATCATATAACTTTTTATATGTGTCATTTTGTTGGGTATTGTGAGATGATTAGTAAAAAAAAAAGTTTCATTCCCACTAGGGATTTACAGTCTCCTTTAAATGTTATGCTTTGAAGAAGTCATTTCACCTAAACACAGGGAGGAAACAAATTTTCTTAATGGTGTCGCTGAATCTTCACTGAATTAAGAAATTCAGAAATCATATGTATTCCACAACTTTTTCCATGAGAGAAAAATACAGTTTAAAATTAGGTATTTAGGAAGGACTATCTTATAAATTTAAATTTCATTTCAATTTTATACCAGGTCTTTAAAATATTTATTCATCAGATTACATTAGTGATTCCATATATTATTATCCTCAGACTCCTTCTGGTAGCTTTCTATATAGGAATCAACAAATATTTTTGAATAAAGGGAATCACGACTAAATTAAGTTCGGTGACTTCTAGATGGCACAGTATGTGGGCATGCCATTGCATTCTGTGTTTTTTTTTTTTTTTTTTAGAAGAGAAATTTAACAGTAAAAGCTAAGAGGGAAACATTGATGTTGGTAACAATCCAAACGTAAGGCAATAAGAGATTAGCCGACAGTGAGGGAAGGTGGGAAACTGGAGATGCCAGTTTGTTAGAAGGGACTTATAGGAATGAGTTTTCCTACTACCATCACTGTTACACAGTGCTTTAGATTTTCACAGCTCTGCACCTTCCATTTCGGCTGAGGGAGAAACATTTCTTAGGTCAACTAAAGCTTTTCCTCATTTCTAACTTTTAAAACATGCAGATGAACCATAATTTTTCTGTTTTTGTCCTCTAAACCAAAATATGACTTGAGTTGTGAATGCATCTTTGGTTTTACCGATTTCTCTGGTAATTTACATTGGTTGGCTCATTGATAGGAAAGTAGGAAAGAATTGTGGCATCTGGGGTTACATCAATCAATGTTTGAGTGTTCTTTACGCTAATATTGCCCAACTTATTTTCATCTTATAAACTGCATAGAAACCCTAAGTGTCTTAAAATAGATTCTTCCCAGGGTTCATACAGCTAGTCCAAGGAAGTTACATCACTCCCCACCAGCTCCAAAACACCCAGGCTTTCCTCATGTTACTGAACTCATGTATCTTCCAAACGAGATCAAGTCTCTTCGACTAAAAATCACAAATTGATTCTGACTCACAGATGAAAGCAATTATGTCACTTAGTGCTTTGTCATACAAACAACATAAAGTGAACCCATATGTTTTGGGTCTTTCTCAAAGGTTTCTCAAGACTTTCAGGACAGATAGAGCATATCTAACTTTACTGCAAAGGTTAATCAAATTTTTTTCTTCCTTAATATATAAAAGCTCACAGTTTCAAAATCACTTGCTCTTCTAACTATAGGTGTACAAGAAAAATAAACATGTTATTAAGTGCTTTAGTAATACCAGGTGCTGGGTGTGTGTTCAGTTGCTCAGTCATATCCGACTCTTTGTGGCCCCATGGATTGTAGTTCACCAGGCTCCTCTGTCCATGGGATTCTCCAGGTAAGAATATTGGAGTTGGTTGCCATGCCCTCCTCCAGGGGATCTTCTCCACCCAGGGACTGAACCCCGAGTCTCCTGCTTTGGCAGGCAGATTTTTTACCACTAGCGCCACGTGGGAAGGCTGGGGTGAGGAATAATTAGGTCTCTTATATGCTGCTGATGGGAGTATAAATTAATATGATCACTTCAGAAAATCATTTTTCAGTATTTGCTAAAGCTGAAGCTAAAGCTTTCCAGGTGGCACTAGTGGTAAAGAGCCTGCCTGCCAATGCAAGAAACATAAGAGACATGGGTTTGATCCTGGGTCGGGAAGATCCAAGGCATGGCAACCTACTCCAGTATTCTTGCCTGGAGAATCCCTATGGACAGAGGAGCCTGGGGGGCTATAGTCCATGTGGTCACACAGAGTTGGACACGAATGAAGCAACTTAGTGTGCATACAAAGCTGAATACATGCATACTCATTGACAAAGCAAGGGTTACATAATATGTAGCTGTGTTCATCAAAAACCATGCATAAGCATGTTCATAGCAGCACTCTTCATAGCTAGCAACTAGTAACTATTCAAATGTCTACCAACATTGGAATGGGTAAGTAAATTGAAATGTATTTATGTAATTGGATACCACAGAGCAGTGAGATTTCAGAAACCACTGCTACACAAAACCATATGCTTGAAGTTCAGAAACTTACATTGGGCAGAAGAAGTACTTGCAGTATGATTCCATTTACATAAAATTCAAAAACAAAGCCAGAATACTGATTGCCTTGGAGTGCTAGGGACTAGGAGAGGGCATGGAGAAGGGCTGTTCTGGGGTGTCTTAAACTCATCGGGCTGTGTACTTGTGACCTGTGTACTTCTCTGAACATGTGTTACATATTTCCCTTAAAAGTATATTTAAATTCTCTAGTGTTAAAGTTAAGATATTGAACTGATGGCACTCCACATAATGCTATATAAATTAATATGAAAATTGGTTACCATTTTTTCCAGAAAAATCTTAAACGATTCAACACATTTATGACTCAAGTTTCATGAGCTTTCCCTCTTACATTGAACTTCATCCTCGACATTTGATGTCCTGTTTCTTTCAATGCATGAGTTAGTTGCCTCTCTGTTTGTGTCTGAAATGTAGCTCCCAGAGGCAAAGGATCATTCATTTTATAACTTCTGTTTACCAGAGATACCCAAAGTTCATGAATAGCATTTTCTCAGTCTCTGCAGAGGTAGGAGAAGGCAGTGATGCTCTGTGATTTCTGACTCAGTTTTGCTATAATTGATTAAACAAGATGAAATATGTAAAAACTGCATTGTAAACTTAAGTGCAATTCAGATGTTTGATATAATGTGTCTCATTATTTCAAAACATTTCTCAGTAAATATGCAACATTAAGAAATCGATTAATGCTGCAGTCCATGGGGTCACAAAGAACTGGACATGACTTAGCAACTGAACAAAGACAACGACCATACCTCTCATCTATTCTTCGAAGGGCCCATTTATCTTTCTTAAACATCATTTTCTCTCCTTTAAATTGCCTGCATTCTCCCTCCCCTTTTGGTATTAAGATGATATAAAGCTCTTGAATCTCAAAAAAAAAAAAAAAGAAAGAAATCGATTAAAAGAAGCAACCAGAAGTGAAATCCTTCAACGAAAACATCAACTATAAGATAAATCTCTGGACGGGGTTTGCCCATTCACATGCGTGTATTGAAAGCATTTTGACATTCTAAGTGACTGTAAAAAGATAAAAATGACCATTCTTAATAAGAAAATATAACTTACCTTTCTGTACTTTTTTGTACTGTTGCTATGTAATCATATAAGATCAAGTATTCTCTGTTTCGCAGGATGTTATTTTACGGGCAGTTCACAATTTCATTGTGGTATTAAAGAATAAGCACCACACTGATGAAGTTCCTTGGGCACCAGACATGCTTCTGTCAGTGGCCAGAGGACCTTGGAAAGGAGTTTAGAGTGGCAAAAAATTAGAGATGAACCTGCCATTTTGCCAATGAAGATGCCAAGACTGTGAAATACTAGATTACTAGCAATGGATCCAGGACTAGCACCTGGATTCTAAAATTCTCTAAAAACTAGTATGCCATTATTATAATACTTTGTCCAAAGAGAGCAATTTTTTAAGTTACATAATTTACAATATATAAACCAAGTCAATTGCAAAATCGTAAAACTGGCATCTGACTATTTCTTCAATTACTCAATCTTTTTATTTTTTATTTTTTTAAGATTTTTTTATTTTTAATTTTTTAATATAAATTTATTTATTTTAATTGGAGGTTAATTACTTTACAATATTGTATTGGTTTTGCCATACATTTATAGTTCACTTTAATTTTGAAGAGTTGATATATAACTATCTAGGCTTTTCTCTTCTGCATTAAAGCATAGGTTTTTCTGTATTAGAATTTAAGGACTACACAGTCATACACTCACACACACACAAACATATATGTTTTAGATGAGAAGTAGCTCCTTTCATTCCTTGTAGTTGGGATCTCCCATAATTTCGAATTCCAATTCATTCTAGCATTGAAGATTGGTATAGAGTTAAGGGTCATGAGAGCACAGACAGTACAGGAAAAATAGAAGTTTTCTTTCAAAGACCATAACATTTCTTATTATATGTCTCATTTTTATCAAAAATGGAAAAGCAAGTCCCCATCTATTTCACTGCATAGATTGATCAATGAAACTTTACTACTTTGAAGTTGTAAGAAGTTTGGTTGCTAACCAAATTGAGAAAATAAAAGCATAACTTTCCTTTTTGCCAGAGGAGATGAAATAATACAAGAAAAAATTCAAAATAAAGATTTTCATCTAGAACCTTAAAATGTATTTCTCGTCTACTAGATGTATAATTTTGTGATGACTAAATCACTTGAAAGCTCAGAAATGGTAAAACAAACAAACAAACAAACAAAAAGCCATGAGAATTGGTTTTGAGGTAGCATCTTGCTGCTTTCATCTTGGGCAAGCCATTTGGTCTCTCCTTAACAGGTTTCATGTGACAATTAGGCGGGATTACATCTGTGAAAATGCTCTGGAAAACAAAGTTTGTAATTGTAAAATGGTATTATTGTTATTAACTCAATATACATGCCTGCTAAAAGGCTGGCATAATTTTTTCCGTGCTGGCAAGCCCTTTTCTGTTTTGCACCTTCCTCCCTACTTCCAAATTTTCTTCAAGATTTTTTTGCAAGTATGTTTTCTTGAGCCCAATTTTAAGAATCAATAGGAGAAAACAGTGGATTCCCAGTACATTACAGAGAAAAATAATTAGTTAAAATGAGAAAATTATTTCACAGTTTTAAGAGATGTCATCAAAAACTCCTTTGGTGAGAAGAAAATGCAATCTGTGAGTCACAGATCCACACACAGACATCACAGTGTAGTCCTGTTGTCAAAATATCCACTCTGTGAATGATAATCCCATGAATTGAAATACATGGAGAAATGTGCCTCGTGCAATGTATTTTTGCTGTTGATTGCTATGTTTAAGGATAGATGTATTGTAGAAAGAATACTTTTATTTTTGATAGAACATACAATAGCATGAAAAAAATGAAAAGTGAAAGTGTTAGTCGATCAGTCGTGGACTCTTTGCGACCCCATGGACTGCAGCCTGCCAAGCTCCTCTGTCCATGGAATTTTCCAGGCAAGAATACTAGAGTGGGTAGCCATTCCCTTCTCCAGGGGATGTTCTCGTCCAGGGATTGAACCTGGTTTTCCTGCATTCAGGCAGATTCTTTACCATTTAAGCCACCAGGGAAACCCATATAATAGAATTTGTGCTAAGTCGCTTCAGTCATGTCCCACTCTGTGCAACCCTATGGACTGTAGCCTGCCAGGCTCCTCTGTCCATGGGATTCTCCAGGCAAGAATACTGGAGTGGGTTGCTGTGTCCTCCTGCAGGAGATCGTCCCAACCCAGGGATGGAACCTGCGTCTCTTACATCTGCATTGGCAGGCTGGTTCTTTACTGCTGAGCCACCAGGGAAGCCCATATAATAGCATACTTTGTATTAATACTTACAGAAATAGATGTATGCGGAATTGTCAATAATCTAAACATACCTAGAGACAAGACTAATTCAAAGAAGTTCTATTCATGTCACAATTGACTCTACTACTTTACTACTGATAAATGTTTAAGATTCTATATTTGCAAGTCATATTTAACTAATATTGATGAAGTGCCTTGGCAAAGCACTGTGCATGGTGCTAAGGCTTTGTATAGATGACAAACATTCCTTTCCATCTTATCACCGAGTTTCTCATTTCTCTAGGTTATAAGCTCTGGGCAGAAATCATGTTTTATAGTGCAAAAAGGCAAATTAGGGGGAAAAAAGGACATAATAAATGGTCTTAGGAGAAAGAATGAAGGAACCTAAGATGATAAAAGCTACAAGAAGGAAGTTATGACTTTTAGTTTTATTAATTAAATAAATTTATGGATAAAGGCTCAATATCATCAAGGTAATCAGTGCTTTCTGACTTGATCTATAAGTTCAATGCAATCCCACTCAAAATCTTAGAAGGTTACTTTGTAAATATTGACAAACTTACTCTAAATTTAATACAGAAAGGCAAAAGACCCAGAGTAGCCAACAGAATATTGGAGAGGAACAGAGTTAGGGGACTGACACTACCTGACTTCAAAATTTATTATGAGGTTACAGTAATCAAGATGATACGATATTGATGAAAGCATAGACAAATAGATCGATGGAACAGAGGAGAGAGCCTATAAAGAGACCCACACAAATATCACCAACTGACCTTTGACAAGGGCTTCCCTGGTGGCTTAGACAATAAAGAAACTGCCTGCAATGCAGGATATCCTGATTCAGTCCCTAGATCAGGAAGATCCCCTGGAGAAGGGAATGGCTACCCACTCCAGTATTCTTGCCTGGAGAATTCCATGGACAGAGGAGCCTGATGGGCTACAGTCTATGGGATCGAAAAGAGCAGACATGACTGAGTGACTAACACTTTCAATTTTCTTTGACAAAGGAGCAAAGACAATACACTATAGCAAAGATAGCTTTCTCAATAAATGGTACTGGAATAACTGAATATCTATGTGCAAAGGAGTGGAACTCAACACAGACCTTACACCTTTCACAAAACCTAACTCAAAATGGATCTTAGACCTAAATGTTAAAACACAAAACTATAAAACTCCTTGAAGATAGCATAGAAAAAAATATAGATGACCTTGGATCTGGCGATGACTTTTTAGATACAACACAAAAGGCACAATTTGTGAAAGAAAAAAAGTCGACAAGTTGGACTTCATTAAAAAAATAAAACAAAACTTCTATTTTGTGAAAGACACTGTTAAGAGAATGAAAAGACAAGTAATGACTGCTTAAAAAAAATTGGCAAAACACATATCTGATAAAGGACTGGTATCCAAAATATGCAAAGAAATCTTAACATTCATTATAAGAAATAAGAAAACAACCAGATTCAAAGATGGGCAAAAGATCTGAAGAAACCCCTCACCAAAGAAAATATAGATGGCAAAGTAGCCTATGAAAATATGCTCCACGTCATAGAGCAGGGAAAGGCAAATTAAAATAACAATGAGATACTAGTATATACACCTATTAGAATGGCCGAAATCCAGAATACTGACCGCACCAAATGCTAATGAGGACATGACGGAAGAACTCTCATTCGTTGCTGATGGAAATACAAAACGGTAGACACTTTGGAGGACAATATGTCAGTTTCTTAGAAACCTGAACTTGTGCTCTTATCATAAGATCTAGCAATCGCACTTCTTGGTAATTACCTAAATGAATTAAAGACCTGTCCACACAAAAACCTAGCAGTTCTATTGCAGTTTTATCCATGATTGCTAAAACTTGAAAGTTACCAAGATATCCCTCAATAAATGGATGGATAAACAAATTGTAGTACATCCATACAATGGAATACCATTAACAATAAAAAGAAAACAGCTATTAAGTCATGAAAAGACATGGAAGAAATATAAATGCACATTGCTAAGCAAAAGAAATCAATCTAAAAAGTTTACTAAATGTGTGATTCCAAACATATGACATTCAGTTCAGTTCAGTTCAGTCGCTCAGTCATGTCTGACTCTTTGCGACCCCATGAATTGCAGCACGCCAGGCCTCCCTGTCCGTCACCAACTCCCGGAGTTTACCCAAACTCAGGTCCATCGAGTCAGTGATGCCATCCAGCCGTCTCACCCTCTGTTGTCCCCTTCTCCTCCTGCCCCCAACCCCTCCCAGCATCAGGGTCTTTTCCAGTGAGTCAACTCTTCGCATGAGGTGGCCAAAATATTGGAGTTTCAGTTTCAGCACCAGTCCTTCCAATGAACACTCAGGACTAATCTGCTTTAGGATGGACTGGTTGGATCTCCTTGCAGTCCAAGGGACTCTCAAGAATCTTCTCCAACACAACATCTATGCTTTTGAAGGAGCAACAATTTTGCTTTTTCAAAAGCATCAATTCTTTGGCACTCAGCTTTCTCCACAGTCCAACTCTCACATCCATATATGACCACTGGAGAAACCATAGCCTTGACTAGACGGACCTCTGTTGGCAAAGTAATGTCTCTGTTTTTGAATATGGTATCTGGGTTGGTCATAACTTTCCTTCCAAGGAGTAAGCGTCTTTTAATTTCATGGCTGTAGTCACCATCTGCAGTGATTTTGGAGCCCAAAAAAGTAAAGTCTGACACTGTTTCCCCTGTTTCCCCATCTATTTCCCATGAAGTGATGGGACCACATGCCATGATCTTCGTCTTCTGAATGTTGAGCTTTAAGCCAACTTTTTCACTCTCCTCCTTCACTTTCATCAAGAGGCTTTTGAGTTCTTCTTCACTTTCTGCCATAAGGGTGGTGTCATCTGCATATCTGAGGTTATTGATATTCCTCCCGGCAATCTTGATTCCAGCTTGTGCTTCTTCCAGCCCAGCGTTTCTCATGATGTACTCTGCATATAAGTTAAATAAGCACGGTGACAATATACAGCTGTGAAGTATTCCTTTTCGTACTTGGAACCAGTCTGTTGTTCCATGTCCAGTTCTAACTGTTGCTGCCTGACCTGCATATAGGTTTCTCAAGAGGCAGATCAGGGAGTCTGGTATTCCCATCTCTTTCAGAATTTTCCACAGTTTATTGTGATCCACACAGTCAAAGGCTTTGGCATAGTCAATAAAGCAGAAATAGATGTTTTTCTGGAACTCTCTTGCTTTTTCCATGAACCAGCGGATGTTGGCAATTTGAAATCTGGTTCCTCTGCCTTTTCTAAAACCAGTTTGAACATCAGGAAGTTCACAGTTCATATATTGCTGAAGCCTGGCTTGGAGAATTTTGAGCATTACTTTACTAGCGTGTGAGATGAGTGCAATTGTGTGGTAGTTTGAGCCTTTCTTTGGGATTGGAATGAAAACTGACCTTTTCCAGTCCTGTGGCCACTGCTGAGTTTTCCAAATTTGCTGGCATATGAGTGCAGCACTTTCACAGCATCATCTTTCAGGATTTGAAATAGCTCAACTGGAATTCCATCCCCTCCACTAGCTTTGTTCATAGTGATGCTTTCTAAGGCCCACTTGACTTCACATTCCAGGATGTCTGGCTCTAGATCAGTAATCACACCATCGTGATTATCTGGGTCATGAAGATCTTTTTTGTACAGTTCTTCTGTGTATTCTTGCCACCTCCTCTTAATATCTTCTGCTTCTGTTAGGTCCATACCATTTCTGTCCTTTTTTGAGCCCATCTTTGCATGAAATGGTTCACTTGGTATCTCTAATTTTCTTGAGGAGATCTCTAGTCTTTCCCATTCTGTTGTTTTCCTCTATTTCTTTGCATTGATCACTGAAGAAGGCTTTCTTATCTCTCCTTGCTATTCTTTGGAACTCTGCATTCAGATGCTTACATCTTTCCTTTTCTCCTTTGCTTTTTGCTTCTCTTCTTTTCACAACTATTTGTAAGGCCTCCTCAGACAGCCATTTTGCTTTTTTGCATTTCTTTTCCATGGGGATGGTCTTGATCCCTGTCTGCTGTACAATGTCATGAACCTCAGTCCATAGTTCATCAGGCACTCTATCTATCAGATCTAGTCCCTTAAATCTATTTCTCACTTCCACTGTATAATCATAAGGGATTTGATTTAGGTCATACCTGAATGGTCTAGTGGTTTTCCCCACTTTCTTCAGTTTAGTCTGAATTTGGCATTGAAGAGTTTATGATCTGAGTCACAGTCAGCTCCTGGTCTTGTTTTTGCTGACTGTATAGAGCTGCTCCATCTTTGCCCTGCTTCATTCCATACTCCAAGGACAAATTTGCCTGTTACTCCAGATGTTTCTTGACTTCCTACTTTTGCATTCCTGTCCCCTATAATGAAAAGGACATCTTTTTTGGGTGTTAATTCTAAAAGGTCTTGTAGGTCTTCATAGAACTGTTCAACTTCAGCTTCTTCAGCATTACTGGTTGGGCCATAGGCTTGGATTACTGTAATATTGAATGTCTTGCCTTGGAAATGAACAGAGATCATTCTGTCATTTTTGAGATTGCATCCAAGTACTGCATTTCGGACTGTTTTGTTGACCATGATGGCTACTCCATTTCTTCTAAGGGATTCCTGCCCACAGTAGTAGATATAATGGTCATCTGAGTTAAATTCACCTATTCCAGTCCATTTTAGTTTGCTGATTCCTAGAATGTCAATGTTCACTCTTGCCATTTCCTGTTTGACCACTTGCCTTGATTCATGGACCTAACATTCCAGATTCCTATGCAATATTGCTCTTTATAGCATCGGGCCTTGCTTCTATAGCCAGTCACATCCACAGCTGGGTATTGTTTTTGCTTTGTCTCCATCCCTTCATTCTTTCGGAAGTTATTTCTCCACTGATCTCCAGTAGCATATTGGGCACTTACCAACCTGGGGAGTTCCTCTTTCAGTATCCTATCATTTTGCCTTTTCATACTGTTCATGGGGTTCTCAAGGCAAGAATACTGAAGTGGTTTGCCATTCCCTTCTCCAGTGAACCACATTCTGTCAGACCTGTCCACCATGACCCATCTGTCTTGGGTGGCCCCACACACCATGGCTTAGTTTCATTGAGTTAGACAAGGCTGTGGTCTGTGTGATCAGTTTGGGTAGTTTTCTGTGATTATGGTTTCAGTATGTCTGCCCTCTGATGCCCTCTCGCAACACCTACCATCTTACTTGGGTTTCTCTTACCTTGTACGTGGGATATCTCTTCATGGGAATGGCAAAACTACAGACTGTGAAAAAAATGCATGCTTGGCAGGGATGGGGGAAGGTTGAGATGAGTAGCTGGGGCACAAGGATTCTTAGGGCAGTGAAACTCTTCTATATGATACTGTAAATGGTGGACACATGTCCTTATACATTTGTCCAAACCCGTGGAATGTACAGCTCAAAGTGAAAGTTGCTCAATTGTGCCCAGCTCTTTGTGACCCCATGGACTATAGCCTGCCAGGCTCCCATGTCCAGGAATTCTCCAGGCAAGAATACTGGAGTGAGTAGCTGTTTCCTTCTCCAGAGGATATTCCCAACCCAGGGATTGAATCCAGGTCTCCCACATTGCAGGAGGATTCTTAACCAACTGAGCCACCAGGGAAGCCCAAGAATACTGGAGTGGGCAGCCTATTCGTTTTCCAGTGGATCTTCCTGACCCAGGAATTGAACCAGGGTCTCCTGCACTGCAGGCAAATTCTTTACCAGCTGAGCTACAAGGGAAAGTCACAACACAAAGAGTGAATCCTAATGCAATATATGTACTTTAGTTGATAGTAATGTATTAGTATTAGTTCATGAGTTATAACAAATGTAGCAGGCAATGCAATATGTTAGTAATAGGGAAGCCTGGAAAAGGATGGGGAGATATGGAAACTTTCTGTATTTTTCATCTAAATTTTCTAAAAACCTAAAACTGCTTAACAAAATTAAGTATTAATTAAAAAGTAAATATAAGGATCTCATGTATAGCCTCCCTTGGAGGCAATTAACTATTCAATTAGCAAACAAGTTTTTAAGTCTTTCTAAAATCTGCTCTAATGTTTGATTTTAGTGAGGGTCATATTGTCTAATCATAAATTGTAATAGTTCATGAGAAAGACTTTGTACCCCAATGTTCATCGCAGCACTGTTTATAATAGCCAGGACATGGAAGCAACCTAGATGTCCATCAGCAGATGAATGGATAAGAAAGCTGTGGTACATATACACAAAGGAGTATTGCTCAGCCATTAAAAAGAATACATTTGAATCAGTTCTAATAAGGTGGATGAAACTGGAGCCTATTATACAGAGTGAAGTAAGCCAGAAAGAAAAACACCAATATGTTATACTAACGCATATATATGGAATTTAGAAAGATGGTAACAATAACCCTGTATACGAGACAGCAAAAGAGACACTGATGTATAGAACAGTCTTTTGGACTCTATGGGAGAGGGAGAGGGTGGGATGATTTGGGAGAATGGCATTGAAATATGTATAATATCATATATGAAATGAGTCGCCAGTCCAGGTTCGATGCACGATACTGGATGCTTGGGGCTGGTACAATGGGACGGCCCAGAGGGATGGTATGGGGAGGGAGGAGGCAGGAGGGTTCAGGATGGGGAACACATGTATACCTGTGGCAGATTCATTTCGATATATGGCAAAACCAATACAATATTGTAAAGTTAAAAAAATAAAATTAAATAAAAAAAATAAAACTGTGGTGCATACAGTTCTATCTCTCTCACTATAATAATAATAGCATCATAACTATAGAAATATCAGTCAATGTAAGTAATAAATAAAATACATATTTAAAAATTAAAAAAAAAAGAGTTTGAAGTTCTTACTATAGCAATTGTATTTGAATCATCACAATGTTTTTATGCCAAATTTTCCAAATTAAAAGCCTAAAGAGTGTTAATCCTACAAGATGGTCTTGGAAGAAAGTTTCTATGGTCAAATTATTTAGGGAAATAAGATCATGGGAAAAGCAAGAGCGTTCCAGAAAAACATCTATTTCTGCTTTATTGACTATGCCAAAGCCTTTGACTGTGTGGATCACAATAAACTGTGGAAAATTCTGAAAGAGATGGGAATACCAGACCACCTGACCTGCCTCTTGAGAAACCTGTATGCAGGTCAGGAAGCAACAGTTAGAACTGGACATGGAAAAACAGACTGGTTCCAAATTGGGAAAGGAGTTCGTCAAGGCTGTATATTGTCACCCTGTTTATTTAACTTATATGCAGAGTACATCATGAGAAACGCTGGGCTGGAAGAAGCACAAGCTGGAATCAAGATTGCCGGGAGAAATATCAATAACCTCAGATATGCAGATGACACCACCCTTATGGTAGAAAGTGAAGAGGAACTCAAAAGCTTCTTGATGAAGGTGAAAGTGGAGAGTGAAAAAGTTGGCTTAAAGCTCAACATTCAGAAAACTAAGGTCATGGCATCTGGTCCCATCACTTCATGGGAAATAGATGGGGAAAGAGTGGAAACAGTGTCAGACTTTACTTTTCTGGGCTCCAAAATCACTGCAGATGGTGACTGCAGCCATGAAATTAAAAGACGCTTACTCCTTGGAAGGAAAGTTATGACCAACCTAGATAGCATATTCAAAAGCAGAGACATTACTTTGCCAACAAAGGTTCGTCTAGTCAAGGCTATGGTTTTTCCTGTGGTCATGTATAGATGTGAGAGTTGGACTGTGAAGAAGGCTGAGCACTGAAGAATTGATGCTTTTGAAGTGTGGTGTTGGAGAAGACTCTTGAGAGTCCCTTGGACTGCAAGGAGATCCAACCAGTCCATTCTGAAGGAGATCAGCCCTGGGATTTCTTTTGAAGGAATGATGCTAAAGCTGAAACTCCAGTACTTTGGTCACCTGATGCGAAGAGTTGACTCATTGGAAAAGACTCTGATGCTGGGAGGGATTGGGGGCAAGAGGAGAAGGGGACGACAGAGGATGAGATGGCTGGATGGCATCACTGACTCGGACATGAGTCTGAGTGAACTCCGGGAGTTGGTGATGGACAGGGAGGCCTAGCGTGCTGCGATTCATGGGGTCGCAAAGAATCGGACTCGACTGAGCGACTGATCTGATCTGATTGAAAATTCACAATGCATATTTACATAATAAATCTCCCAGAAGTCCTGCCCAAAAGAAATCAATTAGCTGTGTTTAGTTCAAACTTTTTCAATTGTCAAACCACGGAATACCATTTTTGAGTAAAACCTATTAAAATCCAAGGGATGTTAGTTCTGAAAAACATACTTACCAAAGTCCTCATAAGGCATTTACAAAATGCTTTATTTTAAATAAATTGTGTGTGTGCTCAGTTGCTCAGTCATGTCCAACTCTTTGGGACCCTGTGTAGTGTAACCTACCAGGCTCCTATGTTCATGTGATTTCCCAGGCAAGAATACTGGAGTGGGTTGCCATTTCTTCCTTCAGGGGATATTCCCAACCCAGGGATGAAATCCACGTCCTCTGCATCTCCTGCATTGCAAGTGGATTCTTTACAGCTGAGCCACTGGAGAGAGAAATAAATTGGGCCCAACTAATTTTTATAGCTGTGTTAAAGTAAACTTAAAATATGCTATTGAATGTTCATGTACCCCAGCTGCATGCCACATTCATACCTTGAAATCCTATCTCCCAAAGATGATGGCATTAGGAGATGAGAACTTTGGGAGGTACTTAGACATGAGGGCAGAGCCCTGGTGAATACTAGTGCCTTAAAAAAGAGGCCACAGAGAAATCCCTAACTTCTTCTACCATGTGAGGACAAAGCAAGTCTTCTGCTGTGAAGAAGGAAGAGGGACCTCTCCAGAATGCTACCATCCCTGTGACTTGATGTTGAACTTCATAGCCTCCAGGGCTGGGAAAAATAAATGTTTGCTGTTTAAGCTACACAGTCCATGGCAATTCATTATGCAGTCCAAACTGACTAACACATAGTATGTACCCCCCCTTTTTTTTTTCTGGCTTCTTTCACCCAGCATAAATATTTTAAGATTCATCCATGTTGTTGCATGTATAGTTCGTTTTGTTCATTATTGAATGTATTTTATTTCATGGCTACTCCAGCATTTTTTAATCTGTTGATCAGTTAGTGAACATTTTGATTATTTTTTTGTGTTTAGCTGTTATAAAAGTTGCTATGCACATTTGTGTGCAAGTCTTTGTAAAGACATATGTTTTCCTTTCCCTTAATGCGTAGAAATGGAAAAGCTGAATTATATAGTAGGTTCATGTTTAACTCTTGAACTGTTTCTCAAAGTCATTGAATCGTGTTATAGTCCCATAAGCAAGGTATACAAATTCTTTGTCAGTACTTGGGATGCTCAGACTTGCTAATTTTAACCATTTTAATAGATGTGTAGTAGTATCTGATTTTTTTATATTTACATTCCTTAGTGGCTAAAGACACTGAGCAATTTTTCATGTGCTTATTTACCATATCATAGATCTCTGATGAAAGGCTATTCAAATCTTTTTCCCATTGAAAAAAATTGTGTTGTTTTCTTTCTATAGAGATTAGAAAGTTCCTTATATATTTGGTATATGAGTTCTTTGTTAGATACGTGAAGTAAAGATATTTTCACTCTGTCTGTGACTTATCTTTTCATTTTCTCTTAACAGTGTCTTTCAAAGAGTGGAAGCTTTTAATTTTGGTGATACCTCATCTATCAACTTGTTTTTCCTTTTATGAATTGTGTTTTTGGTTTTGTATTTATTGAATTGTAAGGACTGGATGGGAGTTTTCGTTTGATTTTGGGTTTCACATGTGGGTGTTCAGTTGTGCCCCCATCATTCATTTCAGAGGCTCCCCTTTCTCCACTGGATTGCCTTTACACATTTGTTAAAAATCAGTTGCCGAGGACTTCCCTGGTGGTACAGTGAATGAGAATCTGGTTGCCAATGCAGGGGACGTGGGTTTGATCCCTGGTCTGGGAAGATCCCGGAGAAGGCAATGGCACCCCACTCCAATACTCTTGCCTGGAAAATCCCATGGACGGAGGGGCCTGGTGGGCTGCAGTCCATGGGGTCGCTAAGAGTTGGGCACGACTGGGCGACTTCCCTTACTTTTTACTTTCATGCATTGGAGAAGGAAATGGCAACCCACTCCAGTATTCTTGCCTGGAGAATCCCAGGGACAGAGGAGTCTAGTGGGCTGCTGTCTATGGGGTCGCACAGAGTCGGACACGACTGAAGCGACTTAGCAGCAGCTGGGAAGATCCACAGAGCATGGAGCAATTAAGCTTGTGCACCACAACTACCGAGCCTGCATGCTGTAACTGCTGAAGCCTGTGCACCTGGAGCCTATGCTCCATAATAAGAGAAGCCACAGCAATGAGAGGCGCTCACACCACAACATACCCCCTCTCACCGCAGCTCGAGAAACCTCATGTACAGTTGTGAAGACTCAGTGCAACCAAAATTAATAAATAAGTAATTAATTAAAAAAATCAGTTTCCCGCCTATTTAGCCCACAGAAAACTCAAGGGATAATAAATGATATCAGACTGTAATTGTAGATTTGTTTATTTCTCCTTTAAGTTATATCCATTTTGCTTCACATGTGCTGAAGCTCCACTGTTAGGTGTCTAAAATGTTAAGGATTATTAGGCCTCTTGATGGATTGACCCCCTTTGAGGAGAAGGGGACGGCAGAGGATGAGATGGCCGGATGGCATCACTGACTCAATGGACGTGAGTCTGAGTGAACTCTGGGAGCTGGTGATGGACAGGGAGGCCTGGCATGCTGCGATTCATGCGGTCGCAAAGAGTCGGACACGACTGAACTGAACTGAACTAATCATTATGAAATGCTTCTCTATCCATGGTAACGTTGTTTGCTCTGATATTAATGGAGTCACTCCAGCTTTCTGATTCACACTGGCAGGCTATATAGTTTTGTATCCTTTACCTTTAACTTATTTGTAGCTTTAATACCAAACTATATACTTGGTGTTATTTTACCCAGTCTAACAAACTCTGCCTTTAATTAATGTCTTCAGATCTTTTACATTCAATGTGATTATTTTAACCTGTCATGCGATTTATTTTCTATTTACCCTATATATTTATTCTATTTTCTCTCTTTCTCACCAATAGTTTTAGATTGAGTTGTTTTGTTTTGTGATTTCACATCATCTCCTTTGTTAGTGTATTAGGTATAGCTAACTTTTTGCATTAGTTTAGTTGTTGCTTTAGGATTTATAGCATTCATCTTTAACTTATCACAGTTTAACTTGAAGACTTGTACACTTCAAGTATAACATCCTTCTAAAACATGCCTCCATTTGTCCCCTCCCAGTCATTGTGGTGTTGTCATATATTTTACTCTATCTATGTTATAATTGCCACAATGTCTTATTAATATTTCTGATTCAATCTGTTAATTAACTTTCAAAGAGATTTAAATAACATATTCTTTAAAAAATATTTATCAGGGTAGTTACTTACCATTTCTGGTCTTCTTTATTCTTTTTTGCAGGTCCAAGTTTTTATCAGATATCATTTCATTCTGCTTGAAGGATTTACTTTAACATGTTTTGTAGTTATGTTATCTGATTATTATTTTTTCTTTTATTGTATGAAAAATTGTTAATTTCATCTTTAAGATATTTTCATTGGGTGAAAGGTTATATGTTGACAGCTCTTTTTTTTTTTTTTTTGGTTTCATTTAGTCCTTTAAAGATGTTGCTTCAGTTTCTTATAGCTTGCATTATTCCAGTGAGAAATCTGTCACTTTTTTCATTGTTCCTCTCTATGTATGATATCACCCACCCCACCTCACCCCACCCCACCCCCATGTAACTTTTATGATTTACTCTTTAATTTGGTCTTAAGGAATTTTGTTAAGATGTACCTTGGTAATCTTGTTAATTATGCTAGGATATTTTTGGAGCATTTAAATTTGTATGTTTATCATTTTTATCAACTTTGGGAAAATTTGATAATTATTTCTTCAAATATTTTTCTCCCACTTCATTGAGGACTCTAATTATGCATATATTTGGCTACTTGAAAGAATACCATAGGTTACTGATGGCTTTATTTTTCTATCTGTGTTTCATTTTGGATGGTATTTATGGCTATGACTTCAAGGACACTGAACTTTTCTTCTGAAATATTTGACCTGTTTTTAATCTCATCCAGTGTATTTTTTACTTCAGCATTATAGATTTCATCTCTAAAAGTTCAATTTCTGTCATTTTTATATTTTCCGTATCTTTATTTAACATATCAATTTTTCTGCTATCTCTTTGAACATTTGAGATGTGATAGTAATTATTGATTTATTGCCTTTGTCTGCCAGTTCTACCACCTGTGTTATTTCTGAGTCAGTTTGGTTTTTAATCTAGAGCTAATTATTTTCCCACACTGTTGAGGCAAAACCCTTATTCACATTCTAATTTATGTCTCATGGGTTTTCCATTTCGGCTTTTGGGATTAGAGCCTGTGTCCTGGCCCCATTTGAGCTTCAGTTATTGTTCTAATAATTTCTACTGGATCTTTACCCAGTGTGGATAGTTTCCTCAGACATACACCTAATCAGTACTCAACTGAATTCTTGACAGGGACTATAGTTCTTCTGAGTGCTGTCTTTGCGCAGCCCTCTCCTCTTCTGTTCTGTGCCCTGAGAACTGTAGCCACCGTGACTTTCCCAGGTTCCTGGCTCTGTCTGCTTATTTCAGGAAACTGCCAGACTCTGCCTCAGTTCTCCTCTGTCCTACCCGTCAGAAAATGTTCTCCAAGCAGCAGGCTGTAGCAGCCACACCGCCTCACTTTACTTGCTTTCCTCCTTATAAGGTCATTGTTCTTTGTTGCTTGATGTCCTATTGTTTCATATATTTTGCCCATCTTCACAGTTGTTTTAAATAGGAGGGTAAATCCTTATCCTTTCACTCCGTCTCTTGACTGGATATGGAATTCTGAGTTGACAATTTCTAGAAATATTATAACAATTAGGTCCTCAGTGGAAGAGGAGCTTAACATTTACTGAGGGTTTCCTGTTTGGGGCACTGTGTTCAGTTCACACTATCTCAAGCACAATGAGAAATAAATACCATGAACTAAAATTGTAGATAGAGCTTGAAATAGTTTATACAAAACCATACAGCTAGTAAATAGTAGAGCTGAGATTTTAAATGTTGAGAAAGCCCAATTTGTTTTCATTTTAAAGACATCATCACCCTCGACACTTTATTAGACTTCTGCTAATAAATTTTCCTCCTACAAGTGAATTTTAACAACCTACCACTAGTATTCCATTGGAGCGTATGTGATGAAGCTTGGTTCATAGAAGCATGTATAATATATGCTTTTCCTAATTAAGCCCAATATGTCACATTGGTCCCACAGAAAGACTGGGAAAGATACCATAATGCATCTCAATGTGGCCAAGTAAAAATATGTCAAAACCTATTTCCCACTGATGGTTTACTGCTGCTGCTGCTGCTAAGTCGCTTCAGTTGTGTCCACCTCTGTGCGACCCCATAGATGGCAGCCCACGAGGCTCCCATCCCTGGGATTCTCCAGGCAAGAACACTGGAGTAGGTTGCCATTTCCTTCTCCAATGCATGAAAATGAAAAGTAAAAGTGAAGTCACTCAGTCGTGCCCAACTCTTAGCGACCCCATGGACTGCAGCTCACCAGGCTCCTCTGCCCCTGGGATTTTCCAGGCAAGAGGACTGGAGTGGGTCGCCAGTGCCTTCTCTGGATGGTTTACTAGCGTCATCTATATATTCAAAGTCTTGATATATCACTTGTATGTGCTGCTTGAAGCTGAGACCCTCACATGTTAGTGTGCTAGAAAAATTTTACTCTATTGCAAATGTGCACTTTTTCTTTGTTAAAATTTAAAAAGTGGCATGATAAATGCTTTTAGCTACAATTTAAGGGGAAAGGGTATCTGAATTATGACTGTAGCAAAATAATTTCTGGAGTCAATGTTTCTATATTTATAATCACCTAAGAAGATACTTTTAAAATGAATTTTTCTTATCACAATATCCCTGTTTTGTCACAAGGCAGACACAAGGTTTGACCCCCTGGAATGACCCATGATTAAGGTGGAGCCAATCATGAGAAACGCTGGGCTGGAAGAAGCACAGGCTGGAATCAAGATTGCCGGGAGAAATATCAATAACCTCAGATATACAGATGACACCACCCTTATGGCAGAAAGTGAAGAGGAACTAAAAAGCCTCTTGATGAAAGTGAAAGTGGAGAGTGAAAAAGTTGGCTTAAAGCTCAACATTCAGAAAATGAAGATCATGGCATCTGGTCCCATCTCTTCATGGGAAATAGATGAGAAAACAGTGGAAACATTGTCAGGCTTTATTTTTTGGGGCTCCAAAATCACTGCAGATGGTGACTGCAGCCATGAAATTAAAAGACGCTTACTCCTCAGAAGAAAAGTTATGACCAACCTAGATAGCATATTGAAAAGCAGAGACATTAATTTGCCAACAAAGGTCCATCTAGTCAAGGCTATGGTTTTTCCAGTGGTCGTGTATGGATGTGAGAGTTGGACTGTGAAGAAAGCTGAGCCCTGAAGAATTGATGCTTTTGAACTGTGGTGCTGGAGAAGGCTCTTGAGAGTCCCTTGGACTGCAAGGAGATCCAACCAGTCCATTCTAAAGGAGATCAGCCCTGGGATTTCTTTGGAAGGAATGATGCTAAAGCTGAAACTCCAGTACTTTGGCCACTTCATGCAAAGAGTTGACTCACTGGAAAAGACTCTGATGCTGGGAGGGATTGGGGGCAGGAGGAAAAGGGGACGACAGAGGGTGAGATGGTTGGATGGCATCACCGACTCGATGGACGTGAGTTTGAGTGAACTTAGGGAATTGGTGATGGACAGGGAGGCCTGGCGTGCTGCGATTCATGGGGTTGCAAAGAGTCGGACACGACTGAGTGACTGAACTGAACTGAACTGAATGAGTTACCATAGAATGTTAGTGTAACCACCATAGCAGTGTTACGTAAAATGTAACCACCAGAACAGTGTTGTCTCTGCTTCACCTGAGCCTTCATTGTGGCATTTTTCCTCTCCAGAAACCAGTCCTTCTCTATCACCATGCTGTGAAATATTACCTATGTTCTCTTGTCCTCAGAAATACCTTTCCACAGCTAGGCAATGCCTGGAAACCATGTCCTCTCACTATTGAAATGAGAGAGCTTTTAAATTTAAATGTTGTCCTCATCTGCTCATCATCTGAAGATGAGAAACATTGAGATGCCTATCCAATACATTCTAGTAAATTCTTCCTAGATATCAGAGTCCTTCTGGAACAGTTAAATAAATGAACAAAATTATCTCGGGTGCTAATTTCTGTACTGACTTTTAAATATCCTCTTATAGCTGAATGCATTTACATCTGGCACTTAAGAACAAGCCACTTGAGGGGGGAGCTGTTGAACATAAAATTTCATATAGATTGAGTATAATGTGGAATATTTGACATTTGAGTAAAAAAGAGAATTGGGAATTAGTCTGTTAAGGGCCAACTGTGTCTCAACCACATTCCAGATTTATAAATACAACTGTTTACATAATTCAAACAACACTTGCATTACATTTGCACTCTGAAATCCATGACATGAATAAGCTCTGTGAAAGGACCGTAGCTGCAGCTAGAGGTCCAATGAGGTAAGAAGTTTTATATTTTAAAATTACAAACCCTTTATACAACTAGTTTAGGTGTCTTGCATAGAGAAAGTGCTAAATAAATGTTGCTAGGTTTGAGTCATAGATTGCTCATACCCATGAATACTGGAAAAGTTATGGAGAATTTGACTGCTTGTTCGCTGATTCTTCAGGTCAGCCACTCCCTTGATGGCCCAGTGAACAGCCCCTTCTCTCACACCCTACAGCATTGTACTTCTGACCTGCAGAGTGAAGTTGTGGTGAGAATCACCACAGTTGATTGTAAGTTAGTCTGGTCAGTGGCAGCCAATGAATGTTGTCCATACTTGAATTTTCCACAAGCTTACACATATGACTTATAACTTCTGTAGTACCTTAGTAAGGGCAGCTTGAAACAGTTCCAGCTGTAGTAGAAGCTTCAAATTTCATTTTAATTATGTGCAATAGTGTAGAAGCTCCCTTTCTTGTAGGAAATGGGAAAGTCTCTTCCCATTTACCTTTCAGGAAATTGACCAACAGGTAGAAAAGGATGTGTACTCACTAGTTAATATCAGAAATGATAAAATGTGATTACCTGTATGTAACACGTTATTAAACCAATTACCGGGTCTTATTCAAGAAGTCATGACAATGTACCTGGTAATTCCTAGATATTTCCAGGAGGGAGACTGCACTTTCAAGCAGGTGGGAGTTGGAAGCATTGGGATTAGAAAATTAAAATTATTAACTGATTAGGCTAGATTGTTATTCCATATCTACACTTTGATTCCCTCAATTCCTTTAAACTTCTTTATTTAAATGCTCCTTAGTAGAGATGTATTTTTAAAATTTTTAATAACATTTCATTGACTCAATGTAGCCAAAATAGTATCATTTAAACATGTACTCAATAAAAATTAATGAGACATTTCAGCTTTTGGTGCTGAATCTTCAAAACCCAGCATATATTTGACACAGTATATCTTAATGTGGACACTAAATTTTCTTTGGAAATTCTTTTTTTTTTCCTCTTACATTATGGTTTATTACAGGATATTCAATATCGTTCCCTGGGCAATACAGTAGGACCTTGTTGTTTATCCATCCTATATATAATAGTTTGCATCTGCTAATCCCAAACTCCCGATCCAGTTCTTCTCGGCTCTACCCACCACTAGGGCAATCACAAGTCTGGGAGGAAGGAGGGAGGAGGGTTCAGGATGGGGAACACATGTATACCTATGGCAGATTCATTTTGATATATGGCAAAACCAATACAATATTGTAAAGTTAAATAAAATAAAATTTAAAAAAATTAATTATACACAGTAAAAAAAAAAGACTGTGATCTTTTTTGATCATACTTTATCTGTATATAGCACCTTACTCTATTCTTCTTCTTTCTCTTTCTTCTTGCTCTGTTTTATTTTTCTTATTAGTACTTATGCTACCTAACATATATTTAGACTGATTTGTTTATTTTATATGAGCTGGGATTTCGGTTCATTTACTTCTATATCTCTAGCACTTAGAATAGAAGCATGTAGTAGGTGCTCCATCAAATGTCCAACAGATCAGTATTAATAAATATGATTGGCCTGTGGATACTTTATTATTTATACCGTACCTACTCTGAATGATGCTAAAGCTGAAACTCCAGTACTTTGGCCACCTCATGCGAAGAGTTGACTCATTGGAAAAGACTCTGATGCTGGGAGGGATTGGGGGCAGGAGGAGAAGGGGACAACAGAGGATGAGATGGTTGGATGGCATCACTGACTCGATGGACGTGAGTTTGAGTGAACTCTGGGAGTTGGTGATGGACAGGGAGGCCTGGCGTGCTGCGATTCATGGGGTCGCAAAGAGTCAGACATGACTGAGCGACTGAACTGAACTGAACTGAACTCTGAACAAGGCTTTGCTGTGCTGTGCTTAGTTACTCAGTCGTGTCCAACTCTTTGTGACACCATGGACTGCAGCCCACCAGGCTCCTGTGTTCATGGGATTCTCCAGGCAAGAATATCGGAGTGGGTTGCCATGCCCTCCTCCAGGGAGATCTTCCCAACCCAGGGATCGAACCCAGGTCTCCCTTATGAACACGGCTTTAGGCAGATACTAAAAACCCCAAAGTTATAGATCCTAGCTGTCTCCATGGAGTTTGCTATTTTGTAGGATGATCAAGTGAAGTCTAAGTATTCAGTTTTCTCAATCACTTCCCGCTTTATTCTCTCCTCTCAAAACCTAGCAGTACTGCCAAGGAAACAGCACCATTCACAGGTTTATAGACCCTCAGACTGTCTTTATGACTTTCTCTCCTCTTGAACTTCAAAACTGACTTTGACGTTCATTTTAGTGTCTAGAGAAAGCTAGCATATGGTGAGCTTTGCCATTGTATCTGTTTGGCTGACATAATTGTTCTGCTCTGGAAGTCAGAGGATCCATAGAGGACAATGACTGTATTAAAGGGATGAAATATTTGTCTGACACTTTCCTTCTAGAGGACATCCATCTTGATTCACCTACTTGTTTTGGGTCTGAGGTTAAGTTGTATTTCCATGACATGATCTGCAAAATTTCTCAGCAGTTTCTCAGAAGGCAGAGTCCTCTCTCCTCAACACCATTATTCCTTCCCTAGAAAATACAGAGTAAAAGTTATTCCACTTTCAAATGGGAAGACATTTGGCATTTGGGTGGCCAGAATGGAATCAGGTTGTTTGGTGTTAAAACAGAAGCTCAATTCTGCTGGGGCAGCATGGCACCGCAGAGAAAAATCAACTGAGAGGCCAGAGGACTTGCATTTGAATCTAAGTTACATACATGCTGGCTCTGTGACCTTGGGCATTTAATCTCTTCAAGCTTTAGTTTCCCCTGCTGAATAAATGCCAAGGATAATAGCAGTCCTTATCTCCTATGAAAGTTTTGAAGATTAAATAAGAGAACATATGTAAAATGCACTTAGCACTTCATGCCCAGTCTCAAAACTTTTCCTATCATTAACATTAGAATAACAGACCTCTTAATATTAGACATTTGGAATAAAGCATAATGTAGATACTAGATACAGACCAACTTAAACAGCATCTTTACTTAGTTTTAAATTGCAGTGTTAAAAATGAGGGATTTGTTTTGCATTTTCCAACTGTTATATGTCAGCACATGTCTGGAACTAACCCTTGTATGTGAATATTTGCATGTTTGTATATATGCGTGAACTGAACAGTTGATTGATAGATCAACCAAAAGATGTTTATATCCTGATTCCCCCAATCAAATAAAAAAAAATATTAGCTTTTTGCATCTCCCATCTCATACATCACCATACCTCAGAACCCACAAAATGCCCTTTTTACTCCCTTGAGCTGTGGAAATATTGAATTCCTCTACATGTAAACAAATTAGATAAAATGTGTACAAATCAAGTTAAAGAGAACCACTGATTGATTGGATGCTGGGAAAGGTTGAGGGCAGGAGGAGTAGGGGGTGACAGAGGATGAGATAATTGGATGGCCTCACCAACTCAATAGATATGAGTTTGAGCAAATTTTGGGAGATAGTGAAGGACAGGGAACCTGGTGTGCTGCAGTCCATGGGATCACAAAGAGTTGGACACAATTTAGTGACTGAACAATGACAACAGCACCAGTTGAAATGCCCTAGAAAGCTTTTATCATTTTCTGACGTGAAGTGACCATGTCACTTTCTTATTGTTTACTGATTTTTAAGTGATCAGCATTTCAGAGAAAATAAAACATAATTCCCACTGCTGCTGCTGCTAAGTCGCTTCAGTCGTGTCCAACTCTGTGTGACCCCATAGACAGCAGCCCACCAGGCTCCCCTGTCCCTGGGATTCTCCAGGCACTGCTTGACCTCAATACCAAGGTGAGGTTTGTTTTATTTTTCACATGAATAATTTTGTGTTAAAAGTGAATTATCAAAAAGTAAGGATCGCAACAATGACAACATTTGCACGATCTCACCATTCAAATGGAACCAAAATAGCACACTGGAGTAGACGTGGCTTCTGTCCTCTCGACTGTATGGCCACCAGAGATTGAGAGTTTCCTCAGGCTGACAGAACAAAGTACTGGAAGCCATGTGGGGTGAAATAAACAACCTAGAGGTTGAGGGGTACATGAAGAAATATGTAGGAATTTTCTTTCACTTCTAAGCAAAGTCAATTTAGACTATGAGGGCATCGACCTGGCAGTTAGAAGGTATGACTGCTAAGAACTCTCTGTGAACTTGAGCGAATCATTTAACCTATCTGACTGGGCTTCCCATTCTAGGAAATAGGACATGCGAGCTAAGGCTATGAGAACTAAGAAAAATAGCCAGAACTTATGAGGGTATTGGAATATAAAATAGTTCTTGGTAAATGTCACTTAGGTTATTTATATTAGAGAGAAGACAATACAATGATGCAGAAGATTTTAAAAACTCTGGAGGTTCTATTATAGTATTACCATTTAAATCCTTTCCCTCCTTCAATTATTCTAGAAGTATCATTGGGAAGATAACAGTCTTCTTGGACAGTAAATCACTGAATTGAGGAGTCAAAAGACATGAATTTAGATTCTTAAACACCAAGACTATGGGAAAGCCGTTTAATCCTTCTGAGTTTACTCATTTTATGAATTAAAATATCAGTACCTCACTTGGAAAGCTATTGAGAGGATCAGAGTTTAAGAATCACCGATATTCTGAATGAATTGTCTTGCTGAGTGGTTTTAAGGATTCTTTTCATAGGAAAGGTTAAGAGATCCAGTGGACATTTTTACCAGTTGCAGTTAAAAAATGGAGAATGATATCAGTTTCTCTTTTTCTGAGCCTAATATAAATTATTATAGTTTATGATGAATTATCTTAGAACTAATGATTTTTCAATAAACCCACAAGTAAAAAGAATTGCATAGCTTGATGCAAATGTTCAGGGACCATGCATTCACTTTCTCCCTCTTCCTGAACAGTTCTGTCCAAATTGCATTAAACTGGGCTGAACAAAGTAGGCTTCTGGGAATTGGGGTGGGCAGGTTGTACCAGAATGGCTAAAGCATGGTGTCACAGCCCAAATGGAGTAGGGGGATCTACATGGGGTGGCAGCCTGGTCTGGGGTTTTTGGGTGAAGAACATTTATGCCAGTAGAAGAGGGAGGCAGTGGTAGTCATGGCAGATTGGCTACACAGTCGGGATTAATAAGAAATATGCAAATTTATTTGTACAAATAAGAAATAAGAACTATACAAAAGATTATGGCAGCTAAGTTCCATGCTGTCAGTGAAGGAGTACAAAGATGAAAAGAGAAAACTAGAAGAAATCTATGGTATTGGACTGGAATTGGAAATAGCTGTTTGAACTCAGGTCTTTCAAAGAATGGAGCTAGATACAGGAGTAAATACATGTGTATGGATTAATAAGGAGCATGCCTAGCACAAATATCTCTGTTTCTAAGTACCATTCTCTGCTAAAAAGAACCAGGACTTCTTGAAAAAAATGCCTGATCCTAGGTTCAGGGCAGGAAAAGTATTAAATAAGTTTAGAACACGTTTATGTACCAGAAACAAAGATGTACATGAGTAATAATAGTCATGTATTCTGGGGGAGGGGTGTTGAAAATGGAGGAGACTATGCATGTGTGGGTGCAGGGAGTTTATGGGAAATTTCCATACCTTTCCATCAATTTGGCTGTGAAACTCTTTAAAAAAAAATCATAGTGAAAAATAAAAAAGGACATACAGACCAGATTGAAGGGGCTCCCTGGCCAAACCCTGACAATTTGAGCAGCAGAATAAATATTTATAGTAATGGATTAAAACTGATGAATAAAATATGAATCCATGAGTCTATAGCAATATAAATCAATGAAAAAGTTGATAGTTTGATGCCAAATGCGACATTTATAGAGTTTCAAAGTACTTTCCCACAAACTTCTTATTAATTTCAAAGGGAAAAAGTAGCTTCACAGAGGAGAATTCTGGCAGACACCTTAATTGAGTGATTTCATATCTCCAGTGATGAAAGTGAAAGTTACTCAGTCCTATCCAACTCTTTGCAATGACATGGACTATTCAGTCCATGGAATTTTCCAGGCCAGAATACTGGGAGTGGGTAACTGTTCCCTTCTCCAGGGGATATTCCCAACCCAGGGATTGAATCCAGATCTCCCACATTGCAGGCAGATTCTTTACCAGCTGAACCACCAGGGAAGCCCAAGATTACTGGAGTGGGTAGCCTAGCGCTTCTTCAGCAGATCTTCCCGGCCCATGAATTGAACTGGGATCTCCTCAATTCAACTGCAGGTGGATTCTTTACCAGCTGAGCTACCATGGAAGTCCCCCAGTGATGGGACAAGTAGAAATGGATGGGATGCAGTGAGAAGAAAATGTCGTCACTTCCTTACTGCCAAAGAATCAAAATCTAATCAGGAGGAAGCCTTGGATAAACCCAGACAGAAGCATTCTGCAAAATAACTGACCACCTAGAATCTTCAAAATTATCAAGATTATGAAAGTCCAGGAAAGCCTGAGGAACTTCCTAGATGCCACAGAAACTAAATGCAGCATGTAATTCTGGACTGGATCCTTCTTCTTTAAAAGAAATTATTGGAACAATTTGTAAAATGCCAGTGGGATCTGGGGATTTATTGTTAGTAATGAACGCATCAGTGTTAATTTCCTTACTTTGATGGTTTATTTTGACTACGTATACGAGAATAACCTTACTTGAGGAAATCCCCAGTAACGTATTGGGGATTATCAGACATCATATCAGCAGCTAACTGTTGCATTAGTTCAGAAAAATAAAAGTTTTGGGGACTTCCCAGGGTGATCTATGATTCCACAGCAGGGGGCATGAGTTCATCCCAGGTTGAGGAGCTAAGATCTCACATGTTGAGGGGTACAGCAAAAATAGATTAGTTTAATTTAATTTAAAAAAGAAAAGTTTTTATACAATTTCTGCAGTTTTTCTGCAAATTTCAGGTTATTTAAAAATTATTCATAAAGTAACTATGTACTCAGACAACATAAATAAAATCAGACTGCTTATTTATTTTTTAACAGATTGAACAATCCTTACTCTATTTCAGCTAAAAAAAAAATATGTTTAGTGGTTAAAAACCCTAGTACAATTGTCGTTGTTGTTCAGTCGTTCAGTTGTGTCAGTCTCTTTGCGACCCCATGAAGTCACAAAGGCTTGCCTGTCTGTCACCATTTCCCGGAGCTTGCTGAAACTCCTGTACGTTGAGTTGGTGATGCCATCCAACCCCTTCATCCTCCATCATCCCCTTCTCCTGCTTTCAATCTTTCCCAGCATCAGGGTCTTTTCCAATGAGTGAGATCGTCATATCAGGTGACCAATGTATTGGCGCTTCAGCCTCATTATCAGTACCTCCAACGAATATTCAGGGTTGATTTCCTTTAGGATTGACTTGTCTGATCTCACTGCTGGCCAAGGGACTCTCAAGTGTCTTCTCCAACACCACAGTTCAAAAGCATCAATTCTTCGATACTCAGCCTTATGGTCCAACTCTCACATCCATATGTGACTATTGGAAAAACCTTTGTCAGCAAAAGTTTTTAATATGCTGTCTAGGTTTGTCATAGCTTTTCTTCTAAGGCACAAGCATCTTTTAATTTCAAGGCTGTAGTCACCATCTGCAGTGATTTTGGAGCCCAAGAACATAAAGTCTCTCACTGTTTCCATTGTTTACCCATCTATTTGCCATGAAGTAATGGGACCAGATGCCATGATCTTTGTTTTTTTTTTTTTTAAATTAATTTATTTTTTATTGAAGGATAATTGCTTTACAGAATTTTGTTGTTTTCTGTCAAACCTCAACATGAATCAGCCATAGATATACATATATCTCCTCCCCTTTGAACCTCCCTCCCACATCCGTCCCCATCCCACTCCTCTAGGTTGATACAGAGCCCCTGTTTGAGTTTCCTGAGCCATACAGCAAATTCCCAGTGGCTATCTATTTTACATATCATAATGTAAGTTTCCATGTTACACTTTGTATACATCTCACCCTCTCCTGCCCTCTCCACATGTCCGTGAGTCTGTTTCCTATGTTTCTCCACTGTTGCCCTGTAAATGAATTCTTCAGTACCATTTTTCCAGATTCTGTATATATTCATTAGAATATAATATTTCCCTTTCTCTTTCTGACTTAGTTAACTATGTATTATAGGTTCTAGGTTCATCCACCTCATTAGAAGTGACTCAAATGCATTCCTTTTTATGGCTGAGTAATATTCCATTGTGTATATGTACCACAATTTCTTTATCCCTTCATCTGTCAGTGGACATCTGGGTTGCTTCTATGTTCCAGCTATTGTGAATAGTGCTGCAGTGAAGAACAGGATACATGTATCTTTTTCAATTTTGGTTTCCTCAGGTTAAATGGCTAGGAGTGGGATTGCTGGACCATATGGTGATTTTATTCCTAGTTTTTAAGGAATCTCCCTACCGTCTTCCATAGTGGCTGTACCAGTTTATATTTCCACCAAGAGTGCAAGAGTGTTCTCTTTTCTCCACACCCTCTCCAGCATTTATTGTTTGTAGACTTTTTGATGATGGCCCTTCTGACCAGAGAGGAAATTGCCAACAGAGAGTTCCAGAAAAACATCTATTTATGCTTTATTGACTGTGACAAAGCCTTTGACTGTGCGGATCACCACAAATTGCAGAAAATTCTTAAAGAGATGGGAATACCAGATCTGTCTCTTGAGAAATCTATATGCAGGTCAGGAAGCAACAGTTAGAACTGGACATGGAAAAACAGACTGGTTCCAAATTGGGAAAGGAGTGCGTCAAGGCTGTACATTGTCACCCTGCTTATTTAATTTATATGCAGAGTACATCATGAGAAACCCTGGGCTGGAAGAAGCACAAGCTGGAATCAAGATTTCCAGGAGAAATATCAATAACCTCAGATATGCAGATGACACCACTCTTATGGCAGAAAGCGAAGAAGAACTAAAGAGCCTCTTGATGAAAGTGAAAGAGGAGAGTGAAAAAATTGCCTTAAAGCTCAACATTCAGAAAATGAAGATCATGACATCCAGTCCCATCACTTCATGGGAAATAGATGGGGAAACAGTGGAAACAGTGTCAGACTTTATTTTTTGGGAGCCCAAAAATCACTGCAGATGGTGATTGCAGCCATGAAATAAAAAGACGCTTACTTCTTGGAAGAAAAGTTATGACAAACCTAGATGGCATATTAAAAAGCAGAGACATTACGTTGTCCACAAAGGTCCATCTAGTCAAAGTTATAGTTTTATAGAAGTCATGTATGGATGTGAGAGCTGGACAGTGAAGAAAGCTGAGCACCGAAGAATTGATGCTTTGAAGTGCGGTGTTGGAGAAGACTCTTGAGAGTCTCTTAGACTGCAAGGAGATCCAACCAGTCCATTCTGAAGGAGATCAGCCCTGGGATTTCTTTGGAAGGAATGATGCTAAAGCTGAAACTCCAGTACTTTGAGCATCTCATGCGAAGAGTTGACTCATTGGAAAAGTCTCTGATGCTGGGAGGGATTGGGGGCAGGAAGAGAAGGGGATTACAGAGGGTGAGATGGCTGAATGGCATCACTGACTCGATGGACGTGAGTCTGAGTGAACTCCAGGAGTTGGTGATGGACAGGGAGGCCTGATGTGCTACGATTCATGGGTTCACAAAGAGTTCGACACGACTGAGCGACTGAACTGAACTGAGACATTTAATTCTTTTTATTCCAATGGTGAATGGGATTGATTCCTTAATTTCCCTTTCTGATTTTTCATTGTTAGTATAGTATATAGAAATCCAATTGATTTCTGTGTATTGATACTGTATCCTGCAACTTTACTAAATTCACTGATTAGATCTAGTAATTTTCTGATAGTATCTTTAGGGTTTTCTATGTACAGTATCATGTCATCTGCAAACAGTGAAAGCTTTACTTCTTTTCTGATCTGGATTCCTTTTATTTATTTTCCTTCTCTGATTTCTGTAGCTAAGACTTCCAAAACTATGTTGAATATTAGTGGTGAAAGTGGACACCCTTGTCTTGTTCCTGATCTTAGAGGGAATGCTTTCAGTTTTTCTGCTTTCTCTACATTGAGAATAATATTTGCTGGAGGCTAATCATATATGGCCTTTACTATATTGAGGCAGGTTCCTTCTATGCCCATTTTTTGAAGAGTTTTAATCACAAATGGGTGCTGAATTTTGTCAAAGGCTTTTTCTGCATCTATTTGAGATTATCATATGGTTTTTATCTTTCAATTTGTTAATGTGGTGTATCACATTGATTGATTTGCATATATTGAAGAATCCTTGCATCCCTGGAATAAACCCAACTTGATCATGATGTATGAGCTTTCAGATGTGTTGCTGAATTCTGTTTGTTAAAATTTTGTTGAGGGTTTTTGCATCTATGGTCATCAGTGATACTGGCCTGTAGTTTTCTTCTCTTTGTGTTGTCTTTCTCTGGTTTTGGTATCACGGTGATGGTAGCCTCATAGAATGAGTTTGGAAGTGTTCATTCCTCTGTGATTTTTTGAAAGAGTTTTAGAAGCATAGGCATTAGCTCTTCTCTAAATGTTAGAATTCTTTTGAAGCCATCTGGTCCTGGGCTTTTGTTTTTGGCAGATTTTTGATCACAGCTTCAGTTTCAGTGCTTGTAATTGGGTTGTTTATAATTTCTATTTCTTGCTGGTTCAGTCTTGGAAGATTAAACTTTTCTAAGAATCTGTCCATTTCTTCCAGGTTATCTATTTTACTGCCATATAGTTGTTCATAATAGTCTCTTATAATCCTTTGTATTTCTGCATTGTCTATTGTAACCTCTCCTTTTTCATTTCTAATTTTGTTGATTTGATTCTTCTCTTTTTTCCTTGATGAGTCTAGCTAAAGTTTTGTCAACTTTATCTTCTCAAAGAACCAGCTTTTAGTTTTATTAATATTTACTATTGTTTCTTTCATTTCTTTTTCATTTATTTCTGCTTGGATCATTGTGATTTATTTCCTTCTACTAATTTTTGTTGTTTTTGTTGTTGTTGTTCTTCTTCTTCTTCTTTTTCCAGTTGTTTTAGGCATAAAGTTAGGTTGTCTATTCGATGTATTTTTTGTTTGTTTCTTGAGGTAGGATTGTATTGCTATAAACTTCCCTCTTAGAACTGCTTTTGCTGCATCCCATAGGTTTTGGGTTGTCATGTTTTCATTGTCATTTGTTTCTAGAAATTTTTTTATTTCCCTTTTAATTTCTTCATAACGTGTTGGAATTTCTCAGTTCATATACTGTTGAAGCCTGGCTTGGAGAATTTTGAGCATTACTTTGCTAACATGTGAGATGAGTGCAATCGTGTAGTAATTTGAACATTCTTTGGCATTGTCCTTCTTTTGGATTGGAATGAAGACTGACCTTTACCAGTCCTGTGGCCAGTGCTGAGTTTTCCAAATTTGCTGGCATAGTGAGTGTAGCACTTTAACAGCATCATCTTTCAGGATTTGAAATAGCTCAGCTGGAATACCATCGCCTCCACTAGTTTTGTTCACAGTGATGCTTCCTAAAGGCCACTTGACTTCACACTCCAAGGTGTCTGGCTCTAGGTGGAGTTCAAACACAATAATCTTTTTTAAAAATTGAAGCGTAGTTTATTTACAATGTTGTATTAGTTTCAGGTGTACAGCAAAATGACTCATTTATGTGTATCTATATATATATCAGTCACTCAGTCGCTCAGTCGTGCCTGACTCTTTATAACCCCATGAATTGCAGCACGTCAGGCCTCCCTGTCCATCACCAACTCCCGGAGTTCACTCAAACTCACATCCATCGAGTCAGTGATGCCATTCAGCCATCTCATCCTCTGTCATCCCCTTCTCCTCCTGCCCCCAATCCCTCCCAGCATCAGAGTTTTTCCCAATGAGTCAACTCTTCGCATGAGGTGGTCAAAGTACTGGAGTTTCAGCTTTAGCATCATTCCTTCCAAAGAACACCCAGGGCTGATCTCCTTTAGAATGGACTGGTTGGATCTCCTTGGAGTCCAAGGGACTCTCAACAGTCTTCTCCGACACCACAGTTCAAAAGCAGCAATTCTTTGGCGCTCAGCTTTCTTCACAGTCCAACTCTCACATCCATACATGACCACTGGAAAAACCATAGCCTTGATTAGACGGACCTTTGTTGGCAAAGTAATGTTTCTGCTTTTGAATTTGCAGTCTAGGTTGGTCATAACTTTCCTTCCAAGGAGTAAGCATCTTTTAATTTCATGGCTGCAATCACCATCTGCAGTAATTTTGGAGCCCAGAAAAATAAAGTCTGACACTGTTTCCACTGTTTCCCCATCTGTTGGCCATGAAGTGATGGGACCAGATGCCATGATCTTTGTTTTCTGAATGTTGAGCTTTAAGCCAACTTTTTCACTCTCCTCTTTCACCTTCATCAAGAGGCTCTTTAGTTCCTCTTCACTTTCTGCCATAAGGGTGGTGTCATCTGCATATCTGAGGTTATTGATATTTCTCCCAGCAATCTTGATTACAGCTTGTGCTTCTTCCAGCCCAGTGTTTCTCATGAGGTACTCTTCATATTAGTTAAATAAGCAGGGTGACAATACACAGCCTTGACATACTCTTTTTCCTATTTGGAACCAGTCTGTTGTTCCATGTCCAGTTCTAACAGTTGCTTCCTGACCTGCATATAGGTCTCTCAAGAGGCAGGTATATATCTATATCTATATATATATATCTATATATATACATACTGTATATTGTTTCAGATTCTTTTCTATTATAGATTATGATAAGATAGTTCCATGTGTTATACAGAAGGTCCTTATTGGTTACCTATTTTATAAATAGTATTGTTTATTTGTTAATCCCAAACTCCTAATTTGTTCTTTCCCCCATCCTTTCACCTTGGTAACCATAATTTTGTTTTCTAAGTCTGTGAAGACTGCTTATTTTTATTAAACTTATACATATTATTCAATGCCCAAGGCTCAGAAAATATATGTATCTTGATCCAATTAATTAAATCACATCAGAGATGAGTAGGAACAAGAGAACAGAGAGTAATATGTTTACTGATTTAGATCTGGGGGAAGGGAACTATACTTTTAAGTATAGACTAGGAAGCCAGACAGTTTGAATTCAATATATATATACATATATACACACACACATGCTGCATAGCAACCAAGTTTACTCTCCTTTGATTTAAAATTTTCTTTCTTTTTCCAAATATAGGTAAACTTGCCTTTAAAAATCAAGCTTATTTTCTTAAACAATAAAATATGTCAAATTTTATTCATGGATTTGTAGCAGTGTTGAAAGTAAAAACATAAATGACTACTTTTCAAAGGTACCATGAAGGGGATTATGACAGATTAAAATGAATTAAATATAATGTAAATATATAAAAAGAAAATGGCATGTGACATCATTAAGCTGGGTTACTTCTGTGTTGCTGCTGAGTGTCCAAGAGCATAAGCTTCTCCAAGTTCACAGAGGAAAGTGAAAGTGAAAAGTGAAAGTGTAGTTGCTCAGTCGTGTCTGACTCTTTGTGACCCCACAGACTGTAGCCTACCAGACTCCTCTGTCCATGGGATTTTCCAGGTAATAGTACTGGAGTGGATTGCCATTTCCTTCTCTGGGGATCTTCCCAACCCAGGGCTCGAACCCAGGTCTCCCACATTGTAGACAGACGCTTTACCATCTGAGCCACCAGGGAAGTCTAGAGGAAAGGAAATGTCAAATTCCTTGGGAGTAACTGTGTGACCCATAAAAAGATATCGATCAGCATTCTCTGAAGTGGGTATAGCCCAGTATCTGTATAGTATCAAGAACCACTGTTGAGTAGGTGGGGGTATGATTAAGCTATTTAAGTCTTTCACTGTTGTTAGAGGATCCATCAGATTAGACACTGAGAACCGTACACTCCAAATGAAATTCAGCAGAAATTAACTGATGCTTTGGTTTATAGATAAGCCAGGAATGAATGACAGCCCCATCATAGAAGACCTGTATTTCAATTCCACACAAGTGAACAGAACAATCAGTTTCAAGTTCATTTGTTTGCACTTGAATTGCTCAACATCCAGTCCCCAGAAATAATTCACAGTACCTACCAATTCCTCTTTAGTGTTCTTTTAGCCATTGCACAAAAACTTAAAACAGCTACATCCCACCAACACTGTCTTGCCCAGAACACATCCAAATCAAGGAAATGAGTAAAAGCCATAGCCCTCCTAACTCCACACAAGACATGATGCAGGCTCAGAGCTCCTCAGGCAATAGGAAGTTTGTATATATATTAACTTAACTTAGACACTGTACTATATGTAACATAGGTAACCAGTAAAGACCTACTGTATAGCACAGGGGACTATATTTAATATCTTGTAATCACTTATAACTGGAGAAGGATCACTTACAATGGAAAAGAATATGGAAAAGATCTATGAATCACTTTGCTATACCTGAAACTAATGTACATCATTGTACATTAACTATATCTCAGTTTAAAAATGGCTTAAAAAAACTAAGTATTTATTCTGGGTGCTTTTGTATGGTAGGTACAAAACAAAGCCTGAGTCTCAGTGAGAGCTCTAAAAATATTTCTGTTGAATAGAGGAGTAATGTTGGGCTTCCCTCATACCTCAGTTGGTAAAGAATCTGCCTACAATGAAGGACACCCTGGTTCAATTCCTGGATCAGGAAGATCTGCTGGAGAAAGGATAGACTAACCATTCCAGTATTTTGGGGCTTCCCTTGTGCCTCAGCTGATAAGGAATCCACCTGCAATGCGGGAGACCTGGGTTTGATCCCTAGGTTGGAAAGATCCCCTGGAGAAGGGAAAGGCTACCCACTCTAGTATTCTGGCCTGGAGAATTCCATGGACTGTATAGTACACGGGGTCACAAAGAGTTGGACGTAACTGAGCAAATTTCACTTCACTTTCACTTAACTGATTAATTAATTGACCATAAATAAGTGCCTGGGTTTATTTCTGGGCTTTGTATCCTATTCCATAGATCTGTATATTTTATCTATATCTGTTTTGTAGCAGTACTATACTGTTTTGATGACTGTAACTTTGAAGTATAGTCTGAGCCTGGTGGGCTACAGTTCATGGAGTTGCAAAGAGTTGGGCACGACTGAGCATGCACACTGTGTGTGTGTGTGTCCACACAGATTTTAAGATTTTTTTGTTCTAGTTCTGTGAAAAATATTATTGATAATTTGATAAGGATTTCACTGTATTCACGGGCTTCCCTGATAGCTCAGCTGGTAAAGATCTGCCTGCCATGCAGGAGACCCCAGTTCATTTCCTGGGGGAAGAAGATCCACTGGAGAAGGGATAGGCTACCCACTCCAATATTTTTGGGCTTCCCTCGTGGCTCAGCTGGTAAAGAATCTGCCTGCAATGCGGGAGACCTGGGTTCAATCCCTGGGTTGGGAAGATACCCTGGAGAAGGGATAGGCTACCCACTCCAGTATTCTGGCCAGGAGAATTCCATGGACTGTATAGTCCATGTGGTCGCAAAGAGTCGGACACAACTGAGTGACTTTCACAATGTGTTACGCACAATGTCACTGTATTTATAGATTCCCTTGGGAAATATAGTCATTTTGACTGTATTGATTCTTTCATTCTAAGAACATGGTATATCTTTCCATCTGTCTATGTCATCTTTGCTTTCTTTCATCAGCATCTTATAGTTCTCTGTGTACAAGTCTTTTGATTTCTTAGGTAAGTTTATTCTCAGGAGTTATTTATATATATATATATATAATGTAAATGGGTTTGTTTCTTTAATTTCTCTTTCTGATCTTTTGTTTTTAGTGTATAAAGTTCAATAGATTTCTGTGTTTTAAATTTTTGTACCCTAAACTACAGATAGATATCACCTCACACCAGTCAGAATGGCCATCATCAAAAAGTTTACAAACAGTAAATGTTAGAGAAGTTATGGAGAAAAGGGAACCCTCCTACACTGTTGGCAGAAGTGTAAATTGGTACAGCTACTGTGGAGAATAGTATGGAAGTTCCTTAAAAAGCTAGAAATAGAGCTACAATGCTGCTACTGCTAAATCACTTCAGTCGTGTCCAACTCTGTGCGACCCCATAGACAGCAGCCCACCAGGCTTCCCTGTCCCTGGGATTCTCCAGGCAAGAACACTGGAGTGGGTTGCCATTTCCTTCTCCAATGCATGAAAGTGAAAAGTGAAAGGGAAGTCGCTCAGTCGTGTCCGACTCTGTGCGACCCCATGGACTGCAACCTTCCAGGCTCCTCCGTCCATGGGATTTTCCAGGCAAGAGTACTGGAGTGGGGTGCCATTGCCTTCTCTGAGAGCTACAATACAAGCCAGCAATCCCACTCCTGACCATATATCTGGAGAAAACCATGGTTCAGAAGAAAACATGCACACCAGTGTTCATTGCAGCACCATTTACAATAGCCAAGATATTGAAGCAACCTAAATGTCCATAGACAG
Organism: Bubalus kerabau; assembly: GCF_029407905.1. Classification (NCBI taxonomy): domain Eukaryota; kingdom Metazoa; phylum Chordata; class Mammalia; order Artiodactyla; family Bovidae; genus Bubalus; species Bubalus kerabau. The sequence goes on along the minus strand of NC_073624.1, from coordinate 37,648,095 downwards.
ACCAATGGATAAATCAGATGTGGCACATAAACAATAGAATATTACTCAACCATTAAAAAGAATGAAATAATGATATTTGCAGCAACATGAATGGACTGGAAGATTATCATACTAAGTGAAGTAAGTCAGACAAAGACAGATATCGTATATCACTTATATGCAGAAGTACTTCCCTAGTGGTTCAGATGGGAAGGAATCTGCCTGCAATGCAGGAGACCTGGGTCTGATCCCTAAATCGGGAAGATCCCCTGGAGAAGGAAATGGCAACCCACTCCAATATTCTTGCCTGGAGAATTCCATAGGCTGAGGAGCCTGGTGGGCTACAGTCCATGGGGTCACAAAGAGTTGGACATGACTGACACATGACTAACACTTATATGCGAAATCTAAAAAAATAATACAAATGAACTTATTTACAAAACAAAAACACTCACAGACTTAGAGAATGAACTTATGGTTACCAAAGGGAAAGGGTGTGGTTGGGGTATGAAGGGATAAATTGGTAGCTTGAGATTGACTTGTACACACCAACAGGGAACTGCTGTATAGCACAGGGAACACTACTGAGTATTCTGTAATAACCTAAATGGGGAAAGATTTTTAAAAGAATAGATACTTGTGAAAGGAAATGCCAAAGAATGCTCAAACTACCGCACAATTGCACTCATCTCACACGCTAGTCAAGTAACACTCAAAATTCTCCAAGCCAGGCTTCAGCAATATGTGAACCGCAAACTTCCTGATGTTCAAGCTGGTTTTAGAAAAGGCAGAGGAACCAGAGATCAAATTGCCAACATCTGCTGGATCATGGAAAAAGCAAGAGAGTTCCAGAAAAACATCTATTTCTGCTTTATTGACTATGCCAAACCCTTTGACTGTGTGGATCACAATAAATTGTGGAAAATTCTGAAAGAGATGGGAATACCAGAACACCTGATCTGCCTCTTGAGAAATTTGTATGCAGGTCAGGAAGCAACAATTAGAACTGGACATGGAACAACAGACTGGTTCCAAATAGGAAAAGGAGTTCGTCAAGGCTGTATATTGTCACCCTGTTTATTTAACTTATATGCAGAGTACCTCATGAGAAACGCTGGACTGGAAGAAACACAAGCTGGAATCAAGATTCCTGGGAGAAATATCAATAACCTCAGATATGCAGATGACACCACCCTTATGGCAGAAAGTGAAGAGGAACTCAAAAGCCTCTTGATGAAAGTGAAAGTGGAGAGTGAAAAAGTTGGCTTAAAGCTCAACATTCAGAAAACGAAGATCATGGCACCCGGTCCCACCACCTCATGGGAAATAGATGGGGAAACAGTGTCAGACTTTATTTTTCTGGGCTCCAAAATCACTGCAGATGGTGATTGCAGCCATGAAATTAAAAGACGCTTACTCCTTGGAAGGAAAATTATGACCAACCTAGATAGCATATTCAAAAGCAGAGACATTACTTTGCCAACAAAGGTTCGTCTAGTCAAGGCTATGGTTTTTCCTGTGGTCATGTATGGATGTGAGAGTTGGACTGTGAAGAAGGCTGAGCGCCGAAGAATTGATGCTTTTGAAGTGTGGTGTTGGAGAAGACTCTTGAGAGTCCCTTGGACTGCAAGGAGATCCAACCAGTCCATTCTGAAGGAGATCAGCCCTGGGATTTCTTTGGAAGGAATGATGCTAAAGCTGAAACTCCAGTACTCTGGCCACCTCATGCGAAGAGTTGACTCATTGGAAAAGACTCTGATGCTGGGAGGGATTGGGGGCAGGAGGAGAAGGGAACAACAGAGGATGAGATGGCTGGATGGCATCACTGACTCAATGGACGTGAGCCTGAGTGAACTCCGGGAGTTGGTGATGGATAGGGAGGCCTGGCGTTCTGCGATTCATGGGGTCGCAAAGAGTCGGACATGACTGAGCAACTGATCTGATCTGATCTGATATGTGTAACTGAATCACTTTGCTGTATACCTGGAAGTAACACAACATGTTAATCAGCTATACTCCAATATAAAATAAAAATTTTTTAAAAGAGTGAAAAATAAATTTAATTTCTTAAAAAAAAGCTAATGAAAAATCTGACATGACTCAGCCTCTCATCAAAACACTTAAATAAAATTTATATATACAGTTATTTTCTGTAAATATTGTCGAGTCTTTTCGAGAGAGAGAGGAGAGGAGAATGAATAATTATCTTCCTCTAGATAACTACCCTTCATTTGCTTGGAAACCATGTGTGAACAAACTCTTTTCTGCTTTAAGCAAGAGCAGTTGTTTTCCCCATCTGATTCATTTTCCAATAATTAAACATGTTTGTCATTTCCCTTTGGGATTGCTTCCAAACCTCTCTCTTCTTTGCGTGCAAGGCTCCAGATTGTCTCCACTATTCTAATAGATGCCTAGTTCAGTCCAAATATAGGGCTAGAAGGATAACGCAATTTTATTCCTCTAGTCTTCTCATTACAACATGAGCAACATATACAGTTTGTGATTTATCTTCAGATAATTTTATTAAATATCTGTGAGTGTGATTTTGCCATGCTAGGGCAATACATAACAAGCTAAATGGGAAAAGCCCTCCTTTCTAAGAAGCAAAAATAATCACATAATGTGATTTAAAAGGCTCACAAAAAAATGGCAAGAAATTTTAAATGGTACATGAAATAGAAGGTTACAGAATAGCAAACCTCAAAATTATGAAATTATTAAGTATAAAATATAATTAGAATTTTCTTTTATGCCTGTAACAAGCAACTTCCCCATTTTGTATAAAAATAGTTAATATTAAGAGAAATGAGATATGGAATATTGTCTTAAGTTATTGGAAAATAAGAAAATTAGAGCAATATTCTTGAATGGGTTTATCACAGTCTTTTCTTTTTCTTTCCTAATTTGTTTCCCAAAGAAAACACTTCAACAATGTGTAAGAAAGATTTAAAGTGAAATAATTATAATTTATAGTCACAATTTCTTAAATAGCAAAAGTATTAACATTTTTCCAGCTTTATTGAGATAACAATTGACATATAACATTATGTGAGTAATAATAACATATTTTTTTAATTTTTATTTTTTAATGGGGTATAGCCAAAGTTGTTTCATAGTTTCAGGTGGACAGCAAAGGGACTCAGCTATACCTGTATATACATGTATCCATTCTCCCCCAAACTCCCCTCCCTTCCAGGCTGCCACATAACTTTGAGCAGAGTTCCCTGTGCTATACAGAAGGTCCTTGCATATTTTAGAATGGAATTTCTTCTTTTAACAGCTTAAGAAGTAAAACAAAAAATGTTTTATCTATTGTTCAAAGAAATGTTTCTTTATACTGCCACAAGGAAGACAGAAGTCTTTTTTTTATCCATAGTTACCCAACATTTGGATCTCACATAAATAAGACTTAAAGTCCAAAGAGAAGTAGTTGGATGAACTTGGTCGAGTTTTTTAAAATCAAGGTACAAAGAGATTCCTTGTCCACAGTAAGGTTCTTACACACATGCAAGGCAAATCAGACCAATGTCCTTCTCTTAGTTGAAGCCTGGGATAAAAGTCCTAGACAGATAATTTTGGATTAATGCAACCTATTTGTGGAAATAATGCACAGCATAATGAGCATAATGAGGGCTAAGAAAATCATCCTTCTTTTTTCTTTTTTCCCTTTGAAAGCCAGCAGTGTAAGTGGCCTGAGGACCTTCAGTACTGGAGGAGATGCATTTGTCTCCCAGTGTTCATTTATGAAACATGTAGCTTAAAATGTGGAAAAAAAAAAAAAAAACTTAGGTAATTGTTCTTAGAGCAGATTTATTATGAATAGAACATTTGTGTTTCTGTGTATGTGTTTGGGACTGTTGTTTTCCCAGGCACATACAGAAGACAGATTGTTAACAGCAAATGTTTAGTCAAGGGTGAGACTGTTTTTGTTTTAGTTGCAAGATCTTTTCTACCAGCCAGATGATAACTTCTCCTTTCAATCAGTGCTGCAGAAGCTTTTGTGCGTTATAGGAGTGCTGCTAAATATGATGAAATGGCCTCATCTTTTAATTTAGTCCCAGTAGGAGAATAAGCTATTCTTCTTTTACTAGGCAACAGACGGGGACTTTTTTATGTTACGTAAAGCTCAGCTGGGCAAAGCCTTTTGAGAGATGGTGCTATCAAGTCAGACTTTCTTGAATCATTTACCAGAGGCAAATGGTTGTCTGCATTTTCTACAAAGCATTGATTTTGAATTAGAATGCTCTTTACAAGGGAGCCTGTCCAGGCAATATGTACACATTTAGGGCATTGCTTGACTGCTTTATACTTGGTGGGTGTGATGGGACGAAAGGAGTTAACTTAGGAGGATGGCTCTGGCTTGGTTAGCTCAGTTCCTTACCCTTCCAGCAAACAAAGGAAGGCTCCACCAATTCCAGGCAAACCTTTGGACTTTCATGATGGAATGAAGATGAGATGGGTCAAAAGCAAAGCCAATGGGTTTTTGACAGAAAAGAAAAGCAGAGAAGAGCTCTTGTGTCCCAGGTTCTGTGTGCATGCATGCGTGCGTGTGTGCTCAGCCATTTCAGTCATGTCTGAATCTTTGTGACGCTATGGATTGTAGCCTGCCAGGCTCCTCTGTCCATGGGATTCTCCAGGCAAGATTACTGGAGTGGGTTGCCATGCCCTCCTCCAGGGGATCTTCCCAACCCAGGGATTGAACCCAGGTCTGCTGCATTGCAGGTGGATCCTTTTACCCACTGAGTCACCTGGGAAGCCCCCAGGGGTCTATAGACAAGGCATATCCATTGCTAGGGGCTCTGGGAAGAAATGATGAACTTTTGGAAGGAATGGTATAGAAACATAATCAATTCTTCTGGAGAAGGAAAGTGGAAGGCTTCCAGAGGCTCAAGGCATTATATTGGGTTGGCCAAAATGTTAGTTCAGGTTTTCCCATAACATGTTATGAAAGACCAGAGCAAACATTTTGGCCAAACCACCTTCCTTCCAAAGAGAATTTTAATGAGTTTTATTTTTATCCTCTTTAAAGATGTTGAAATGTATACATAAACACTAGATGTCCTATCTGAAATATAATTTTCTGAATGTAACAGCCATCTGGGCCTGAGCCATGTGACTATGGCTTCCTTGGGATTATATTTGTAGGACAGTTTTGAGCCTTTATAATGGGCTTTTTCTCTGGATGTTTCCTACTTTAGACACTTTTTGGTATATTGGAAAATTTCCAATGATGAGAGGTTTCTGTGGGTATATGATTATCTATCTGTGAACCTATAGGCTTATTTATCTACAAGGCTATGAAGTATTCTTTATGTCATCCAAGTAGTATATCGGCTGACACTGCTACCTCATAAAATAAGATTTGTGATACCATTAGAGATACAAGTTGGTGAGTGATGGTGACGGAGCACAACATCTTAAAAGCATGAAGGTGAGCTTGAAAAAAATAAAATCAAATTTTAAGAGATTTATTTAGCAGTATTGGTCTAGAGAACACCTGGCAGGGTGTGTAGAAAGAAGTAAGTATACAAGTCCGCTATGAAGTCACTAGTCTTCCTTTCGTTCATAATCTTTCTATTGGGTAGAATTCTAATTGACCACTTGCTGAATGTTCTCTTGAATCTCTGAATTTTTTCTGGGACTTTATGGCCATAATAAAAGATTTTCAAAGGCAAATCTAATCTAAGCATCCCTCAAGAATAATTTCCATTTCTAAGCATGCATCTCTGATTCTATATAATATAATCAATTTTCTAACTTTTAAAGTCCTCTCTATGTCCACTTGTGTTAGGAGTCACAAGGTACCACCCATGAGCCTGAATCTACCCCAAAGAAAGACAGTGGGTTGTAATAATCCCTTTGGTTTAAATCTTCAGCAAGGTTCTGCAGTCACTTTGGGAGATCTTGTTGCTCTGACTACAGCCAAGACTGTGGGGACCCTGGGAAGGACGAAGAGCAAGATGAGCCTTGGAGCACAGAGTTTTAACCCCAGGTCATGTTTGCTCTTTATTCATGATGTGCTCCTCATTTTATATAAACTACTTGCATGCCTTTCTGTGTACAAATAGGTTGTGTTGTCAATCACAATATGATGCTTTATGTGGAGAACCGTGATTTCCCATGAGGTCCACATTGCCCTTTAGCTGTAACAAAGGATTTGGAAAAAGAGAATCATGAAGATAGTCTTTTTTTAAAGAATTTTGTGGGGGGACACAGACCATTTTTAAAAATATTTATTGAATTTGTTACAATATTTCTTACATTTTATGTTTTTGGCCATGAGGCATGTGGAGTCTTAACTCCCAGGCCAGGGATCAAATTGGCATCCTCTGCTTGGAAGGTGAAATCTTAACCACTGGGCCCAAAAGTCCCATGGAGATAGTTTTTCTTCTGTGTTCTGAGAGCACATTTGCATCAACCCTTTATAGATATTTTAGTGCTTGAAGTAACCCATGAGGTAGTTGTTTCTCCTAGTTGGGGTAATTCAAGCTGCTTTAATAAGCAACCTCCAACTCTCACTGATTTAACACATGTATTTCTGGTTTACCCAAAGTCCAAAGTCATTGGTCCTGCCTGGCAGTAAGACTTCTGCAAGGTCATTCAGAGGCTCAGACACCTTCTAGTCTGTAGTTCTGTCATTCCCTGTGGGTGGGGAGTCCTCTATTAGATCTGCTGGTGGGACCTAGAGAAAAAAGGAGAGCATGGAGTGTTACGTGGATGGTTTATGTGGGCCAGACCTGAAGGTGGCGTCCATCACTTCTGTCCTTATCCTAGTAGTCAGCACCATCTGGTCACACTCAACTGCAAGAGAGGCTGGGAATATAATCTAACTCTGTGACCTGGAGAAAAGGGATTTGTGTTTGGAGAGAAACTGGCCAGTCTCTGGCATAGTGACCCACTTTACTGATAATGAGTAAACTGAGACATAAATGGAGTCAAGAGATATACCAAGGTCATCCGACACGTGGTAAGCTTGTATCTGAACCCAGGAATCTGCCCCCGGAATGGCCTGTTAAACTACAGAGCTGCCTCCAGATAATTAATGCATGGTGCTTCCCATTACTTCAAATAAATTAAAAAAAGAGGGGAAGGAAGACCCCATGTCTCCTCCTAGTTGATAAAATGCAGCAGACACAGGATTAATATTCCTTTACTCCTTGGAATTATAGTCCCATATATGATGAGTGGGGTCCCTCTGATTTCAGGGGTTCTCTTCCTGAGCATCTTTGGGGAAGAGGGATGTGTGTTCCAATCTCAGTGAATATTTTAAGGTGAGCCAACTTATTCAATCACCTGAGACTCTTGTTTCCAACAGCATGCAACAAAGGAGACAAATGTTTAAAATTAGAGATCATGGAGTCAGCCAGACAAGCAGTATGACATGGGGTGAAGAGGCAGAGTCTGGAGCTCCCAAATCAGAAAAATCCAACCTAAACTCTGCCACCAGCTGGCTGTGTGACTTAAATTACTTAATCTCTCTGTGCACTCATTTGTAAAATATTGGAAATAATACCTACCTTATACACTGTTAGGTAATTCATACATGTAAGGTGCTTAGAATAGTATTTGACATATTATAAACAATTAAGTTGCCATTATTATTGTTGCTATTATTGTTATTTACTTGCCCCTGATCAAGCTAAAGGCATTGCACACCTTTTTGCTGACACAGAAAGAAAACTCTCATCTCAGTAAATGGCAACTTTAGCTGCTCAATGGCTCAGGTTATTGGACTCAGGCCTTCCTCATCCCCAAACTGCAATCCATAGTCAGCTCTGTCAGCGCTACCTCCTATGTATTTATTATAGTTAGTTCTCTCCATCTTCCCCCCTTCACCCCAGTTCAAACCTCTATTATCTCTTGCCTAGACCACTGCAAAAACTTAGGAAGTTTCTGCTTTTCTTGTGCCCCTACAATCCAGTTGCCACACAGAAGCCAGAATGATCTTTTAAAACATATATATAAATCAGACAGTGTAATTCTCCTGATTCAACCCACTGATGATGTCCTACCTCATTGAAATAAATCTCAAGTTCTTCCCTGGGTCTTTGTCTCATAAAGGGGTACATAATTTCTTGTGTTGGTGCGAAGTTCCTTCAGTTATGTCTGACTCTTTGCTATGCTATGGACTGTAGCCCGCCAGGTTCCTCTGTCCATGGGATTCTCCAGGCAAGAATACTGGAACTGGTTGGTATGCCCTCCTCCAGAGGATCTTCCCGACCCAGGGATTGAACCTGTCTCTCTTATGTCTTCTGCAGTGGGAGGTGGGTTCTTTACCACTAGCACCACCTGGGATATAAAAAGTGAAAGTGAAGTTGCTCAGTCGTGTTTGACTCTTTGCAACCCCATGGACTGTAGCCTACCAGGTTCCTCCGTCTATGGGATTTTCCAGGCAAGAGTACTGGAGTGGGTTGCCATTTCCTTCTTCGGGGGATCTTCCTGACCCATGGATCGAACCCTGGTCTCCCAAATTTCAGGCAGATGCTTTACCTTCTGAGCCACCAGGGAAGCCCAGCACCACCAGGGAAGCCCCCATAATTTCTTAGTAGGTCCTAATTTGCTCAAGAAAATCTTAGCTTATACTGTTGTTCAAGGATTTTTATTAATAGCATCTCCTTTCTCTCTCAAAAGTGTCCTGACTTAGATGATGAATTATATGATTATCCTACCTATGGCACCTGAGCATCTTCACCCAAATACTACTTCGTAATAAATCTTTTGGTGATGAGGTCACCCCCTAAATTAATTAAATTTCATAAGCCTTAAACACAGAGCTTGAAGAAATTTGATTGTAATACTGAAGTTAGTATCTAGCTTGATTAGCTCTTTTGCTGTATTTTAAAAGAATCCTTGAGTTACTTGTATGCGGGCATCATTGTCCAAACACTGCCTTTTTTTGTAGAGGGACTCCACCATCTCTGGAGCACAGCCTGAGGCCACCAGCTACTCTCCAAAGCTGTTGTACATAGAACCCCTCAGGGAATGTGGACTCTGACTCTTCAGACAAGAGAAGATCTGATCGCCAGCTACCATCACAACCTCTCCTTGCTCCCTCTCCACTTGTATCTTATCTAGAGTGGTGAGAAGCTTCACCCATTGACTCCCCTTTTTGACTGGGGATTTTCCCTTTTCTCCTGCACCTGGGATTTGGGAAAACAGAACAGAGCCTCTGACCTCACTTGAGCAGTATCTATGCACACCTTGTGGAGCCATGCTCTGTGTAAGGTCCGTCACTGAGAGAAACTAATCTATTTCTAGTCAATAACAGACTTTTATGATCTGGCCTCACCCTATTTCTTTGACCTCAGCACCTTTCAGTCTTTCTCTAGATTAGCCACACTGCTTACATTCTCTTTGTAGAATATCCCAAGCATCATCCGGCCCCTGTCATAAGGTCTTTGGTCTTACAGATCCTTCTGGCTGGAATGCTGTTCCCCAGGTCTGCTTGACTCAGCTTAAACATCACCTTTTAAAGAGATCTTCTCTGATGATACAGTCTAACTTAACTTTCACAATCACTTTCTTTGTCAAAATCCTGTTTTATTTCCTTCACAGTACTTATCACTATTTAAAACTATTTTGCTGATTTAATTGCTAACCTTTCTTTCAAACTCACATGCTCTCCGAAAGGCCATAGACAAGGCTGCTTTATAGGGTTCCTGTCTGCAGAGGGAGGGGTGGGATTCTCCCCCATCCTGTACATACTACTCATAGCACCCCAGATCCAAGTACTGGGTACAGTGTCTCTGCACATGGCCTGCTGCCACTATCTTGAATGGAGGTGTGTAGCACTTCTCCAAGTGACTTGGAGTTAGGGTGCTGGGAACAGCAGTTCTATGTTGTTCCATTCCAATCTGGGGGTGCAAGATCTCTGCCCCCTACAGGAAAACACAGAAGAAGAGATAAGACCTTGTCTAATCACCCAGATTCCATCTTATTTTTCCACAGGGATCCCAGTGGGCTTTGTTGAGCTTAACCTTCTTTTAAGTGCTCTGCTGCTGCTGCTGCTGCTAAGTTGCTTCAGTTGTGTCCAACTCTGTGCGACCCCATAGACGGCAGCCCACCAGGCTCCCCAGTCCCTGGGATTCTCCAGGCAGGAACACTGGAGTGGGTTGCCATTGCCTTCTCCAATGCATGAAAGTGAGAAGTGAAAGTGAAGTCGCTCAGTCATGTCCGACTCTTTGCGACCCCATGGACTGCAGCCCACCAGGCTTCTCCGCCCATGGGATTTTCCAAGCAAGAGTACTGGAGTGGGTTGCCATTGCCTTCTCCGTTAAGTGCTCTACTTTGATTAATTTAAAAATCTTTATAGTCATCTTATGAGATAGGCACTATTATCATTCCCATTTTATTAAATTTTTAATTTCTTTTAAAAAGAAACTGAGATTAAGAGAAATAAAGTAACTTAACTAACGTTACCGAGAGGGAACCAGAATTCAGGCCTAGACAGTCTGGTTCCAGTGTCTAACCTGAACCACCAGGCAAGACTGCCTCCCTCCAAGTCCTCCCCAGAGGACAGAACTTCTGTGTCCTGTGTGCACTGTATCTACTTCTGTGATATTGTGATTTATAATAAGAGATAGATATTTGGTCTTTGTACAGGCTCTGGCATAGGGCTCCTAAAACCATTGAAATTTCCTAAGTGCTGAGAGCAATAACAATTGTCTTTTGTTATGGTACTGAGTGAGCTCTGGAAAGCACCTAGGATGCGGGCTGGTTGCCAGGGGGGCTAATCATGTGATTAGAGGGTTAGACCTTTCAGCCCCACCCCTTGATCATGGGGGAGGAAGGATGTGCTGGAGATTTGAGTTCAATCGTTCTGAGAGTTTCTGGGTTGGTGAACACGTGGAGAATTGGGAGAAGGGAGTAGAAGCTGCACACTCCTTCCCACATACCTTGCCTTGGGCATCTCTTCCATCTGGATTGTTCCTGAGTTGTATGCTTTTATAATAAAACCATAATCTAGGAAGTAATATGTTTCTCTGAGTTCTGCGATCTGCCCTAGCAAATCAATGGAACTCGAAGAAGGGGGTCATTGGGAGCTCTGTTCTATAGTTGTTTGTGGGGGACAGTTTTATAGGATTGAACCCTTAAGCTGGAGAATCTGACACTACCTCCAAGAAGCCAGTGTCAGAATTTAGTTGAATTGTAGGACACTCACTGAGAATTGCTTGTTTGTCTATTGTGGGGAAACTTGCCCCCCACCTGCCACCATACCAGAATTGGCTCACACAAGACTTGGCTCAATTAATGTTGGTTGAACTTTGAGTGAATAAACGTTGTTATAAAACCTCGACCCTGGGACTTTCCTGGTGGTCCAGTGGCTAAGACTCCATGCTTCCAATGCAAGAGGCCCAGTTTCAATCCCTGGTCAGAGAATTAGATCCTGCATGCCACAACTAAGTTCCAGCACAGCCAAATAAATAAATACATACATATTCAAAAACAAAACAAAAAAACTTGACCCTGTTTGATTTTTATAAACAAAGAAGAAAACTTCTCACTTGCCTGTCTAACAGAAATGCCAGAGCCCAGTCTCTTGTTAAGAGCAGCTGGAGGCAGGGGCCCAAACAAGGACTCCCCTAAAATGTGAATGGGGGAAAAGTGCTGTGTAGCCCCGTGGCAGATCCTGCGTGGAGTTCTGAGAAGTTTCTAGGAGTCAGTTTCCATGGAATTTCTGAGTTAGTCATAAAGTAGGCCATCCAGTACCAGGTTACTGATGTTAAAGGGAGCAAGATACTGACATAGAAGCCAAGCACAGAGTGAACTAACAAATCTCTTCACACCTTCCCCACCATCAAGGTGGGCACAGAAAATTAAGGTGTCTCAGATTGAATTTCTGCTCCTTGCAGCTGACTACTAGGGAACCTTCTTTCTGCTTCTCTGTTACACTCCTGGGCTCCCCAGCATTCTGTACAAACCTGGATCTCTTAACTTGTCACTTTATATAGAATTTCACTATCCATCTGTCTCCCATCCCCTTTAAAGGGTAAATAAATTCTTTTAACAATACCATGTCTAGTTCATTCTTTATATACCATGGCACAGTTAATGTTATAATAACATATGCTTCCTAACTTTAGCTGAATCAACCTGACCTGCGTCAGTTCTGTTCTCTGAGCGTGAAGGTGAGAGTCACACAAGTGATCAAAGAATGTCACACAAGTGACACAAGTGATCTGCAAGTTGTGTTCCGTGGGCTGCCTCAGTCAGGTGAGGACTGTGCATGGCTTTTGTTTTAGATTCAGACCCCGGGACAAACAGATGAATCTTTGTATGTGCTGTGAATCTGGTTGTGATCCAACTAGTTTTTAACTAGATGAATATGCCCTTTGAATGTCGTGTTTCCATTTGCCCCTGTATCTCTTCCTTGCACTGCTGGTTATTTATGTATTTAATATGCAAATAAAGACACACCAGCTCATGCATCAGAGGCCTGCATCCGATGTCCCCGGGTTCTATTAGGAGCAAATCTGTATATCTTGACTAGAGTGAGTCCCTTTGAGGCCATTCATCTGGGCTGGCTGTGTTTATAAACTAAGGCTTCTCTTTTTTCTCCCCTCTACTCTCTTTGTATTACTGATATTTGTAAAACTGTTGTTTGGCTCTCATTTTTGTGGACATCTGTTATGCAGCCAATCATTTAAAAAAAAAAATCTAAACTGAGCTAAACGTATCAACCATAACTATACTTCCTTCAGTCCCCAGGGAATTTAAACCGATTTCTCTAGCTGCAGAATGTAAAGTCACTGACTAAAATCATTTATGTTATTTTAAGATTAACCATGAATGTGCTGAAAGCCTTAAACAATTTCTGGGATTTCTTAATCATCAACTTCTTTACCACTGAAAACAAACAAGAGAAACTGAACCGCTGTGTTTCACAGCATTAATCCTAATAATCTTTAACGAAGTTGAAGGCATTTAACTCCATCGGGATTTTCTGCTGGTCAGATCTGTTTTTCTTCTCTCATAATCACTCATTCAATAAATACATACGTTGAAAGTTCTACGTGGAGGAAGTAAAACTCAGAAGCCTCAAATTTTCCATACTGAGTCCATTTATTGACCATTTTTTTCAAAAATTTATTTTATTTTTAATTGAAGGATAATTGCTTTACAATATTGTGTTGATTTCTGCCATACATCATCATGAACCAGCCATGAGTATACATATGTCTCATTCCTCTGAACCTCCCTCCCACCTCCCACCCCATCTCACCCCTCTAGATTGTCACAGAATTGCTCCCTGTGTCACACAGCAGACTCCCATTGGCTGTTTCACACATGGTAATGTATATATTTCCATGCTACTCTCCATTCATCCCACACTCTCCTTCCCCTCCTGGGTCCACAAATCTATTCTGTATGTCTGCATCTCCATTGCTACCCTGCAAATAAGTTCGTCAGTACCATCTTTCTAGATTCCATTTATATGCATTAATAAACCATATTTGTTTTTCTTTTTCTGATTTACTTTACTCTGTATAATAGGCTCCATCTTTTGACATGTACAAGTGTCTAAATGTCTTTGAATACATTCTGTGCTTCCTTGGACTACCTTAGCTCCTTCATTTCTTTCTCCAGATGTGAGACCCCAACAGTATTCTTTCAGACCCAGCACAGAGTACACAGAGAAAAGACTTAATGACGTTCCTTTCTAGGGAAATTAGAGAATATTTTATTTCCTGACATGTAGGTAAGCAGTATGGAGTTTTTGCATAAACAAGAATGAATGAAGTTAAACTCCAAATAAAAAATTTCAAGTGATACTGCACAGGCTGCCTACCTTCCTCCTGTTACCAGCCCTCTTTTCCTTTATCGTCAGTGGACTCATAGGTCTCTGTGAGCTGAGAACCTTTCTGCCCCATTTCCTCTCCTCATGTTCTTACACCATTGACCTTTGTGGTTTTCTAGGAACAATGTTCTGAAGGTTTTAGAAAGAGAAAAATCCATAGTTAAGGTGTTAAACTTTGTGCTGATTCTCACAGCACCTGTAATGACATGAAGTAGAAGAGAGGAAAGCATGCATTTAATTCAACAAATATTTATTGAATGTTTACATGTATTCCTGATTTAAATACTGAAGGTAAATAAATAAACAAGATGAACAATGTTTTTATTCTTACAATGGGAGAAGAGAGTAAATAAGCCATTATGGAAATAGAAAAATATCAGAGAAGGAGTATTTTGGGGGAATTAAAGTGGAGTGCGGAGATAGAATGTGTCTGCTAATTGCTTTACCTGGGGAGATCAGGGAAAGCCTCTTTGAGGAGGTGATTAGGATATTCATGTTTTCCATTTTCTGTGTTTTATGATGTGATCTTGGGGCCTTTCTAATCCTGGAGAGACTGCCCCACCCTGAGCTAATCCTGCAGATAGCAGATGATTCCCCAGGGGGCATGCTTTGCTATGAAAACCTGAGTTCACGCCTCCATCACCTCCTCTTATCAGGCTTCTGCGGTGCAGGACACTATTCCCTTCCCCAAATTACCCAAGACTGGTGCCAGACTACTAGGACAATTGTTCAAACTATCCTATCCTAAACTTACTTGGGGGCTTATACTGCTTTGCTCATTCCTCCCCATGAAAACCACAATAAAGGCTCAGGACCATGCTTTCCTCTTGTCCTTTCTGTTTCCTTTCTGTTTCAGTGCTTCCCCGTGTGGACCTGTGTGCTACGCGTTCTGTTTCTAGGGACCTCTGAGTATAAAAACCTTATTTCCTCATAGTAATCATTTCTATGTATGCAATTCTTACCATGCCTAATCAAAACAAATTCCAGCTTACATTTTTATACAGTGATACTTAAGCTGAGTAGAGAAGGAAATGGCAACCTGCTCCAGTATTCTTGCCTGGAAAATCCCATGGACAGAGGAGCCTGGCATGCTACAGTTGATGGGGTCTCAAAGAGTTGGACGTGACTGAGAGACTAAACAACAACAACTTCAGCTGAGATCTGAATGACAAGTAGGACCAGTCACACAAGGATAGAGATGAGAACATTCTAAGTAACAGTGCAGAGATTCTAAGCTTGGCAAATCAAGGCCCACACAGAGGGACACACCTGGAGAAAACTCCCCTCTTACCTCTTACTTCTTTTACTTTACCTTCCGGACATTTCTTGATCTGTTAATCCACAGATCCCTAAAGGCAAATATCTCTAAGGGAGTCAGATGTCCCACCATCCTTTTTATACAAGTCAGCGCTTGAGTAAGTAGATGACTGATGAGAACTGAAGGTCTCATTAAAGCACTTCATACCAAGGTGTGCAAGAATCTTTGCTAATGTATTGTCATTGTAAGAGGGAGTTTATTAAATGAAACACATTTTTTAATATTCCACTCAATAGTTTTGTGTCTTAGTTAGTTAGTTAGTTCAGTCGCTCAGTTGCGACCCCATGAATCACAGCACACCAGGCCTCCCTGTCCATCACCAACTCCTGGAGTTCACTCAAACTTGTCCATAGAGTCGGTGATGCCATCCAGCTATCTCATCCTCTGTTGTCCCCTTCTCCTCCTGCCCCCAATCCCTCCCAGTATCAGAGTCTTTTCCAATGAGTCAACTCTTCTCATGAGGTGGCCAAAGTATTGGAGTTTCAGCCTCAGCATCAGTCCTTCCAATGAACACCCAGGACTGATCTCCTTTAGAATGTACTGGTTGGATCTCCTTGCAGTCCAAGGGACTCTCAAGAGCCTTCTCCAACACCACAGTTCAAAAGCATAAATTCTTCAGTGCTCAGCTTTCTTCACAGTCCAACTCTCACATCCATATATGACCACTGGAAAAACCATAGGCTTGTCACTCAAATACCCAATATACACTTATTAATACATCTCTCGTTACACTGAGGTTCTAGTGATGGAGTGAGGCACAATCATCTTTCCTAAGGAGTCAGTGACTACTGTGATCACTCTATGCTCTTGTGATTTCTTGTTCAGAGTCCATCTTGTCCTTTATATTATAATTATACCCAAAGCTACATGAGGGTGGGAGGTAAGTTCAACTCCTTATCAGTAGCAAAATTTAGTGTCTAGAAGACTGAAGCCAGTCCATTAATGACTTCAAAATGAAAATTATTAAATCAAGTTATACTAAAAATTTAAGTTATACTAAGATAAAGTATAAATATGAACGGTAAAGGTAATTTCTAATATTTTTATTGGAAATTAGGACCCAGGAAGGCTAAATTTCTTAGACTTAATGGGTTTCATTTCTGGCTGAGCTTAAAATCCACCAAGAAGTTTTTAAACTGTAACAGTACCAGTCCGCATTACAAAGCTGAGTCAGAACCTAAGGGTAGAATCTGGGTATTAGCATTAAAAAAAAAAAAATTCTCTAGGTTATTCTAATATGCATCCAGGGTTGAGGAACACAGATCTAGGCTAAAAGGCTACAAACAGTAAAGGTTAATGCAGCTGGCTGGTGTCTTTAGGCAATGTGAAGAATAGCTATCAGAATTTGCACAAATCGATAGGAAAGTAGAATTCTCAAGGACACAGAGGTTCACAAAGGTCTATGCTCCAGAGATAGAGGGAAATGGGCAGAGAAGCTTTAGACAGAAACACAAGCTGTGCAACCAAGAAGGAAGAAAGTGGATTGTCATATGCCCCCAAATGAGTTCTTTTGTGTTCATTTTCAAAGTGCTTACAGAATTTCAGGTGACTGAAGTCATTGGCAGGCATCTTTGCAGAAATACAGATCATAATATTTGAGAAACAAAAAGGAAAAACCCTGAGGGCAGAGTTGATATTTTTCTTTTCAGAGATGACCTGGAAAATTATACTTCTTTTTGCTCCAAGAACTTATTATGCTGGCAAATATTTGTAAAAATGTGAGTTCAACCCATGAGTTTTATTTTAGCAGACATCCAGAGTAAGGTCCACTTGCATAAAACAAATGCCAACCTTCCTTTCCATTCCCAAGTCCAGTACTGGATCTCAGTTTATGCTTTCTTATAATGAGATCTGCCATGAAATTTTAAACTAACAAATGGCGATGGTTTACAAAAAGCTGTCCAAACGAATCCTTATCAACTGGAAGCCTTGTTAACGATCTGATATCTGAATTTATTACTAAGAAGTTCTTTGGGAACAAATTCAAACATCAAGTAAAAATCAATTAAAAAGCAAAATAGATTAAAGTCTCATCTTCCATGGTTATATAGATGATCATTCTGTTAGTTGACTCTAAAGTTTGCCCCCAACTTCTCTCCTTTTTATTTCCTAGACATTATAGTTTGTATTTCTCCAGAGATGCCTGCCAATGACATCAGTCACCTGAAGCTCTCCAAGCATCTTTAAAATAAACAGTAAGAACTCACCCGACTGATACACGTTTGTGAAATATTGTTTCGGCCCAAGAGTTTTATTTAAATAGCTGAAAGTGATCCTAGCATAGGTTCATGATTAAAAGCATAATCTCTTGATCAAATCCTGACTCTACTATTTCATAAAATCAATACTTGTTTAACAAATATTTATTCAGTATTTGCTAGTAATAGGCACTAGATGTTTTAGACGATAGGAAGGTACTGGTGAATAAAAGAGAGAAATATCTGTGCCTTCTTGATGCTAACACTGCTACTGAAGGAGACTAACAATAAAAACAATAAACTTAATTTATTTACACATTGTATAACACATTAAAAGTTAAATGTACATATTTTTTTCAATAAAGGGTTTGGGGATGCTGAAAGGATCAGGAGTGTTTTATAATATTAAATAGAGTAAGCAAGGTAGCTTTCATTGAGAAGGTGATTATATGAGTAATTGCTTGAAGGAGATGAGGGGATTGGCCTTGTGGCCATCTAAGGGGAGAGTGTCTGGGAAGATGGAACAGCAAGTGTTTAGCCTGGTAGCAGAAGTTTGCTGCTGTGTTTGATGACAGTAAGGAGGCAAGAGTAGCTAGAACAATGTAAACAGGAAGAGAGAGAAGTACAAAATGATGTCAGAGAGTTTGGAAGAGGGAGGCAGGTCACAGGGTCTGATAGGCCATTGTAGGGACTTTAGCTTTTCTTCTAAGGGAGAAGGGAAGTTCTTTGGAGGATTCTAAGAGGAATAGCATGGTCTGACTTCTGTTTTAAAAGCTTCCTTTGGAAGAGATTTCTACTTCTGGCATGACAGTGGGAGGAGTTTCACAGATCTCCTCCCCACAGAAACTGGTAAGAATTATTATTATTACTTTTGATCTATTACCTTTTAATAGTTTTTTTCTTTTTCTTTTAATTGTCAGATGATTACTTTACAATATTGTGATAGTTTTTGCCATACATCAACATGAATTGAATAGACATACATATATCCCCTCCCTCTTGAACCCTCCCTCCACCTCCCTCTCTGCCCCATCCCTTCAAGGTTGTCACAGAGCATAGGCTTTGGGTGCCCTGCATCATACATCAGACTCTCACTGGCTATTTATTTTACATGTGGCAATGTGTATGTTTCAATGTTATTCTCTCAAATCATCCCACTCTCTTTATTCCACTGATCCTATGTGTAGGGCAGCAAAGGAGACCCAGACATGAAGAAATTGCTTTTTGGACTCAGTGGGAAAAATTACTTTTTTAAATCAACCATTTAGGGTCTCAGGAAATGGCCCAGAGAGCATACAGCAGATAAAGAAACATTTATTCAAGAAATCTACTGAAACTTGGTAAAAACTACAAGTTGTGGTATTTGAGCCAAGAACCCTGAGTTCCCTTCCAGCTCAGTGATACAGAAACTGTGCTCCAAACTTGTACAGCCATGAACAGGTTCTCTCTGCCAAGCCCCCAGTTGGAAGGGCTACCTTCTGGGGAAAGGTAATAAGTGAATACTGTTCATCTTGCCTTCAGTCACCTACTGGTGAAGCTAAATTCCTGGTGCATGTGGTTAGGAATTGGAGGCTCCTTCTGTCTAACCACCACTCATGGGATGGAGGCTATTCTGTGGCCATGGCACCACTGAGAATACTAGAGCCCTGATTGCTCTTTCCTTGGTTGTGAGGGTAGGTGTTCTATGCTGAGAGAGGTGAGCCAGTGAGACCTGGGGCTGCTGACTTGCCAACCACTAAATGCTCAGTTCCTGAAGTGGAATGTGACTCAGAGAGAAGGGTACTATTTGTGCCCATCCATAACATCAATGACATGGCTAAGAGATTTTTGCCTAAGAGGAAGAGCAAGCCATACAACAGAGAGTTCGAAATTCCTCCCCAAAGATGTCATTTGCAACCATTCAAGACTAAGGTCACTCTCAAAAACAGTGGAAGTCTTGGTGAAAGGTCAGATTCACAGATTCTTTGGAAGTAAAGGCTAAACTATAGGCCAGGTAGCTTTCCAGAAAGATATGGGGAAAGCCATGGCTAGGAAAAGCCTTCCTAGAGTCAGTTCAAATCTCACATGTTGACTTTGGGAACTATGCGTTTCAAAGAGCCAAATTTGGATTGGATTAGTCTCGGTAGTAATTTATGTACCAATGCACTGTTGAAAACAATAAAGCAATCAGTCTGCAATTAGTGGCACTTGACAACTAGGTGTGCTCAAGAAGAGACAATCAGAAAGAGCCATGCCAAAACCACTGTCGTCTCAGAGTACCTGTGGTCTCAGAGAAATGCGGGGCAGCGTTCAGTGCACCAACATGGTTTTAATGGGAATACCAGTAGAAGAGGAGAGAGAGAAAGGAGAAGGAAAATATTTGAAGAAATAACAGCTGAAAACTAATGAAACTTATTTTAAAACATGAATTTATACATCCAATGATTTCCAAGTAGGATAAACACAAAAAATATACAAGTAAACACATGTCTAAAATCCAAAGACAAGGAGAAAAGCTTGAAATCAGCAAAAGAAAAGTGACTTGTCACTTACAAAGGAAATGCAATGAGATTAACAGCTAACTTAGAAACAATGGAGGCAAGTGCTCAATGGGAAAAATATATATATATGTCAAGAATCCTGTATCCAGAAAAACTATTTTTTGGAATGAAGGTGAAATAAAGACATATAGACATTCCCAGATAAAGTCTGAGTGAATTTACTACTAGCAGATTTGCTTTAGAAGAAATATTTAAAGGAAGTCCTTCAGGCAGAAAGCAAGTGGCCCTAGATATTAATTGGAATCCATACGAAAAAACAAAGATCACTGAGAAAGGTAGTTGATATAATTATAAAAAAACAGTATAAGTGCATATTTTTATCCTTCTCTGAACTGATTTTAAAAATAATTGTGTAAAATAATATGTATATAATGTATTTTGGGCCCTATAACATATAAAAATGGAATATAATTGCCAATAATAGAAAAAAGAATTAAGTAGAAGCAAAGATGTATTGGGGCTTCCCTGGTGGCTCAGATGGTAAAGAATCTGCCTGCCATGTGGGACACCTGAGTTTAATCCCTGGGTTGGGAAGATCCCCAGAAGGAAATGGCTACCCACTGTAGTATTCTTGCCTGGAAAATCCCATGTACAGAGGAACCTGGCTGGCTACAGTCCATAGGGTTGCAAAGAGTTGGACATGACTGAATGACTAAGCACAGCACAGCACAGCATAGCAAAGATGTATTGAGCTAAGGAAATGCCTCTATATGCTAACTCAAATTTATAGGAAAAAATGGAGTGATATGGTGACAATAAATAAGAAGATTAATATAACTAAAGATAAAAGTGTACATTTGCTATTCTTATTTTTCCCTCTCAGCTTCTTTAAAAGACTAAATTGCACAGTCGCGTCCGACTCTCTGCGACCCCATGGACTGTAGCCTACAAGGCTTCTCCGTCCATGGGATTCTCAAGGCAAGAATACTGGAGTGGTTTACCATTTCCTTCTCCAGGGGATCTTCCCTACCCAGGGATCGAACCCGGGTCTCCTGCATTGGAGGCAGACGCTTTAACCTCTGAGCCACCAGGGAAGCCCCAATAATTATGACAATGTAATTTTGGATTTGTAACATTTATATGTGCAATTAGTATAACAATAATATCACCAAAAACGGAGAAAGAGAACAGATCTAATAGAAGTAATATTTCCATAGTTCATAGAAATTAAATTAGTATAAATCTCAAACTAGTTCTAATAAGGTAAACCCCAGAACAACCATTAAGGAAATAACTCAAAAATACAGTAATAAAAATCACTAAAGAAATTAAAATGATATTTTAGAAAATATTCACTTAAGACAAATGAAAGCAGTCTGAATACATTTGGACAGTAGAGTCAATAAGATAGACTGGCTGATAGATTCAAAGTGAGAGAATCAAAGACGACTCCTTGTTTTTTTCTTGGAGCAAAAAGCAGGAGGGCTTTTCCATCAGCTGATAGAAGGGAAGACCCTAGGTGGAGTTGCTTTGGGACTGGGCAGGATATCTTTTTATTTGTCCCTGTTAGATTCACTGTCTAGCCTTCTTCATTTTGTTCTGTGCCCCACGAGACTGACTTCTACAGAGCTCCTCAGTTCTGCACTTTGGCTTTCCAGGTATGTTCAGTTAATTGGAAATACTAAGAGATTTAAGGGTCGGAGGAGTTACTTTAAACACATACGCCTCCAACAAGGGTCACAGCTCCTTTCAGCTGACCTTCTACCTGTCTCTCTATTTCTGTCTCTCTTCTTCTCCCTCTGCACCCCAGTAACCACGGCTTCCTCCGTTTATTCCTTTATCCTTCAGAGTTGATGGGACAATACTGCCTTTGTTACACTGGAGTATCGTGCTATCTTTGTGGCTTCCCTACATCCTGTAAACAGCTCCTTTATTAAAATGGCCTCAAATTACCAAAATTAAGTGTGTTGCCTGTTCTTGGGCTTCCCTGGTAGCTCAATGGTAATGAATCTGCTTGCCAATGTAGGAAATGTGGGTTCAATCCCTGGGTCAGGAAGATCCCTTGGAGAAGGAAATGGCAACCCACTCCAGTATTCTTGCCTGGGGAATTCTATGGACAGAGGAGCCTGGCGGGCTACAGTCCATGGGGTTGCAAAAGGGTCAGACACAGCTTACCAACTAAACAACAACAACCTGTTTCTTGCCAGAACTGTGGCCGATATGGGAAGAAGATCAGATATTTGATTTTGTACATGCTAACTCTAAGATCTCAAAGGGAGAAAGAGAGTAGGTGGTTGGTTATTTGAGTCTGGAATGCAGGAGAGTAACATAGGCTAGAGATAAGAATTTGAAAGTCATTAGCAGAAAAAAGATAGCTAGAACCAGGAGATGAGATCACTGAGGGAGTAAAAGAAGATCAAGAAAAGAAGAGGACTGAGACCTGGGTCTTGGACACGCTACTGTTAGGAATGTTGGATAGATGATGAGGAACCAGAAAAGCAGAAGGAGCAGTTAGGAGGTAGGAAGAGAACCACAGGAAGCCAATGGATGAATGTATACCAACAAGGGAGAGTGATTCACTGTGTCAGATGCTGCTGAAAAGTCAGGTGCAAACAGGACTAAGAATTGACCATTTAATTTAGCAATGTGGAGGTCATTGGTGACCTTGGCAAGAATAACTTAACTAGGGTCAGGGTAGCAAGATCTGTGTATAGTGTGTTTTAAAGAGAATGAGAAGAACTTGAGAGCTCTGTACTCAGTGGCTCAGTCGTGTCCGACTCTGCGATCCCATGGACTGTAGCCTGCCAGTCTCCTCTGTCCATGGGATTTCCCAGGCAAGAATACTGGAATGGGTTGCCAGTTCCTACTCCAGGAGATCTTCCCAACCCAGGGATCTAGCCCTCATCTCTTGCATTGGCAGGTGAATTCTTTACCACTAGCGCCACCTAGGAAGCCCCAGAGAGAGCTGCTGCTGCTAAGTCGCTTCAGTTGTGTCCAACTCTGT
Organism: Bubalus kerabau; assembly: GCF_029407905.1. Taxonomy (NCBI): domain Eukaryota; kingdom Metazoa; phylum Chordata; class Mammalia; order Artiodactyla; family Bovidae; genus Bubalus; species Bubalus kerabau. The sequence goes on along the minus strand of NC_073624.1, from coordinate 37,625,318 downwards.
GCGACCCCATAGAGGGCAGCCCACCAGGCTCCCCCGTCCCTGGGATTCTCCAGGCAAGAACACTGGAGTGGGTTGCCATTTCCTTCTCCAATGCATGAAAGTGAAAAGTGAAAGTGAAGTCGCTGAGTCGTGTCTGACTCTTAGCGACCCCATGGACTGCAGCCCTACCAGGCTCCTCCCTCTATGGGATTTTCCAGGCAAGAGCACTGGAGTGGGGTGCCATAGAGAGCAAGTTTAGACAAATGAATTTTGCTATAAAGGTAACAATATACAGTTAGTGGCTAGGGAGGGAAGAGAAATTTTACTTTTGTGATCATTTGTTTTGTTTTATTGAGGTGGGAGAATAACAGCAAGTTTGTATGCTGATAGGTATGATACAGTGAAAAGAAAAAATAATAATGCAGACCAGAAATGGGGGACTTGATGAAGATGCTCTGGAGTAGGAGAGGGTGGAATCTGAGGCACAAGAAAGGTTGCCTGAGACAGGAACACAGAGCACACAGTTCATCTATAGTGACAAGAGAGAACGCAGAGTCTGAAGGTTCAGAATTTCTCTTCTGACTATTTTCTCAGTAGAATAGAAGATAAAGTAATTGCCTGAGAGCAAGGATATGAGGGAGGGGTTGGAAATTTTAGGCGAAGTTGTGAATAATTGCCTACAGGTGTAAAAGTTAATGACCTAAGGAAATATAATATGAATGCTGGCACATCAAGAAATCCCTTAAAGTTCACTATCATGAATTTAAAATGGAGCTGTGTTTAACTGAAGGGATGCAGTTAGAGAGTAATAGGAAGTTGGCTTCAATAAGAAGTTAGGGTTTTCTTAAGCAAGTTTTCTGGCCTCATATATAAAATTGGAATAATAACATTTGAGAGTTGCTATGTGCAACCGTGAGAGTTTTCTTAAGCAAGCCTTCTGGCCTCATATATAAAATTGGGATAATAATACCATGAGAGTTGCTATATGCATTAATTAGATAACACAAACAAAGGTTTATCACAGTGTCTGGTGCATAATAAGTACATGATAAACTTGTACAGTAATTATTGGTATTCTAACATCTAGTAGGGCTCAGAAAACTTCCAGAGGGGAAATATCTGTTTTAATCATTCCTATAATGACCAAATGGGGCTTTCTAGGTGGCTCAGTGGTAAAGAATCTGCCCACCAATGCAGGAGCCACAGGAGACATGAGTTTGATCCCTAGGCAGAGAAGATGCCCTGGAGGAGGAAATGGCAACCCACTCCAGTATTCTTGCATGAAAAGCTCCATGGACAGAGGAGCCTGGCAGGCTATAGTTCATGAGGTCGCAAAGCGTTGAACATGACTGAGTGACTAAGCATGAGCACAACTCTTCCTAGCACAGGTCTTCTTACCAGATGGGGACTTAGACACTACGTCTATGCTGTCTTTACGTTTTGCTTCCACTAGGCATCAGTTCAGTTCAGTTCAGTTTAGTCGCTCAGTCGTGTCCGACTCTTTGCAACCCCATGCATGCCAGGCCTCCCTGTCCATCACCAACTCCTGGAATTCACCCAAACTCATGTGCATCGAGTCAGTGATGCCTTCCAGCCATCTCATCCTCTGTTGTCCCCTTCTCCTCCTGCCACCAATCCCTCCCAGCATCAAGGTCTTTTCCAATGAGTCAACTCTTCACATGAGGTGGCTAAAGTATTGGAGTTTCAGCCTCAGCATCAGTCCTTCCAATGAACACCCAGGACTGGTCTCCCTTGGGATGGACTGGTTGGATCTCCTTGCAGTCCAGGGGACTCTCAAGAGTCTTCTCCAACATCACAGTTCCAAAGCATCAATTCTTCGACACTCAGCTTTCTTCACAGTCCAACTCTCATATCCATACATGACCACTGGAAATGCACAAAATAGCTCAGGGAACCATTTACATGTCTCTGCAATGCTTCAGTTCCATTGTAGAGCAGTAGCTGGATAGCCTGGCTGCTGTTTGTTAGAGACTTCTGACATTTGATCTTTTTGCTAAATTCTTGGCAACGCCCTTAAGACAAATAGGAATCAAGTTGCTTACATTAATATAACTTTGAAGTTATTCCTCTTTTTCTAACATTGGTACTCTAAAAATAGGAATTTCAAAAAAGTACAGATAGCTGGTATGCCTTTGTTGACCCTTCAAACATTATTTCTTTTATTCTGGACATTGACTGCATTTGATTAATCTATCTATGTCACATTACCTTGATTGTGGTGTGTGTGTGTGTGTGTTAGTCACTCAGTTCAGTCTTGTGCTACTCTTTGTGACCTCATGGACAGGGCTCCTCTGTCCATGGAATTCTCCAGGCAAGAATACTGGAGTGGGTTGCCATTCCCTGTCCCAGGGGATCTTCCCGTCTCAGGGATTGAACCCTCATCTCCTGCATTGCAGGAGGAATTGTACAAATTCCTTACCAACTGAGCCACCAGGGAAGCCCCTACTTTGACTATGTTTACTGTTACATTTACTGCAAAGATTTTGCTTTGGAGAAATCTACATTATCCACTGAATAATATACTATTCAATGTAGTAATATACTCAACACATTTCTGAAGAGAATTGACATTATCTCTTTGTTGAGATTTTCTATTTTTTCATTTGTTTCAAGAGGATATGTACTGGATTGTTGAAGCATTTTTATTATGGCTGCTTTAAAGCCTTATCACATAATTCCAACATCTGATTCCTGTCAAAGTTGGTGTCAATCAATTGTCTTTCCTACTGAGTGACTTTCCTTTCACTTTTCAATTTCGTGCATAGGAGAAGGAAATGGCAACCCACTCCAGTGCTCTTGCCTAGGGAATCCCAGGGACGGGGGAGCCTGGTGAGCTGCCGTCTATGGAGTTGCACAGAGTCGGACACGACTGAAGCGACTTAGCAGCTTCAGCAGCATTCAAGTTCTGATATTCTTGGTTCTTGGTATGACAGTTGGGTTTTTTTTGTTGTTGTTGTTAATGTTGTATCCTGGGCATTTTGTCTTTTATGTTAGGAGATTTGGATTCCTATTTAAATATTTTATTTTAGGCTTATTTAGGTTTAGCACTTGGTCTACTTTTATACGTTTGTGATTATAATGCAGTTTAATTTTCAGAGCCTTATTTTGATCTGCTTGGTTAACCTTGGTGCTAATGGGTTCTCAGTAATCTGGGTTCATGCCACCTAAAGGGGTGAGGAGGTGTCCCCAAGTCAGGCTACTGGGTGTCTCTTAGTCTGGGAGAGATATGCTGACATCTTCCCTGTCAGTGTCCCCAAGCTGCCTACTGTTTCTGGGCAAAGAAAGAGAATTCTCTTGAACCCCTGGGGACAAAGAGCCTTCCCAGTTCAAACCATTTGCTGTGTAACTGAGTGAATGCCTTTGGCCAATTTTATACCTTGTTCACCTCTTCTGATGCCTTTAGGCAGTAAACACAGTTATACAATGCAAATCATTTTCTCTTCAAGTTTTAAACAAGTTTTAAAATAATATGAATAAACCTGACCATATAATTAAATGAATATGTAGAAAGCACTCAGTACTTTTAATTAAAAAATTTCAACCTCACAGAAAAGTTGAATAAAGAACAATGAATACTCATATACTCCTGTCTGGATTTATCTACTATAGAGTTACCAGGTAAAATGCACAACTCCCAGTTAAAACTGAGTTTCAGATAAATGATGAATACTTTTTAATATGTGCATGCATGAAGTATTTGGGACATGCTTATGCTAAAAATTTATTTGTTGTCTATCTGAAACTCAAATTTAACTGGGCATCTTGTGTTTTCTTGGGAAATCCGGCAGCCCTAACTTGCCGTTAACATTTGGTCTCACTTGTTCCCATACTTTTTCTTATACATTTCTCCTTTCCCAAACCATCTGGGGATCATTAAAAAGGTAAAATCTCAGATAGGCTTTGTGTATGTATAGGAATAAAATTCATTTGCACTGGCTTTTTTAAAAAAGAACTTCTTCTTTTGTATTGAAGTGTAGCTGATTAACAATATTGTGATAGTTTCAGGTGGACAGCAGAAGGATTCAGCCATATATATACATGTATCCATTCTCCCCCAAACTCCCCTCCCATCCAGGCTGCCACATAACATTGAGCAGAGTCCCCTGTGCTGTACAGGAGGTCCTTGTTGGCTCTCCACATATTGGCTTTTTTTGAAACTAGTGCTTGAAACTGCATCTGCCACTTGTTATTATACAGCACTAGATCCCTACTCTTGCCTAAATCCTGGCTAGTTCTTAGTGCATATCCATATGTAGTTACAAAAGCACTTCAACTCTCATGTCAAAAAACCAGTTTCTATCACCATTGAAACAGTAATCAAGTGGCCTCTGAACATCATTCTTCTGGAACTCATACTAAAGCCATTTTTAAGCTAAGGGTAAGCCCTCTACAGAAACTCCTGTATTGACTAAAGAATTACCACTGCTTGGTTCTGGTGGATTTTCTAGCTTTTCTCAATTACTTTAGTATGAGAAGTCTCACCTAAGTTCTCTTTTCTTTAGACATACCCTTATTTGTAGAAACTTTAATGAAATGTTCAAGAGTACAAGTCTAGGAGTCAGACGATCATGGGTTAAAACCCTGTCTTCTGTAGTCATGGAAGTTCACGGAGTTCTAGTTCTCATAGCTCGAAGAAGTTATTTCTTTGTGACTCATTTTCCTCCTCTGTAATGTGGAGTAAAGTATCTGCCTGCAAGGTGAGCCCTGTGCCTGGTACACGCAACCTGGAGATCATCATGCAGAGTTCTGCCTGACCTTTACTGGAGTCAGTTTTGGATTATGTGTTTCTTATCTTTCCTTGAAAATAACTTCCACACTGAGTATGACTACTTCTAAACCACAGCTACTGCTCACAACTTTGTTACAACAGACCAGATACTCATATATAAATGAATGGAAGTTAAAGGGGATGATGTCTCAGTTGTATGCTGAGATCCCTGATAAGGATCTAAGATACAATGATGTGGGTCGGGGAGCCTCATTCAGATAGAAGTATAGTAGAGAAGGAATTTGACTCCATCATCAACCATATGGTGTGTGTGTTTGTGTGCATATGTGTGTGTTAGGATTGAAAAAAATGATACCAGGATATATAAGAGTTTATGAGTTATATATGGAGATTTATGTTTCCTTCATACTTCATATTGCTCAGACATTATCAAATCAATATGTCGAGTGCGGGTCATCAGACCTTTAGAAGAATGTGGGGAAACTGGAACTGATGCAGAGAAGAGAATCACAAATATGCAAATATTATATGAAAAAAATTGAGAGATTTGAAACTGTTTAGCTTGAAGAAGGTAAAAAAATGACTTGGTTTGTTTTAAGAATAGGAAGAGCTTTTCATAAAGATTCAGATCAGCTATTCCTTTTGTCCACAGAGGACCAAACAAGGGGAAAGGAGTATATTAAAAATACTGATATTTTTTATTTTGTGTAAAGAAGAATTTATTGCAAACGGTGATAAAATAGTCAATGGACTGCTGAGTTAGTTACAGGGTCTGCAGTAGGGGAATTTTCTCTTAAAGCTTTGTGGATAATCACCAGACCTAGTTATTTTCAATTTGGCATCTACCTAAACCAGGTTGCTGCACCAGATGAATGCTGAAGGCTATTTCTAGCTTTGGAGTATAACTGGAAAATAGCAAGGGGTTGCATATATAAGATATGTTGCACAATTAAAGATCTATCTATTGAAGAAGTGGGTCAGCCACAAAGCAAAAGCAAGCGTTTTAGCATGCTCTCGCTGTTACACAGAGCACAACGTGCGACCCATCAGTCAGCTGCTAAGAGACAATCCAGGTCAGCCAGACTGACAGCATTTTTAGTGCTGCTTGCATTGAATTTGCATTTGCTATTATCAAAGGGGCAACCAACAATTTCTTAGAATAGTGTGTATGCGTTGACCCATAACCAGTGAAACAAACAAAATTTAAAAAGCTGCTGTTAAATGAATAATTCTTCATGTGGATAGGAGCTTTTTCCTTATTAAATTCAGAGTGGATTCATTCTAGGAACAATTTTGGTGTAGAGGCTCTCTCACTTGTTACAGATTACTGACTACAGTGCTTTGCTGCCAAAATACCTTGGCTCATTCTCAAGCCTCAAGAACTGCATCAATTTTTCCTCTCATCATGCCCCAGAGCCATCAACAATATCTCTAAATGTCTTTTCTTCTCATTTTATTTAATTCTTTTGTCTCAAGTTCCCTAAGAATTTTTGTGTACTGTTTATTCCATCATATGTTAATTACAGGTCATGGTCATACATTGATTCACATGATCCATATACGCAGCACATGACTGTGAACCTTTGTTCCTTTACCTGATCTCTATGTTTTCTTAAGCTGTCCACAATCTCAAGCATCTGCAAGTCTGTATTATTCCCCTCACCTGCATGTGGATTGGCACAGATACTGACACACAAATGTATTTTTCAGCCAATGTTTTTTGTCTCTGACCATATCTAAAAGACTTGATTGTCTGTATGTAACAAACAGAACAGAACAACAATAGTAATGAAACAAATCAAAACAAAAGCCTTGTTAAAATCAGCTGGAAATTTATCTCCCACATGGAAAGATCTGGAAGCAAGAAGTCCAGGGCTGCTGAGGCAGCTCCAGCATTACAGTTTCAGGTTCCTTCTCTTCAACTATCCTGGCATCCTCTGTGCATGGCCTTGTTGTCCAGGTGACTTGCTATAGTGTCAGCCATCACGTCCACATTCCAGGAGGTAGAATGGAGGAAAAGAAGGAAGAACAAATTCACATCCTTCCAGAAAATTTCTTGGAAGGTCCACACATCACATCTAGTTGATTCTCATTAGAACATTGGCACATGGCTGCTCCCAGCAGCAAAGTGTGTTGGTAGGTATAGTTTTTTACACCAGGTGACAGTGTGCCTGACTATCACAGATAAAGGAATCAATGAGGTGACAAAGTAGACAATGAGTAGTCTTCACCCCAGAGCCCAAATGTTGCATTAGAAAGAAGAGGTTCAATCCAAGTACAGTGATTTTAAATGTCAGAGTGACATGGATATTTCCCTTTGGTAACTAGGCACCAAGCACCATGCATAATTTATTCATTAAGAACTACATCCAAAATTCTTCATGAAAACCTGGGCAGAAGGTGTTGCTTTATGTCATACTAAGACTGAGGACTGCCCAGTTGATGATAAAGTTGGTAACTGAACCCAAAAGTCAGATCCTTGAACCTGTATTATTAACTGTATCACTGTGTTGTCTGTAAAGCAACATCGGAACATTGCCTTTCTAGGAGTTTTTCAGCATAGTCTATGGCAGAACTTTCAGGAACTCTGTGATGCTGCCTTTATTATGACAACACACATGAACATATTTAAACATATTCTATCTTATTTAAACACATTTATATCTATGCCTTCATTTGGACATGATATACAGTTTTCAGGAGATGCTCTGAACTTTTATAATTGTTAGTGGTGGCATACTGCACTACTTCATTTTTCATTTGTTAAGTGTTGTCTTTAATTTTCTGCTTCATAGAAATGTGGGACCATTAAAGTTTGTGTTAATTAAGTCCAGTTGATGCAGTGCATTCATTATTTTGTGGCATTTTATTCTTATAGCTATAACTGAGATATACTCATGATTCAAGATGGTGACATCAGGCTGTTTGGTTGGGGAATGGCCGAACTGTAAAGCCTTGTCAACTCAGGCACAGGATGGATGACAAACTCACTGTAGAAAACAAGATTAGCAGGTTTTAGGGGAGTTGATTTTAGTTTAAAAAAGGTTGTCCTATTGCTTTGATTGTAGAATAAGATCAAAATTTTCGTCATTATACAGTGACAGATGTTTGACAAATTGAAAAACATACCTTAGTCCTATTGGATGTCAAATTTATAGAATGTTACCTTAGGGGAAAACTAATCTCAAAATAATTTTTTAAATTCATATGTTTTCTAACTCAGTGATTATATTTCCTTCATACCAAATCAAAACCTTCTAGTCAAGGGTCCATGATGTCAATATTTCATGCCAGTTGATGTGTGAAATAGCCTTCTTTTTCAATAACTGATGAAGGAATAGGGAAGATTTGATGCTTATGGAATTCTTTTTTATTTCAGAGAACTCTTAAAAGGAATTTTCCTAGTTATTTATTTCTATGAGTCATGTCATAGTTTTCCACAAAGAATTGAAAAAAAAAATGAAATAAAGATGTCATAACAATGTTTTAAAAATGTTTATTACAGAAATCATCAAACACAGGAAAAACAGGCATAATAATACTATTATGAACTCTCAAGCACCCATCCCCCAGTTTCAGCAGCTATCAATCAACATATGGTCAATCTACTTCAGCTTCCCCTTTGTCCCATCACCTTCCCTTCTCCATGTTGGATTATTTTGGAGTAAATCTCAAACATCATCTCATTAATCTGTAAATACTTCATTATGAACCTATGAAAAATATGGATTCTTTTGTTTTTTTAAACATAAAATTGGGTGTGAAAGTGTTAGTTGCTCAGTCGTGTCCGACTCTTTGTGAACCCATGGGCTGTAACCTGCCAGGCTCCTCTGTCCATGGGATTATCCAGGCCAGGATACTGCAGTGGGTAGCCATCTCCTTCTCCAGGGGATCTTCCTGACCCAGAGATCAAACCCGAGTCCCTTGCATTGCAGGCAGTTTCTTTACTGTCTGAGCCACCACATATGTAAACCCAAACATAATATTCCTTCTGCAAAAATTAATAATGGTGTTGAGAACATGATAGGTTTATTCTTTTTCTCTCTTCTTTTAAACAGTTGGTGTGTTGTAATCAGAATTCCAGCAGGTTTACATATTGCATTTGGTTGTTATGTCTCCAGTGTTCTTTTAGTAGATAGGTTCATTTTTCTTCTGTTTAATTCTCTTGCAATTTATTAGTTGAAAAAAATTACAGAGTATCTCACATTGCGAATTTTGCTGATTTGTGTCCCTGTGGTGTCATTTACTATGTTCCTTGGCTCTTTGTTTTCTATAAATTAATAAGATTCGGGTTTCATTTTACAAGAATACTTCCTAGATGTCATTGTATACTTCTTATTGCATCATATTAGGAGGATATAATGCTTCATTGTCTCTAATTTTGTGATGTTAATATTGATCAATTTTTGTTAAGTAATGTCAGCCAAATCTTTTCATTATACACCTTTCCATTTCATCAGCATTTCACCTAACAGTTTTAATAGCCATTTATGATTAACACCTAAACCAATTATTCCATTAAGGATTGCAAAATTGAGATAATCTAATTCTATAATTTATTCTTCACTTATTAACTACAATTCTTCTTTAAGGACAGCTTTCCTACATCAACTATGTGGTTACCTTAAAGTATGTGTGTGTGTATTAGTCATGTCCAGCTCTTTGTGACCCTATGGGCTGTAGCCTGCCAGGCTCCTGTCCATGGGATTCTCTAAGCAAGAATACTGGAATGGGCTGCCAGTCCCTTCTCCAGGGTGTCTTCCCAACCCCAGAGTATAGGAAAGGCATATAAATTCTTGGCTCCTTCCTTCATCAATTTTCAGAATACTAAGCTAATTCCTTAACATTGGGCAATGTTCACCAGTGGACTTTTAAGTATTCTTGTAAACAAATGGTCTTAAAACATATTTATTATGTTTCAGTCTACTGTTTTTGTTATTCATTTCTGTGTTTAAATTATTCTATCTTTGAACAGTGAGAACATTTTCAAATTAGATCTTGGGTTTTTTTCAGGACTTTCTGGTTCAACCAGATGATCCACGCTCATTTTGTACATTTCTGACCTAGATCTCAGATCATCTTCAGTGTTCCTTTTCACAGAGAATGATATTTAGAATACCCAGGCTAGTTACTGGGTCATTTTTGTTCCTGGACCTTTTCAGGAGGTCAAAGCTAGAAAAAGAGTTGAGAAATTCATGCTGATATTTTCAATTCAAATTCTGATTACTGAGTTTTTACCTATTCAATTTGTAGTTGTATCTTTTTTCTCTTTCACTGAAAAACTTGGTTTCTAAAATAATAGTGTAATTATGTATTTTCTTTGTCTTATAAAAATTTCGAGGGCTTCCCTGATGGCTCAGTGGTAAACAATCCATCTGCCAGTGCTGAGACATGGGTTCGATCCCTGGTTTGGCAGTATCCCCTGGAGAAGGAAATGGCAACCCACTCTAGTATTCTTGCCTGGGAAATCCACGGACAGAGGAGCCTGGTGGGCTACAGCCCATAGGGCCCCAAAAGAATCAGACATGACTTAGCGACTAAACAACAAAATAAAAATTTCCAAAGAATATATTAATTCTAACAATATGGTTATTGAAGAGAGCTTTGATTATTAGGGAGAATTTTTTTTTTTTTTTTGCGTTTGTCTTGTCTTTAGGGCTTCCCTGGTGACTCAGACAGTAAAGAATCCACCTGCAGTGCAGGAGACCTGGGTTCCATCCCTGGTTTGGAACGATCCCCTGGAGGAGGGCACGGCAACTCACTCCTATTCTTGCCTGGAGAATCCCAATGGACAGAGGAGCCTGGAGGCTATAATCCATGGGATCAAAAACAGACACAAACTGAGCAACTAAGCATACAGAATATATCCCACTGGGGATAAATTTTGCTGTTTTAAAGCAAAATTACTGTTTTAAAGTCACTTTGAAATAACTCTTCCCTAAGTGGTTAAGTGACAAACTCAAAAAATATTTTTTTCTTTTAGCATTCTAACTTTGGGGTTGATTTTTTTAAGTTCTTATTTTTTAGAATGCTATAAAGCATTTATATGTTTCCAAAGTAAAATCTGCAAAATATTTTGAAAATCTAACTTCCATCTGTATTCCCTTACCCAATTCCCATTCTCACTAAAGGTAAACATTGTTATTAGCTTTTGGTTTATCTTAGCATTTCTAAAATAAAAAAGTGTGTATGTGTGTGTGTTTGTATTGCCTCTCTTTCTTAGCTATAAAATGGCATAGTATGCACATACTATACATACCGCTTTTCTCTAACGATGTATCTTGGTGATCACAGCTGCATAGTGCTCATTTTGTTGGCGTGACCTTAGTTTATTCAACCAGTGCACAATAGAACACAATTTGGGTTCTTCCTGATCTTTTACTATCACAGAAATGTTGCAATAAATAGCCTTCTTTACAAATACAATTTATTTGACCCATATTTTGATCAGACATTTGAAAGGATTATTTCAAAAATTTCTTTTTATAAACCAAAGTGTGATAAGCATTCTTGTACACGAAACTGTGGTTATCCTACTAGATTATAAGCTCCCTGAGAGTAAAGTGTTTATTTCTTCTATGTGCATAACACAAAGCACATCAATTTGAAGGTAATGATTGATTAAGCGAAATGAGTCTCAAAAAATACATCAGGAAAACAAATTCATCTTTTTGGAAAATACATGCACATCAGCTTGTTACTGATCTTCAAGACCAACAACGTAAAGATTCTTTTTTACTGAATAGATTTGTCTCTGTATTTTGTTTATGGAAAGTTTCTATAAACAGAAATTATTCCCTAGTAAACACTGAATGAAGTTAAAGGGAATACAAGAAAGAGTAGTCCTATTTATTGATCATCTACCATACTCAAATTAGTCAAACAGACCACAAAATTAATTGAGATTAAGTAATTCAGGTGTTGGAAATAGTGTTAAATTGCAGATGGCATTCTTGTCTCAAGGAGCCTATTTTCTAGTGGGGAGACAGAAGTGGGAAAACACTGATAATAGATACATAATGACATATACAATATATTTTAGAAAACTGATAATAATGGGAGGGAAATTCTTGGGAAGGGAAGTAGGATGGGATTCAAAGCACAAGCGGTGGGTACAGCCTTGGATAGGACCAGAGGCTGGTGGATTTAGGGAAAAGAAAATAAAGTAGTCCCTTTTTATTTCACATATGTTCTAGGGAAGAATGCAGTGAGAGTGAATGGTGAGAGGGTATTAGAAAGGGTGAAGTCATTAATTTGGAGAGTGAGAAAGTTTAAGGTACTAGGGGAATGTACTTGATGTCACACTTGGTTCTATACTTGTGAGAGATTATTTAGCAAAAACTGTCCTTCCAACAACCTCTGTTAATGGAAATTTTGCTACCTATGGTGTGGCCAAGGGGATTAAGAAAAAAAAATTTCCCCCTACTCTCACTAGGCTGATTGGAATAAGAATTAGCACTGGACTAGTGGGAAATCCATATATAGCAATGTCTAGTGGATGGTGTATCACCTTTGACATGAATGACCTTAGCAACAGTTTCCTTCCTTTGGAATTTGAAACTAGGAACCGAAGAGAAAGAGGCAATTAGCAGAAACTGAAGGAGAATAGTAAGAGATGGTATTAACAGAGTCAGGGTCCTGACAAGTTAGAGTCAGGGTCCTGACAATTTAAAGTCAGGAGAAAGCAAAATCTATGCTGAAGCTGAAGCAATCTTTCAGAAAAAACAGGAAGGATATGCAGAGAGAAGCAAAGAAGGAAGAGAGGTGGAACAGAGTCTTTCTAACTGCCTCATTTCCTGAACATATTCCAGGTCCAATTTCTTTTTTTCTTTTTCTAAAATTAATTTTTATTGGAGTATAGTTTCTCCAATTTTGGAGCAGGAGGAAGTGAAAAATCTGGCTTAAAACTCAACATTCAAAAACTAAGATCATGACCTCTGGTCCCATCACTTCGTGACAAATAGATGGAGAAACAATGGAAACAGTGATAGACTTTATTTTCTTGGGCTCCAAAATCACTGCAGATGGTGACTGCAGCCATGAAATTAAAAGACGCTTGCTCCTTGGAAGAAAAGCTATGACAAACTTAAATAGCATATTAAAAAGCAGAGACATTACTTTGCCAACAAAGGTCTGTCTAGTCAAAGCTATGGTTTTTCCAGTGGTCATGTATGGATGTGAGAGTTGGACCTATAAAGAAAGCTGAGCCCCAAAGAATTGATGCTTTTGAACTGTGGTGTTGGAGAAGACTCTTGAGAGTCCCTTGGACAGCAAGGATATCAAACCAGTCAATCCTAAAGGAAATCAACCCTGAATATTCATTGGAAGGGCTGATGCTGAAGCTGAAGTTCCAATAATTTGGCCGCCTGATATGAAGAGCCGACTCATTAGAAAAGACCCTGATGCTGGGGAAGATTGAAGGCAGGAGGAGAAGGGGATGACAGAGGATGAGATAGTTGGATGGCATCACCAACTCAACGGACGTGAGTTTGAACAAGCTCTGGGAGATAGTGATGGACAGGGAAGCCTGGCATGCTGCAGTCCATGAGGTCAAAAAGAGTTGGACATGACTGAGTGACTGAACAACAGCATTATTTGAACAATATTTGCATTGCAATGTTGTATTAGTTTCTACTGTACAGAAAAATGAATCAGCTGTACATATACATATACATTATTCACTCAGTCGTGTCTGACTCTTTGCAGCCCGTGGACTTGTAGCCTGCCAGGCTCCTCTGTCCATGGGATTCTCCAGGCAAAAATACTGGAGTGGATAGCTATTCGGCCCTCCCTTTTGGACTTGCTTCCCATTAAGATCATCACAGTGCATTCAGAGGAGCTCCCAGGGCTGTACCGTAGGTTCTCATTAGTTATCTATTTTATACATAGTGTCAATAGTGTATGTGTGTCAATCCCAGTCTCCCAAATTCAATTTCAATCAGCATGTTTCCTTAGAGAAAATCTACTTTGACTGGAATGAGGTTGAGTGGATGGCTGCCATTTCAGTGTACCCAACATCTACTTTCTCTGGCGAATAGCAGGCTCATTCTTCTCTAGGAAAACTATTCTTCCTCAGTGAGGTCCATGAAATTTGGATGCAGCTGATTTTTAGGTAGTTTGTCCTTCTTCTCCACCTGACTGCAACTTTCTGATTATATAAATGAGAAGGCACCAGAGCTGACCTCTAAGGCAGAAAGAGGAAAAACACCAGTACCAGTGCTCCCATCTCCTCTACGCCCCACCTCCTCCTGGCCTGTGACTCACTGAGCCCAGATTCTGCCTTAGTTATTGTCGTGAGGGATAGATCCTGTTTGCTTTGTCTGCTTGAGGTTTCTTAAAGCTCTGAATTCTGTCATCTCCTGGAGTTGACTTCCTTTGATAAATAACTGACAGCAATCAGGAGAGAAATTTAGTCTTAGAATTTTAAAGTTTTGTCTAAAAGCTTAGTATTAGGATATAGGCTACATAAATGAATTCTGACAGATTCTAGTATTAAGTATACCTAAGACAAAGAAATTGTGCCATCACAGGGAAAAAATTGCCAAATTTTCTTTTCTTAAGAACCTTAGGATTAAGAGTTGAAACGTAAGATACCCTGATTGCATCACCCTTTCATAGTCACCCAAGCTTAGAACATGCCATCACCTATGGCTGCTCTGAACATCAAATCAGTCACCAGGACCTTGGCTACATCTATTTCTTCACGACCATCCCCATTGCCACCAGGCCTGGTCCAGGCCTTCATTATCTTGTGCCTAGATCATTGCAGTATGGTTACAATTTGTCTCTGACTGGATTTTTTTTTTTCACTTGTTTCACTATGCACACATGTTCCTATGGCCTTGCTAAGATGATAGATTATCACAGCATCTCCCTGATCAAACCCAAACTCCATTTCATAGCTCTACAAATCCTCTTGATTTGGTCCATACCTGCTTTTCACTCCTCTATGTGAGCTTTCTGCCTAGTTCATCAAATAACACAGTCAATGAGCATTTATGGGGTAGCAGGATCTGTGATATGGCTGGATATGCAATTAGGAATAAGATAAGATACTGCCTTTATCATCCCAGAGCAAATATTCTACTGGAGCAGCCAGACAAGTAGGGAGGAAATAAGATCCACTGGAGTGAATCCTACTTCAGTGAGAGCATGGAGAATTAGGGGATACAAAAGCAGTAGCAACTCATCCAGTTCTGGAGGCCCCAGCAAGGCTTGTTGAGAAGATGGCATCTCCCTTGGGTCCTGTAAGACAAGTAGGCCTCTTTGTTCATTGACCCAACATATGAGAGACACCCTTCAAGATGCAGCTCAAACTTCAACCCATGAAATAATTCCTCACCACCTGGCTAGTGCCTCTCATCTCCTCTTCCTGCTCTGAGCTGCTCTTGTTGTTCAGTCGCCAAGTTGTGTCTGACTCTACATGACCCCCACAGACTGCAGTGCACAAGTCTCCTCTGTCCTCCACTGTCTCTTGGAGTTTGCTCAGATTCATGTCTATTGAGTCCGTGATGTTAGCTAACCAACGCATCCTCTGCCCACCCTTCTCCTTTTGCCTTCAATCTTTACCAGCATCAGGGTCTTTTCTAATGAGTCAGCTCTTCCCATCAGGTGGCCAAAGTATTTGAGCTTCAGCTTCAACAACAGTCCTTCCAATGAATATTCAGGTTTGATATTCTTTAGGGTTGACTGGTTTGATCTCCTTGCAGTCCAAGGGACTCTCAAGAGTTTTCTCCAGCACCACAATTCAAAAGCATCAATTCTTCAGAACCAAGCCTTCTTTATGGACCAACTCTCACATCCACACATGACTACTGGAAAACCCATAGCTTTGACAGTATAGACATTTGTTGGCAAAGTGAGGTCTCTGCTTTTTAATACGCTGTGTAGGTTTGTCATAGCTTTACTTCCAAGGAGTGAGCTGCTATATAGCATTCATCTATTTGTTCATTCAATCAGAAAATATTTAATATGTCCTAGTAGGTAGCGGGAACTTCTAGGTTTTGAGATACAGCAGTGAATAAAGAGTAAGTCCTTGATCTTGAGAGCTTATATTCAAATGGAGCAAAGAGATAATATTAGACAAACATGTAACATGTCATGTGGTGGTAGTCCCTGTGAAGAAAAATACAACATGATAAGAAACAGAAGGTGGGGAGGAGCTATTTTAGACAGAATGAAGTCTCCCTGCTAAGGTAACTAACATTTGAGCAGAAAGACACATTAAGTTTAAAAAGCTGAGGGAAGAAGTTTCCAGGCTGGAGGGCCATTGAGTGTAAAGCCATACAGCCAGGAGAGTGTGGAGTTATAGGAACAGTGCTGACCCAGAAACAGTCATTTGACTTTTCAGTGGCTTATTGTTGTTCAGTTGCCAAGCTGTGTTCAACTCTTCATGACTCCATGGACTGCAGCATGCCAGGCTTCCCTGTCCCTCACCATCTCCCAGAGTTTACCCAAGTTTATGTCCATTGAATCGGTGATGCCATCCAACCATCTCATCCTCTGCTGCCCTCTTCTCATTCTACCTTCAATCTTTCTCAGCATCAGGGTCTTTTCCAGTGAGTCAGCTATTCCCATCATGTGGCCAAAGCATTGGAGCATTGCCCTTTTCATATGGGTCTGAGCTGTTCCTCTCAAACATGTTTTCTTAGCCTATGGAGGCTAAGACCTTCCAATGAATATTCAGGGTTGATTGCCTTTAGGATTGACTAGTTTTATCTCCTTGCTGTCCAAGGGACTCCTCTATAATTGTCTCTACTATTCTTGCTTCTAATTTTCCGCATGCAGTCCAGTGTCTCCACGAGGCTATCAGCAAGTGTTCACTAACTGAAGGAAGTGAGATTTACGATTTACTCATGCTTTCAATGAATTATTATGTGTTGTAAGGCACTTGTACTTCCCTCACCTGCCTGATATTAAAAGAGCACAGTCCTTAACCACAGAAATAAAGGGGGATGTGGTGGGGAGGCGGGTGCAGAAACTGAAACTATCCTCTAAATATCAATTTCAGGAGCCTGAGAGTCTGCCTCTAGGGCAAGAGCTAGAACACTTCTGGCAAAGTTTCTGTGGATTTTAATGTAGTAGGGACAATCTGGGAACCAGAGTTGAATGAATGACTCCCTCAAAACTGATTGAGTGAACTGTAGTCTGTGGGCTGATTAAGTATTGATCAGTGACTCAGCTCAGGTCTGAAACAGCCTTAGAACTACCTTCTGACTAAGCCATAAAGAAAAAGACTTGTTCCATGATTTAACTCACAGTCTCATTGAGGAAGCTGTGAACTTCTTTTTTTTTTTTTTTTTTTGAACTTCTTTAGAAATAGGAAATTAAGAAAGTTTGAAAATTTCCTTAAGTGTTTGACTTTTAAAAATATTGATGCTCCAGATATCACTCAGGCACATAATTTAATTAAGGAACAGATGGCCCTGAAATCTCCAGATTTATTCTTATTAGAGGCTTAGGAAGTACCTGATTCACTTTTCATTAGTTATTTTAAGATATGTTTAGCATGTGAATTCTTGTGAGGCTAAGTTTGACTACTGTGGTCTGTGGACCTCTGGGGACCCTGTGACATTGAAATTATTTTTATAATGATGCTAAGATGTCATTCTCTATTCACTGTGTTAACATCTGCACCAGTGGTAGGGACATCTGCTGGTGCCTTTGCAGAAATCAAGTAGGGAGCCCCAGACATCGTGTTCTTCATTGCCATGCACTCAGGTTAAAAAGATGCAAGTCTTACCATGTCCTTGAGGAAGCAGTGAAAATGTATTAAATCTCAGCCCTTGAGTGCATGTCTTTCAAATAGAGTGTACACATTAAGCACTACTGCATACCCAAACGCAATGATTGCATATAGGAAAAACCATTGTTTGAGTTGCAGGCAGAACAACATTTTTACCTAAAGGAATATCTATAAACCATTTGTTTTTTTTAATCAAAAAATGAATAAAGTGGACCTGTCACTTCAAGGAAAATAACTGATATTATTATTCAAATTATTATTTGAAAGCTTAACTTTTATCATTGTTACCAAATGTCAGTTATTTTCCTTGAAGTGATGAGCCCACTTTATTCATTTTTTGATAAAATGATGATTTGTAGCTCTTCCTTTAAGTTAGAATGTTGTTCAGTTTGCAACTCAAACGACAGACACAAATTGATATAAACATCTTCTTAGGCTATCAACTCTTTAGGATCCTTAATTATATAATTGTTACATAATAAAAGGATCTAATAATCTAATCAGTAACACAGAAAACTTTCTCATTTTCCCTTGTTGGCGTGAATGACTGCTTAGATAAATGAATTCAGTATATGCATGGATAAATATTTAGATGGATTCTTTCTCTCAGCTTCAGTCTTGGAATCAGAGGGTTAAGTTAAATACCAGCCTCAGTTCATGATTAACGTTCCCTGCAAAGCTCTGGTCCTGTTTTCTTTGAATTCTTCTAATGTTTGCCAGATATCCTTTCTTTTTTTTGCATGTGTACTTGTAAACACATATTATGGTTTCACGTTGCATGTGTTTAATTTGCATAAATGTGATATATTACAATATATACATAACATTTTTTTTTCATTTTAGCACTAAATTTTAAAGATCTAGACACTGCATGCCAATAAGAAAAGCTGTACAGAAACAATATCTGACTTATGTACATTTTTCTTATGTGTATAGCTAGAGATTTTATGGCAGCATTAGAAAGTTTTGTCCTTTAACATGACAAACACGAAAAACCACCTCCAAGCTATAAAATTTATACAACCAAATACAAAATGACTTTACCATTTGCTCTCAAAGACCATAGCACTGAACAGCTTTTATTGATGGTCTGTGTGGGCCATGTGCTTGTTCACACCATGAGAGTTTTGAATAAACATAACTGCAAGGCTTCAAAATCTTGGCTCCACAATTGTCTGATCATAGGCAAGTTATTTAACCTGTCTTTCAGTCTCATTATCTGTAAAGTGGGGTTAATAATTGTATCTATACCACCTACATCGTGTTGACATGAGACGTGACATTAAATGTATTAATATTTGTCAAGTGCTGAGAACAGCACATGGAACATAGAAGGCAAGCATTATATAGGCACTTGTGAAATGAAATGAATGACAAGAGTATGCCATCAGAGAGCATCAGCTTGTTCCCATGAATCATTATATGCTTTTCCCGTTAGAGCATTTCTCCCCTTTATCTTCCTGAGGAAAGGGTTTTGGTAATAAAGACACTGAATGATCATGGATAGAGTTCGGTGGCTCATACTCATTATTTTAATAGGCATTCAGTTTTCATACCTCAGAAAGAAATCTTAAATGCCCCGAGAGTGATATCACATCCTTTGATTTTTTTTTAATAAAATATTCTAAATAGCTATTAGATTCTCAGTATAAGAATGAGGAACTGAGACTCATGGATCAAAAAGACTCTTGTGCATTTGCACGCTTATTCACTCAGTCGTATTCGACTCTTCACAACTCCATGGCCTGTAGCCCATCAGGCTCCTCTGTCCATGGGGTTTTTCAGGCAAGAATACTGGAGTGGGTTGCCATTTCCTCCTCCTGGGGATCATCCCAACCCAGGGATCAAACCCACATCTCCTGTATCTCCTGCATTGCAGGCAGATTCTTTACCCACTAAGCCACTGGGGAAGCCCTTGGTGCATTTACACTAAGAAAAGAAAAGGATGTACATTTCATATCAAATACAGTAAGTTGCCAAGTTCTTTAAGGGCCACAGGGTGTCCTCTTTTTCCCCATCAGGACTTCTGTGAATTCACCGGTCCCTCCTGGCCACAGAAAACAGAATTCCCAGTCCAGAGTTGTGAAGTCTTAGCAACTACAAGCACCTCCAGGTACTTTCCATGACCAAATAATTCCTGGCATGAGGCACTACAGCGTTCACTGTTTTTCCCCTTATCACTAATGATGATATCATTTGGATGCACTAACTGAGTATCAGAAATAGATGAGCATTTTTAATGGGAGTTGAAGAAGGCTTTCAAATGAAAAACCAACCATGGGATGAATTTCTTAATTTGAAAACCAAGCTAAATGTAATCGTTCCAGACTGTTTTGCATTATAGGCCATTGCTAACTTCCTTCCCAAGAGTGCTTGCAATCACTTGCTTTTCAGATTGGGTGCCCTGGGATATAGCCAGATTAACTCCGAGCTGTGAATTTCACAAGTGCTCTTGTTTAACCTATAATGGATTTAAATAGAGCCATTCCACAAAAGGCAAACATGGTAATTGTTTGCCATGGAATTTTATTTTATTTTTTGCATGAAACAGGGTAAAAGAATATGCTGGCTTTGACTTTCTGGATCTTTGCACAGCCAGAAGTCTGAGAGAATAAGCACTGAAGTTCAAATTAGAGCCCCAGATGGAAACACAAACAGGGTCCACCACTGTGCCTTTTTCATGCTTCAGAGCTCAGTTGTGGACAGAAATGTGTTTCTAGTTAAAATGTAATCATTTCCAATTCCTTCTGATCACTGGATCATATGGGAAAGAAACAGCCCGAGGACTACAGTTGCTTTTAATTACCAGTGAACGTTGATTGAAATTATAATTTCCTTCCTATACATTTGTATTTTTATAGAACAAACAAGAATAAAGACATGGCATCTTTATACTTTTAAGTGTATTTTGAGAAAGATCCCTGTTTAACTTTATACTCTTTGGGTTAGAATTTTTTTCAGGATTGGATTTTCCCAAGTTACCACACCATGGATTGCAGAAAGAGCTAGGTCAGTTTAACATCCACGAAGGATCAAGTTTTAAAATAAAGGTGGTGTTTTTAATATTCAGCAAGACTCTCAAGAGTCCATGTGCTTCTCTGATTGAAGAATTCATACTGTAAGATACTCTGGACAAGGTTGTTTTTTTTTTCTCTAACTCTACCATCTTCCTACTTTCCCAAACCATTTTGAAACTGAATGATTATTGAGAAAGACAAACCAAAAAGCCAAAAACACCCTCTTTCACACTAATGTCATAGTATATTCAATATTTAAAATTTTATGTTAGTTTTGATATTCATATATTTTTTAAATGGTGTAAATAAAAGCTATCCCTCTTCTTAGCTGGAACCTGAGAATTGTATCCTAAAATCCAGCAACGAACAGTGGCACGAAATTCTGCTCAAAATAGGAATGAATGGCAAACATGAAGAAACCATAAACCTGACGTGATGTCTTCTCCAGCATCTTAATTCTGAACAACTTACATGGCTAAGTAAATGTGCTCTCTGATATTTTCCTGATTGTTTCAAGATTTCTATCTACAAGTTTAAGAGAAATGTCTCTGGAAACTGATTCCATTGTAGAAATACACGATCTCTAAAGTGAATCCTGTATTTGGGTTTTCCAAGGAGACACTGGCAATAAAGAGAGGAAATTTATATGCATTATCTGGCAGGATCTCATAAAGCAGTATGTTTAATCAATCCACAGAATGTTAATTAATTGCATAAGATGTGGAGTCACAGATTCCTAGGTGGCTCAGATGCATCATTACTATTTCTGTGACCTTGGGCAAATAATTCAACTTTTCTATGTTCAAATTCTCTCACCTGATAAATGGCTAATTATAACCCCTCCCTCAAGAGCTCTGAAGAGAAATAAATCAGATAAAATGAAGTGTTTGGCAAGGCAACAGAAACATAATTAGTCTTGAATAGCAATTATTATGTGTGGGTATATGGCAATACACCAGAAAGAATAAACTATTGGCCCTGCCTTCAGGAATATTATCCTCTCCCTTAGGTTTTGATACAAATTTATGAAAAGACATATTTATTGCAAATCAGGATATAATTTAGTGAGCTTAGTAAAATTTTAGGACTCTAGAGAGAAAGAAATTTCTGTAGAATGCAGTGGTGTGATAAGGTTTAAAGGGGTAAGAGGATTTGAGCTGGACCATAAATGAAATGTAGGATTCAGACATTGAGAAAGGAAGTATAGTTTACTCCAAATATGAAAAGTGGGAGGGAAAATGGTCTTGTGTGTGGGACTTTGGGGGATGTCTCTAGACAAATGGATATACACATTTGGCTACAGCAGAAGGTCCTTCTTGTACAAGAGACTATGAGAACTTGTGGAAAGGTAGGTTATAGATGTCTTTAATGGCCCTGGGAATTTTTGAGTAAGGGAATGAGATGGTAACAGTTGAAGAAGATTTATTTGGTTGCTTATGTTCAGTGAGCTGAAGGAAGGATCAGATAGAGGAAGGATGATGAAGTAAGAGGTAATTTATATGTGGACCAAAATGGAGGTCATGAGCTTGGAAAGAGAACATAATGATAATACCAAATTAAATAATGCAGTTTACAGCCATAACCTGATTCAATCCAGCAAACAACCCTAAATAATAGATACCATCATTTTAGCCACTTTGTTGATAAGAAAAGGGCTTCCCAGGTGGCACTAGTGGTAAAGAACCCTCCTGCCAATGCAGGAGACATAAGAGATGCTAGTTTGATCCCTGGCTCAGAAAGATCCCCTGGAGTAGGAAATAACAACCCGCTCCAATAATCTTGCCTGAAAAATTCCATGGACAGGGGAGCCCGGCGGGCTACCGTTCATGGAGCCAAACACAGCTGAGCAACTGAGCACATAATTGATGAGAAAACCGAAGCCATCAAGGTTAAGCAAATAATCTGGATAGCACATCTAGGCTGTGAAAATGGTAGGATTTAAAGTCTGGTGTTCTGATTCCAGAATTCAATCACTTATCCATTGTACCATACTGCCTGCTACTTAGGAGAAAATTGGTGCCTAGAAATGTATATGGTATTTACCTTATTGAATACCGTTTCTTCTTAGATCACATCCTACCTTGATTAATATTGTGGGGAAAAAAAAAAAAAAAACCAAGCAAATGAGAACAGCAAAGTGGGAAAGCTTTATAGTGGAAAAAAGAAAAGGCTGTAGGTATGCTATGATTGAGTGCTATTGGCATGGAGAAACTGTAGGCAGGCTAGCTAGAAATGGGGCATCTTATGTGATTGATCGGGGGTATACACTTAACTTTCCCTGGTTGGTACTAAGTTGGGAGTGGGCACAAAAATGAGGGAAGCTGTCAGTTATTAATCAAGCCCTGGCCATTTGGGGTCAAGTGGCCTGACTGTTACAGAAGTTACTGTTTAGTTTTCTGGATTGTCACCAGAGATAGCAATCTGGTTTTCTCACATCTGACTTATAGCTGGCTGGCGTCTTGGGATGTTTATTATACATAAAGGGTTTGGTTTCCTAGGCAGCTTGCTGCAGATTTTGGACTAAAGTTCTGTTTTTATATGCAGTTTTCTGGCTGTTTCCTATTTGTATATCCAATCTCTGAATACTTTTTTTAGGGTTTAGTTGTTTTCAAACACCTTAAGTTACCTTCTGATTTTGGGGAAAAAAAAAACAAAGCATAATTCAAGATTTAAATGTTAGAAATTTAGTTGAAAATTTATTTGGCAGCACTAAATTGAAACAGAGTATTTGAGGCTTACAGATGTGCAATTTTTACCCCAGAACCAACTACATGCACAATCTACCCATGCCTGGTTGTATATCTCATCTTCATGCCCACCCCTTTTCTGTATCTTCCTTGTATCACAGGGGAGGAACCCTGGAACTACATTTCCCAGAATCCCAAGCTAAAGAGGAACTCCATTATTCTACAGCAGCAGCCATAGGCAGGCAAGTGAGGGTTGGTGGATGGTTCACAATGGGTGTTGCCAGTGGTTCCCAAAAGACGTCCTAAGAATCATTTTATTTGTTGAAACAGCTGAGATCCAGGAAGCAGCTTTCCTGATAATTTTTGTACTTGTAAATTTCCTGAAAGCTTGCAGGGGCTTTCCTGACCTCTGCTGTCTTAGCCCTTGGAATGGTTTGGTAAATCTTTAATTCCCTACTGTTAAATCATGTTTTATTCAAAATCTATAGAGTGATTTTTGTCATTCTGACTGACCCTGACTGAATGATCAGACACTGCCAAATTTAGGGGTATACACAATCCTCTGAGACTATGCTGGATGAAAATAGGATATGCTTTATTGTTAAACAACCAAGGCAACTGGGACAACAAGAGTAATGCTTTAGGTTTCATATATTATACTTAGCTTCTTAATATAGAAAAGTGAGAGTGTTAGTCGCTCAGGCGTGTCCAACTCTTTGCAACCCCATGGACTGTAGTCCTCTAGGTTCCTCTGTCCATGGAATTCTCCAGGCAAGAATACTGGAATGGGTAGCCATTCCCTTCTCTGGGGAATCTTCCAAACTCAGGGATAGGGTCTCCTGCATTGCAGGCAGATTCTTTCCCACCTGAGCCACCAGGGAAGCTTTTCTTTATATAGACATCCTTCCTTATTTTCTTTATCTTCTCTATGTTCAGCACAAAACCTAGCACAAATTGGTCACTCAAAACAATTTCTGTTAAATCAAATTGAATTAAATATACAGATGAATGGAGGATGAAATAGGAATTTTGAAGCAGACCAATGCATAAAAGCAGTTGATCAAAAATGAAAGTAGATATAAAAAGGAAAATAATACAATCATAAGTGACAGTAAAAATATATCCTGCTAAGGCCCTAGAGGAAATTCAACATCAAAGCATTAATTTGGAACAGTCTTAGAATTATCCTAGGGCTTATTTCTGGTTGTATTTCACCTTCTAAGCCTTTCCCTCACATTCCTTCATGTCTACTTCTCTTAACTCCTTCCAGACTGATCTCAAATCAGTCTCAAATTTGAGACTGATCTCAAATCATTTTCTGCCATCTCTATTGTTTCTGTCCTAATCTGAGCAGTGCTTGTCTCACTGGACTTTTGCAGTAGCCTCCAAACTGGGCTGTTGCTTCCACTGCAGCCCCTCTGATTTATTCTCTAGTGCTACACAGTCTATATGGTAGCCACCCAGCCACATGTGGCTACAGAGCACTGGAAATGCTGCTTGCTTGAACTGAGATATTTGTAAGTTTAAAACACACACTGAATTTCAAAGACTTAGTAAGGGGAAAAAATGTGAGATGTCAACATTTTTTTTTTTTTAACATTGCTTATAATAATGATTGGGCTTCCTTGGTGGCTCAGATGGTAAAAAATTCACCTGCAATGTAGGAGACCTGGGTTCGATCCTTGGGTTGGGAAGATCCCCTGGAGGAGGGCACAGAAACTCACTCCAGTATTCTTGTCTAGAGAATCCCATGGACAAAGGGGCCTGGTGGGCTAAACGCGACTAAACGACCGAACTGAACTGAAGTAAAATGTTGAAAAGACTCTGATGCTGGGAAAGATTGAAGGCAGGAGGAGAAGGGGATGACAGAGGACAAGATGGTTAGATAGCATCACTGCATGGGCATGAGTTTGAGTGAATTCCAGGATATGGTGAAGGTCAGGGAAGCCTGATGTGCTGCAGTTCATGGGGTCACAAAGAGTCAGACACAACTGAACAACTGAAGGATGACAATGAGCCACTCTAGCAAATTATTGTATCAAATCAGTGTGTGGTTGAGGAGAGGGCGTGGTTGGTTTTGTGGAACCTCCAATTTGTAGCAAATCAATCAGAAACACTGGTGACAACCTGGCCTCATAATTGGTAGCTGAAGTTGGGGAGTGGGCACTGCCATTAGCTGGATCCCACATCCCGCCATCTCTGGCCACCAAGTCACTTTCCTTGTTTGTGGCTACACTTCAATGGTGGGAGTGCCCCAGGGTAAGTTGTTCAGTGGAGAGTGTTCATCTTTTCTTAAAACTTTGTGCAGTTGCCAGCTGTCTGCTTATGTGTATGTATATGTTAAAAATCATGACTGAAATTAGAATTATAAAGTTGGAATTTCAAAAAGCTGCATGAATTTAAGGTTTATATCATGGGAGAATACTTCTTTGTCACAACCTAAAGCCCCACCAGAGTTTAAGGCATAGAGATGAAATTTCTGTCACTCAAAATGGGATAACACATGGAAGTGATCCTTGTTTAAAGGTCTGAAGCATTAAGTAAGACCTAACCTTAATTGTATTGTATCTTCTCCAAGTTGGGTATTATGTAGAAACACTCCATCTTTTCAAAAGGAAACTTCAGGCCAACTATTCTATTATGCCATTTCTCTGCCAGGTTTTATCCTCTCAGTGCAGTTGTTTGGTTTTCCCATGTACTATCTTAAATGAATTGCCAGCAAGATCTAGTCTCAATTGCTTCACACCTGAGCTCTATTATAGCTCTCTTTTTCTCTACTCTGTCTTATCACCAAAGCCCATGATAGCTACTGAAGTCTATTTCATCATTCACCATTCTAATAGTCAGTGGTCTTTTGATGGCCTGGATCTACCTGTACCACATTGATACGCTGATGGATCCTAACTATTTGTTCCACTGTGGAGCCTCTAACTGGAGAAGGCAATGGCACCCCACTCCAGTACTTTTGCCTAGAAAATCCCATGGACAGAGGAGCCTGGTAGGCTGCAGTCCATGTGTTCGCTAGAGTCAGACACAACTGAGCGACTTCACTTTTCTTTTCACTTTCATGCATTGGAGAAGGAAATGGCAACCACTCCAGTGTTCTTGCCTGGAGAATCCCAGGGATGGGGGAGCCTAGTAGGCTGCTGTCAGAGTCGGACACGACTGAAGCGACGCAGCAGCAGCAGCAGCAGCAGGAACCTCTAACAAAGTACTCCAAAAGGCAGAACAACCCCAGGTTGAAAATCCTCTCCTTTTAAATATGCAGCCAAACAAAGTGATACAACCACTCTATAAATTAGATGCATATCTGCCTTTAGAAAAAAAGTTCTGATTATTTTAATGGTTGGAAAGTTACAAAATTCTTGTTAATCCAGCTCCTCCAAAATTTAGATGCCAAGATGGGATTAAACACACACAAAAATGTAATTAGGAAATGGCTTTGAGAGAAAAGGGAGACAGAGAAGGCTGAGAGATTCTTTTGATCACAGTGCAAGGATAGTGAACAAAAAGAGGGAAGGAAGGTTGGATGGAAAGATCTGAAACTATCGTGTGATCTAAGAAGGTTCAGCAAGGTCCTCAGGGAGTCTTGACGCCATAAGTGGACACCAGAGGAGTCTTGCATTCCCAGGAATGGCCTGTCTTAGAAGTCCTGCAGTGCTCAGTCCTTATTGGAAAGAACCCATGAGAAGCCTGGCCCCACTGCAAACCCAGGGATGGATCTGAGAGTATCATAGCTGGAGCCCTTGATCCAGTTCTCTGGTTAGAGGTATGTGAGGCATGTTCTCATGTCCACTACAATATTTTCTTAAAAATGTAAATGCAGGACATTCCTGGTGATCCATTGGTTAAGAATCCACCTGCCAATTCAGAGAACATGGGTTCAGTTCCTGGTTTGGGAAGATTCCACATGCTGTGGGGCAACTAAGCCCATGAACCACAACTACGGAGCCCACACTCTAGACACCATGCTCTGCAACAAGAGAAGCCACCACAGTGAAAAACTCGTGCACCCCAGCTAGAGAGTAGCCTCCAATTGCCACAACTAAGAAAAGCCTGTGAGCAGCAGTGAAAACCTAACACAGCCAAAAATAAATACATTTAAAAAATTTTAAATATAATCCAGGATTCAGGAATTAGTTTCATATAAATTATTCAAATGCACCTAATTACAATTTCTATAACAGTAGGATTTTTATATTTTTACTGAAATAAGACTGGACATAGTACGAAGTAAAACAAATAGTCCTCAAATCAACATACTTCATAAGTCAGGAGCAAGGGAATCTTACTGCCAAGGTCCCAGTGATGAGCTGATTTCATTTACTCCTTAAAGCTGACATTGTTATGGCTTAGGCAATAAAATACATTAGGCTACACTTTTTTTTTAATTATTTTTATTTTTAATCTATTTTTATAAGAAAAATTAATTTTTGTTTATTTCTGTTAACATATTTTTTTTTTTCATTTGAACTTTTTCTTTTATATTGTGTGTGTTAGTTGCTCAGTCATGTCCAACTCTTTGCGACCCCATGGATTGTAGCCTCCTAGGTTCCTCTGTCCATGGGATTCTCCAGGCAAGAATACTGGAGTGGGTTGCCGTTGCCTCCTCCAGTCTTTTATATTCCAGTATAGTCAATTAACAATGGTGTGATAGTTTCAGGTGAACAGTGAAGGCTGCCACATAACATTGAACAGAGTTCCACGAGCTTCTCTGGTGGCTCAGACAGTAAAGAATCTGCCTGCAATGAGGGAGACCTGGGTTCAATCCTGGGTTGAGAAGATCCCCTGGAGAAGGGAATGGCTACTCACTCTAGTATTCTGGCCTGAAGAATTCCATGGACAGAGGAGCCTGGCAGGCTACAGTCCCTGGGGTTGCAAAGAGTCAGACATGACTGAGCAACTTTCACTTTCACTTCCATGTGCTGCTATATGATAGATCCTTGTTGGTTATCTATTTTCCTTGGTGGCTCAGTTGGTGAAGAAACCACCTGCAATGCAGAAGATGGAGGTTCGATCCCTGGATCAGGAAGATCCCCGGAAGAAGGAAATTGCAACCCACTCCAGTATTCTTGCCTGGAAAGTTCCATGGACAGAGGAGCCTGGTGGGCTACAGCCCATAGGATCACAGAGTCGGACACTGAGCATGCACATTTTCTGCCAAGTTCCCTGGATGCGTAACACTCTATTTTAATGGGTCATATCCCCAATTATGTTTTCACAAAATGACCTTCCCTAGCATAGTAGACTGGACACTAACTGTAGCTGGGTCAAATAATTTCTATATTTGGCTTTAATAATATGACTCATATATTCTAAAATAGTATTGAGACAGAACTCAAAGAATTTAGAAAAGATAATAAGCCTGCTCATTAGACTAAGCTAGATGTTCCCAATTACCTGAGACTATGGGAAGATCATTGGCCAGTCCCTAATAGAGGTCAATTTATAGCAGAATTTATAATCAGTTTCCTGAAATACAATATGTATATCTCTCAAAACCCAAGAGAATACTAGAAAATAAACAAAATTTTATTTTAATCATTGAAATGTTATTTTAATATGTTTTAAAAAGATATAACTAATCTAGCAAAACCTTGAGTTTATAGATAAGGTTAAGTAAAACAAAATTTTAAGACAAATATCAAGTAATATTATGTTGGTAAGCAGACATGGCAGAATTCGAATGATAAAGATGATGTGGTAGGATGGATAATGGGCCCCCCCAAATGTGCACATACAAATCCCAGAATCTGAATGTTACCTTATGTGGTAAAAAGGACTTTGCAGATATGATTAAGTTAGGGATCTTGAGATGGACAGATTGTCCTGGATTATCTGCATGGGTCTAATATTGTAATCACAAGGATCTTCTAAAAGGGAGACAGAAAGGTCAAAGGCAAAGAAGTAGGTGTGGCAAGGTCAGCAAGAGGTTAGAGTGATGGGAGGAAAAGGCCAGCAGCCAAGGAACACTGATGGCCTCTAGAAGCTGAGAAAGACAAGGAATGAATTCGCCCCTGAAACTCCAAGAAGGAGCCACTCCCTGATTTTAATCCCATAAGACTCACTTAGACTTCTGACCTGCAGAAATGTAAGAGAGTAAATTCCTCTTCTTTTAAGCCATTAAGTCTATGACAATTTAAGATAGCAGAAGTAGGAAACGAATACAGCTGACAGTCCAATGACTGACATTTGTGCAGCATTGCTTTAGTAAGTGTCTGAGTGCAGGTATGTTATGTTGTTGATCAAGGCAATAGTCATAAACTACAGATTCCAGGCTTCAGTGTATTTTGTGTATTCATCATTCAACAAATATTTCTGCAAGTCGTTCACTGTGCTGCGCTTAGTTGCTCAGTCATGTCACTCTTTGTGTCGCCATGAACTGTAGCCTACCAGGCTCCTCTGTCTATGGGGATTCTCCAGGCAAGAATAATGGAGTGGGTTGCCATGCCCTCCTCCACGGGATCTTCCCAATCCAGGGATCGAACCCAGGTCGCCCATCTTGCAGGCAGATTCTTTACAGTTTGAGTCAGCAGGGTAGCCAAGAATACTGGAGTGGGTATCCTATCCCTTCTCCAGGGGAATATTCCTGACCCAGGAATCAACATAGGATCTCCTGCATTGTAGGCAGATTCTTCACCAGCTGAGCTACCAGGGAAGCCCAGTTGTTCATTACCCTGGTGTATAATTCATCTAGATCTGGAGACCTGAAATCATTTTTATAATTTAGTGATAATAATTATAATAATTAGTAGCAGTTATTGAGTATTAAGCAGGTCAGGCATTGTTCTAAGAAGTTTATACATATTATCTAACTATGGGATATTATTTAAATTATGGGATAGTTTCTATTTTAATTCCCATTTTATAGATGACCTTGCTGAGGAATAAGAGGTGCAATACTTGCCCAAGATCACATAGTTTCAGAATCAGGTTTGAAACTATAGATCTATCTCTGTCAGGAGCCTGGATTTTTACCAAGTTTAAGGGGCCCTGGATTTCTTTTCCAATTTCCTTGCCTAACGTGGGTTTTACTCCCCCACTATAATGTTGGCTCACTCTCTTGGCTGCAGAAGACAAAGCAAAGTAAGAATGGAATAGTTCCAACTTCCTTCTGATATCTGATGACATTAAACCATTCCCTACCCATACCTTCTGTCAATTCTGAATGCTTGTCACCCAATATTTACTAATTCAGTGTTTACTAAAAACTTTATCAATAGGAAGTTACTTCAAACATAATATCAAGTAAAATAGTTTTTAACAGTACTCTTGCCTGGAAAATCCCATGGACAGAGGAGCCTGGTAGGCTGCAGTCCATGGGATCGCTGAGTCAGACACGACTGAGCGACTTCATTTTGACTTTTCACTTTTATGCATTGGAGAAGGAAATGGCAACCCACTCCAGTGTTCTTGCCTGGAGAATCCCAGGGACAGGGGAGCCTGGTGGGCTGCCATCTATGGAATCACACAGAGTCAGACATGACTGAAGCGACTTAGCAGCAGCAAGCAAAAACTTATATGCAGAGTACATCATGAGAAATGCTGGGCTGGAGGAAGCACAAGCTAGAATAAAGATTGCCAGGAGAAATATTAATAACCTCAGATATGCAGATGACACCACCCTTATGACAGAAAGTGAAGAAGAACTAAAGAGCCTCTTGATGAAAGTGAAAGAGGAGAGTGAAAAAGTTGGCTTAAACCTCAACATTCAGAAAGCTAAGATCATGGCATCCGGTCCCATCACTTCATGGGAAATAGATGAAGAAACAGTGGAAACAGTGGAAACAGTGGCTGACTTGAATTTTCTGGGCTCCAAAATCACTGCAGATGGTGATTGCAGCCATGAAATTAAAAGACACTTACTCCTTGGAAGGAAAGTTATGACCAACCTAGATAGCATATTCAAAAGCAGAGATATTACTTTGCCCACAAAGGCCCATCTAGTCAAGGCTATAGTTTTTCCAGTGGTCATGTATGGATGTGAGAGTTGGACTATAAAGAAAGCTGAGCACCGAAAAATCGATGCTTTTGAACTGTGGTGTTGGAGAAGACTCTTGAGAGTCCCTTGGACTGCAAAGAGATCCAACCAGTCCATTCTAAAGGAGATCAGTCCTGAGTGTTCATTGGAAGGACTGATGTTGAAGCTGAAACTCCAGTACTTTGGCCACCTGATGTGAAGAGCTGACTCATTTGAAAAGACCCTGATGCTGGGAAAGATTGAGGGCAGGAGGAGAAGGGCACGACAGAGGATAAGACGGTTTGATGGCATCACCGACTCGATGGACATGAGTTTGGGTGGACTCCGGGAGTTGGTGATGGACAGGGAGGCCTGGTGTGCTGCAATTCATGGGATTGCAAAGAGTTGGACAGGACTGAGGGACTGAACTGAACTGAAGCAAAAATAAATAATAGAGAAGTAAGAAAAATGTAATGCTCAGTTATTAGTTTAATGCCATTAATTTCTTTTGCAAGAATTTAAACTGGTATGTGCCTTTGCCCTTGCTTTCTGGAAAGCAATAAAGGTTTTCTCTCACTTTTAGGCCCTTTGGGCATCAGTTCTCTCCACTGAAAAACTGAAGCTGGACTAGAAGATCTCTACAGCTTTATTCAGACATCAAAATATATGTTTGTTTGGGGGGGAAATAACTCAACAGAGTCCTGCCTGTTAATGACACAGGACCCTGATTTACCAGTAAATATCACAGCCATTTCTGACAAGTGCCTTTGATAATAGACTTCTCATTGATCTTGTAGGCTGCTTATGAAATGGGCTCTGTTTCAGTGGTTGAGACCATTTTGATGTAGTTGATTAAATGGTCTATCTTCCTCTTGTGAACTTCCTACCTCTTGGAGGAAATCTGAAACAGTTCTCATTTTTTTTTTTTTTTTTTTTAGCTTGATCTACTCCAGTTCTCCAAATACTGCCTGCTTCAGCCACATCAGTGATTAACATCATTTTGCTGGCAGGCTCAGCAATGTCCAGAGTGAAGAATGTTGCAGAAGGGACTTCCTAGTGGTCCAGGGGTTAAGAATCTGCCTGCTGATCCAGGGGACAGTGGTTGGACCCCTGCTTAGGTAACTAAGAACTCACATGCTGCAGCGCATGTAGAGAAAGCCTGTGAGCCTGCATGACCAAATAAAAATAAAAAAGAATGTTGTAGAAGAAATACGTGCAGTAGATATATGGCTGGACTACCTGACTTCTTAGGGTGATGAGCTGTCTCAATTTCCCAGGGATTATCCAAGTTTTAACACTGAAACTCCTCAAACTGAGGAATCCCTAAATTCTGGGGAAACCAGGATAGTTGGTTGCCCTTTTTGAGATTCTTTAAATCCTAAGACTCTAGGTCAAGTGCTGTCCCACAGAAGTTTCTCCAATAACGGAAATATTCTATAGCTACACTGTCCAATTCAATAGCTTGTGTGGCTGTTGAGCACCAGAAAAGTGGTCAGTGCCATTGAGGAACTGAATTTTTAATTAAATTACCTTAATTTAAGTAGCCACATGTGACAAATGGCTACGATATGGAACAACTCAGTCCTAGGTGATGCCATGAAAATGCTCAATAATGAGATGTTTAGTGCAAAATGGTACAATTGCACACTTGTCTGACACAACCCCCCAGCTTTATGCCCTGTATCCATTGTTATATTGACAAGGCAGTATAAAATTTTGTCCAGGAATATTGATAAGTCCTACCTTTATCAAGTGTGTGCATGCTAAGTCACTTCAGTCATGTCCAGCTCTTTTCAATCCTATGGACTGTAGCCTACCAGGCTTCTCACACTCAAGGTCAAAGGGTTGATTGACTCTTAGAGAGACATGGGATTTAAGTTGTATAGTCAGTCTGAGTTTTAGTAGATGGGTTCAGTTCAGTTCAGTTCAGTCGCTCAGTAGTGGCCGACTCTTTGCGACCCCATGAATCACAGCACGCCAGGCCTCCCTGTCCATCACCAACTCCCAGAGTTCACTCAGACTCACGTCCATCGAGTCAGTGATGCCACCCAGCCATCTCATCCTCTGTCGTCCCCTTCTCCTCCTGCCCCCAATCCCTCCCAGCATCAGAGTCTTTTCCAATGAGTCAACTCTTCGCATCAGGTGGCCAAAGTACTGGAGTTTCAGCTTTAGCATCATTCCTTCCAAAGAAATCCCAGGGCTGATCTCCTTCAGAATGGACTGGTTGGATCATCTTGCAACAAGGGACTCTTAGGAGTCTTCTCCAACACCACAGTTGAAAAGTATCAATTCTTCAGCACTCAGCTTTCTTCACAGTCCAACTCTCACATTCACACATGACCACAGGAAAAACCATAGCCTTGACTAGTAGATGGGTAGTCATATCCAATTTATATGCAGAGTACATCATGAGAAACACAGGACTGGATGAA
Source organism: Bubalus kerabau (assembly GCF_029407905.1). Classification (NCBI taxonomy): domain Eukaryota; kingdom Metazoa; phylum Chordata; class Mammalia; order Artiodactyla; family Bovidae; genus Bubalus; species Bubalus kerabau. The sequence continues at coordinate 37,591,748 of NC_073624.1, read as the reverse complement.
GCGCAAGCTGGAACAAGATTGCTGGGAGAAATATCAATAACCTCAGATATGCAGATGACACCACCCTTATGGCAGAAAGTGAAGAACTAAAGATCCTCTTGATGAAAGTGAAAGAGGAGAGTGAAAAAGTTGGCTTAAAGCTCAACATTTAGAAAACTAAGATCATGGTATCCAGTCCCATTGTGGCAAATAGATGGGGAAACAGTGGAAACAGCAGCAGACTTTATTTTTGGGGGCTCCAAAATCACTGCAGATGGTAACTGCAGCCATGAAATTAAAAGACGCTTACTCCTTGGAAGGAAAGTTATGACCAACCCAGACAACATATTAAAAAGCAGAGATATTACCCTGTCAACAAAAGTCCATCTAGTCAAGGCTATGGTTATTCCAGTAGTCATGTATGGATGTGAGATTTGGACTGTGAAGAAAGCTGAGCACCGAAAAATTGATTAGTCCTGAAAATTCATTGGAAGGACTGATGCTAAAGCTGAAACTCCAATACTTTGGCCACCTGATGCAAAGAGCTGACTCATTTGAAAAAACCCTGATGCTGGGAAAGATTGAAGGTGGGAGGAGAAGGGGATGACAGAGGATGAGATGGTTGGATGGCATCGCCGACTCAATGGACATGAGTTTGAGTAATCTTCGGGAGTTGGTGATGGACAGGGAGGCTAGTGTGCCGCAGTCCATGAGGTCACAAAGAGTTGGACATGACTGAGCGACTGAACTGAACTGACCTGAGTCATATCCAAGGGCTTCCTGGGTGGCTCAGTGTGATACAGAAGCGACCTGCCAAAGCAGGAGTCATAGGCTTGATCCCTGAGTCAGAAAGATCCCCTGGAGAAGGAACTGGCAACCCTCTCCAGTATTCTTGCCTGGGAAATCCCATGGACAGAGGAACCTGGTGGGCTACAGTCCATGGGGTCACAAAGAGTCAGATATGACTTAGTGATGAAACAACAAGTCACATCCAGATAAAAGCACTCTGGTAGTTAGAACTTTGTGGATTTGCTACTGTTACATGAAAGCAGTTGTGGGTTTTAGGTGTATGAAGAGTGCACCAGTTTTGACTCAGCCTGGTGGTTTTAGTGAAGTAAGGGATGTTATACCAAATTAAGTTTCAACTTGGAATAAAGACTGACTAAAATTATTCCTTTCCAAGACAAACCCAGGGAACTGTGAAAATTGCTTCGTGATATAATAGTGAGCATTCAGCAGAGATAAAACACAACATTACATCCTAAAGGAGAAAGAGTATTTTTTTGAATTGCAGAATGTTGACACCATACATCTGTTCAATATCAAAGCCGTTGGTTATAAATCTTGCAGATAGAGGAGTGTCCCGAATCCGCAAAGGCACAAGTTGAAAGAGAGCTTGGAACATAGGAAGAGGCAAAGAAACTCCTCAGCCCCTGCACTAACTGAACCTCGTTACAATGTGGCATATATCTTGGGTTTCTGCAGGACCAGGCTGTCTATTTAAATGCTAATGTGCGAACTGGCATATCCTAGGAATTAAAGTGCTGAAGCAGGCTGCAGCTCTGGAAATTTCAGTGTTGTTGAATATTAAGTATCCACGTGCTAAAGAGCTCAGGTATACTTTTAAATGTCAAAGAACAAACCACAGCACTCATTATGCCATGTTCTGAATCTTCTGGCCACGTTCCATTTTTTTAAGGAAAGTATGGGTCATTTGCGTTTTTCAGGGATTTTTTTATTCAGTTGATTTGATAAGCAAAACAAGAGGTCATCGCCTGTGAGTTATAGATAGGGAACTAATTAAAAGGCAAATTCAAAAAGTTCCCCTTGGATAAAGTTTTTTTTTTTTTTTTAATCTCTTAAAGTCTCAATTGTCATCAGTTGTGAGAACTAAGAGCTGTCAGGCATTTAAGGTGCGTTTCAGGATTTTGTCTGATTTTCTTACTCTGTGTTATGCAGCACATTAAAGCCTTATTAATATATTAGTGAGCCAGCAACAGGCAGACACTATGAGAGGTGTAATAACTGTTATTAAAACTGGTGCCTTGAGAAAAGGAAGGAGATGTCCGAAGGCTGATAGTGAGTTTCCAGAAGGTCACACATCACTTAGTGCCTAAACAACAATATCAAATCATTGCTAAATGGGTAACTGCTATAGTCTCCAGAGAACATGGGTTCTTCGAATTCATTCCAAACTCATGTAGTCTTCCATGTGTCAGGCATGGAGCTAGGTGCTGGAGATAACAGTGATACTAACAAGCACTCATACACTAATTGCCCCATGAAGAGCACTCTGTAAATGCTTTCCTTACGCTAACTTATTCAGTCCTGTAAGGTTGTAAACACTCTTTGTGACCCCATGGACTGTAGCCTGCAAGGCTCCTCTGTGCATGGAATTTTCCAGGCAAGAAAACTGGAGTGGGTTGCCATTTCTTACTCCAGAAAATCTTCCTGACCCAGGAATCGAACCCACATTTCTTGCATTGGCAGGCAGATTCTTTACCAACTGTGCCAAACCCAGACAATCATTGCAAATTTGACACTCTTAAAACCACAATTGATGTCGTTTTAGTCATTAAGTCACATCTGACTCTTTTGCGACCCCAGGAACTGTAGCCTGTCAAGCTCCTCTGTCCGTGGAATTATCTGGGCAAGAATATTGGAGTCGGTTGCCATGCCCTCCTCCAGGTGATCTTTCCAGCCCAGGGACTGAACCCACATCTCCTCCATTGGCAGTCGGATTCTTTACCATTGAGCCACCAGGGAGCCCCTAAACCGTGATCCATAGTGTCTTAATCTTTAATGTTACATTCCAGTAACATTTTGACCAGTCCTCTATTCCAAATTTCTTTTAAGTATTTTTAAAAACTAAAATCCTTGTTCTCACTAGCTTTGAGATTTTCCCCATAGTGTGGTGACTTGCATATAAATTGGAAATTTTGTGGATGTTTGTGGTACAGTGTGGTGTAAGAGGGAGGGTTTGTAAAGCCAGAGGAACCTGGATTGGAATCCCAGCTCAGCTACTTCCTCAGTTCATGAATTCAATTCCTTCATCTGCAGACTAGAAATACTGTGAGGATTAAGTTATTGTGAAGATTGAGTGAGAGAATGCTATAAGGTTTTTAGTAGGGTACCTGACACATGACCAACTTGCAAAAAAACACTATCATTGTTTGAGTAGATAATTTGTTTTAAACAATTCTGAAGCATTACTTCCACTTTAAACTAGAAATGAATTTAGGAATATGGAGCTGTAAAAATCTGAGAGGATCTGAGCCACACACTGGAGCTGAGAAGTGAAGTCCAATCAGACAAGAGCCCTGATCACTTAATGTCCAGTTTAGGTTTTTATACAGAGAGGTCCTTGCTCCCTCCCTCCATCCTTTCTTTCCTTCTATTACAAACTCATTACTTACTGTTCAACTCACTCAATATACTTTTTATTGAGTGTGTTCCAGCTCTGGCTTCATCATTCTTGACTCAGTTTATGTTATAAGAGTGGTTCTCGGAGTGTGGACCATGGACCAGCAGCAGCGGCATCCTTTGGTGTGATGACTGATTTCATGTGTTAACTTGACTGGAGCCTGAATGTTTGGCCAAACATTATTCTGGATGTGTCTGTGGTCGTATTTCTGGATGATATTAACATTTGAATTAGTGGACCGAGTAAAACAGATTGCCCTCCCTGATGTGTGTGGGCCTTGAGTCATAGATTGAAGACATCAACAGAGCACAAAGGCTGAGTAAGAGGGGACTCCTCCTGTCCGACTATGTGAGCTGGGGTATTATTGGTCTTCTCCTGAATTTGAAATTAAACTTAAAATCAGCTCTTCCTGGATCTCAAGTTTGCTGGCCATTTAAAAAAAATTTTATTGGAGTATAGTTGATTTACAATGTTGTGTTACCTTCTGTTGTACAGCAAAGTGAATTAATTAAATGTACATATATCCACTCTTTTTTTAGGCTCTTTTCCCATTTAGGTCATTACAGAGTATTGAGTAGAGTCTCTGTGCTAAACAGTAGGCTCTTTTAGTTAGCTATTTTATATATAGTAGTATATATATGTCAATCCCAAATTCTCCCAATTTGTCCCTCTCCTCTTCACTCCCCTCATAACTATATGTTTTCTACATCTGTGACTCTATTTTGTTTTGTAAATAAGTTCATTTGTATGCATTTTAAAGATTCCACATATAAACAATATTATATAAAATTAGTCCTTCTCTGTCTGACTTACTTAACTCAGTATGACGATCTCTAGGGCCATCCGTGTTGCTGAGAATGGCGTTATTTTACTCTTTTTAATGGCTGAGTAATATTCCACTGCATATGTGTGCCACACCTCCTTTATCCATTCCTCTGCTGATGGATGTTAGGCGGCTTCCATGTCTTGACTATTATAAACAGTGCTGCAGTGAACAATGTGGTGCGTGTAACTATCTGAATTATGCTGGCCTTTGGACTAGAACTTACACCATCAGTTCTCCTGGGTCTCCAACTTGCTGACTGCAGATCTTGGGACTCAGCCTCCATGATTACAGGAGCCAATTCCTTTAAATCAATCAACAGTCAATCTTACTGGCTCCACCTGTGAGTGGGGTCTCTTGATCTTGTCTAGCCAAGCCCCCCAGGTAACTCTGATGTGTACTAAAGCTTCAGAACTGCTCTGCTCAGAACTCTAACTGCTGTCAGAATTCTGCCCTCCTGACTGGTCAAGGCACACAGCCCTGGTTGACCTGACCAGTCAGGAGGGCAGAATTCTGACACCAGCAGAGTTACTTATTTTCAGATATCACAAATGGACTTTGTTTCCCTGAATTTGTCCATTTTGACAGCGTACCTTTCCTTCAATAACAACCAGACAGCCCTGATTGTCCAATATCTCCTAATGAGCTTGAAAAGAGAAAGTGTCTTCAGTTGTGTCTGACTCTTTTGGGACCCCATGGACTGTAGCCCACCAGGCTCCTCTGTCTATTGAATTCTCCAGGCAAGAATACTGGAGTGGGTTGCCATTTCCTCCCCCAGGGAATCTTCACAAACCAGGGATTGAACCTAGTGTCTCCTGAGTCTCCTGCATTACAAACAAATTCTTTACCTGCTGAGGCATCCTGGAAGTCCAAATTGGATAAATAAATATATATTAATACAAATAAATATGTTCAATATTTGTTGTTGGTATTGTTTAGTAAAAACATATTCTAAAGACTAACTGAAACAGGTAAGAAAGCTTTCCTCAAATCCCACATGGATTCTAACTGCTTTCATTTTTCGTGTGTGATGGACCTTATTTAAGGCAAGTGCACTTCAGTGATGATAAAATATTTTTCCACTCCCCAGAGTCCAGCAGAGCCTGCCGGAGTCCCATGGTGCTCCCTCCCAGGCGCCCTGGTCTCTATTATTCCTTCCTTGTGATTAGACATCTTCTGGATGTTCAAGGACAGCCAGAGGTGCTGCAGGTATTCACATTCTGCTGCATCACTAGCAAATCATGTGCTCTGTCTTCAGGGCTATTCTAGGTTCCAATGAACTGTTGGTGGGGCCCATTTTCCATTTTCATTGAAAATAAGAGTCCGTAATGAAAGTCACAGGCTTTTTCTTTTTTTACTTCAAGGAAGATCATCCAGAAGAGTTTTATTTCTTACCTAATAGAAGGGGCATTTGAATAGATAATAGACTTTTTGTGTCAAACACACTGTATCAGTATGTGGTACATGTATAATATATTCACAGAGGTAAGACAGACCTTCTGCCAAACAGTGGGCTCTGGAATTCTTGGCAGACAGAGCAGAAGTCTATTTTTTAGTAAATGCACACAACAAATAGATTGTAACCTGTTATGGGCTGTTAATCATATTTGTCCAGTCTTACATCATTTGACTACAAATATTCGTTGAAAACTACTGTGTGCAAGGCAGTGTCAAATACTGTGATACAAATACACATACACACAAACTTTAAATCATCATCACCACCAAGTATATATTAGTGCCTACCATGTAAAAGCCAGTGTCCTAGGTAATTAGGCACAAACAACCCAAGAATAAAAAGTTATTTGTTGACTGTCTTTATATATAAGTGCCTTTATTAAGCCATTATGTGTATACATGTGCTCAGTCGCTCAGTCATGTCCAACTTGTTGTGACCCTTTGGATTATAACCTGCAGTTCCTCTATCCATGGGATTTTTCAGGGAGGTATACTGAATGAGTTGCCATTCCCTCCTCCAGGGGATCTTCCCCACCCAGGGAACAAACCTGAGTCTCCTGTGTCTCCTGTTTGGCAGGCCGATTCTTTATCACTGAGTCATCAGAGAAGCCCCATTATGTGTGTGTGTACATATATGTATGTGTACATATATACACATGCATATACATATATATGTATGTATATATACACATACATGGACTTCCCTGGTAGCTCAGCTGGTAAAGAATCCGCCTGCAATGCAGGAGACCCAGGTTCAATTCCTGGGTTGGACAGATCCCGTGGAGAAGGGATAGGCTACCCACTCCAGTATTCTTGGGCTTTCCTGCTGTCTTGGTTGGTAAAGAATCTGCCTGCAATGCAGGACACCTGGGCTCAATCCCTGGTTTGGGAAGATCCCCTGGAGGAGGGCATGGCAACCCACTCCAGTATTCCTGCCTGGAGAATCCCCATGGACAGAGAAGCCTGATGGGCTACAGTCTATAGAGTTGCAAAGAGTTGGACAGGACTGAGCAACTAAGCACACATACATATGCACATATATAGACACACATACATGTACATACATACATGTATATACATCACTTCATGGGAAATAGATGGGGAAACAGTGGAAACAGTGTCAGACTTTATTTTGGGGGGCTCCAAAATCACTGCAGATGGTAACTGCAGCCATGAAATTAAAAGACGTTTACTCCTTGGAAGGAAAGTTATGACCAACCTAGATAGCATATTCAAAGGCAGAGACATTACTTTGCCAACAAAGGTCCATCTAGTCAAGGCTATGGTTTTTCCAGTGGTCATGTATGGATATGAGAGTTGGACTGTGAAGAAAGCTGAGCACCAAAGAATTGATGCTTTTGTACTGTGGTGTTGGAGAAGACTGTTGAGAGTCCCTTGGACTGCAAGGAGATCCAACCAGTCCATTCTGAAGGAGATCAGCCCTGGGTGTTCTTTAGAAGGAATGATGCTAAAGCTGAAACTCCAGTCCTTTGGCCACCTCATGCGAAGAGCTGACTCATTGGAAAAGACTCTGATGCTGGGAGGGATTTGGGGGCAGGAGAAGAAGGGGACAACAGAGGATGAGATGGCTGGATGGCATCACTGACTCGATGGACGTGAGTCTGAGTGAACTCCGGGAGTTGGTGATGGACAGGGAGGCCTGGCGTGCTGTGATTCATGGGGTTGCAAAGAGTCGGACACTACTGAGCCACTGAACTGAACTGATATACATACATATATACATATATGTATACACAGGCTTACCAGGTGGCACTAGTGGTAAATAACCTGGCTGCTAATGTAGGAGACATAAGAGATGTGGGTTCCATCCCTGGGTCGGGAAGATCCCCTAGAAGAGGGCATGGCAACCCACTCCAGCCTTCTTGCCTAGAGAATATCATGGACAGAGGAGCCTGGTGGGCTATAGTCCATGGGGTGGCAAAGAGTTGGACACGACTGAAGCAACTTAGCACAAATATATGTGTATATATGTGTGTGTGTGTATATATATATAATAACTATACAGAAATCAGATTGAGTATATTCTTTGCAGCTAAAGAGGGAGAAGCTCTATACAGTCAGCAAAAACAAGACTGGGAGCTGACTGTGGCTCAGATCATGAACTCCTATTGCCAAAGTCAGACTTAAATTGAAGAAAGTAGGGAAAACCACTAGACCTTTCAGGTATGACATAAATCAAATACCTAATGATTATACAGTGGAAGTGAGAAATAGGATTAAGGGACTAGATCTGATAGACAGAATCCCTGATGAACAAAGCACAGAGGTTCAAGACATTGTACAGAAGACAGGGAGCAAGACCATCCCCAAGAAAAAGAAATGCAAAAAAGAAAAATGGCTGTCTGAGGAGGCCTTACAAATAGCTGTGAAAAGAAGAGAAGCAAAAAGCAAAGGAGAAAAGGAAAGATATAAGCATCTGAATGCAGAGTTCCAAAGAATAGCAAGGAGAGATAAGAAAACCTTCCTCAGTGACTAGTGCAAAGAAATAGAGGAAAACAATAGAATGGGAAAGACTAGAGATCTCTTCAAGAAAATTAGAGATACCAAGGGAACCATTTTATGCAAAGATGGGCTCAATAAAGGACAGAAATAGTATGGACCTAACAGAAGCAGAAGATATTAAGAAGAGGTGGCAAGAATACACAGAAGAACTATGCAAAAAAGATCTTCATGACCCAGATAATCATGATGGTGTGATCACTCACCTAGAGCCAGATATCCTGGAATGCAAACTCAAGTGGGCCTTAGGAAGCACTATGAACAAAGCTAGTGGAGGTGATGGAATTCCAGTTGAGGTATTTCAAATCCTGAAAGATGATGCTGTGAAAGTGCTGCACTCAATATGCCAGTGAATTTGGAAAACTCAGCAGTGGCCACAGGACTGGAAAAGGTCAGTTTTCATACCAATCCCAAAGAAAGGCAATGCCAAAGAATGCTCAAACGACCGCACAATTGCACTCATCTCACACGCTAGTCAAGTAATGCTCAAAATTCTCCAAGCCAGGCTTCAGCAATACATGAACCATGAACTTCCAGATGTTCAAGCTGGTTTTAGAAAAGGCATCGGAACCAGAGATCAAATTGCCAGCATCTGCTGGATCATCGAAAAAACAAGAGAGTTCCAGAAAAACATCTATTTCTGCTTTATTGACTATGCCAAAGCCTTTGACTGTGTGGATCACAATAAACTGTGGAAAATTCTGAAAGAGATGGGAATACCAGACCACCTGACCTTCCTCTTGAGAAATCTGTATGCAGGCCAGGAAGCAACAGTTAGAACTGGACATGGAACAACAGACTGGTTCCAAATCAGGAAAGGAGTATATCAAGGCTGTATATTGTCATCGTGCTTATTTAACTTATATGCAGAGTACATCATGAGAAATGCTGGGCTGGATTAAGCACAAGCTGGAATCAAGATTACCGGGAGAAATATCAATAACCTCAGATATGCAGATGACACCACCCTTATGGCAGAAAGTGAAGAAGAACTAAAGAGCTTCTTGATGAAAGTGAAAGAGGAGAGTGAAAAAGTTGGCTTAAAACTCAACATTCAGAAAACAAAGATCATGGTATCTGGTCTCATTACTTCATGGCAAGTAGATGGAGAAACACTGAAAACAGTGGAAGACTTTATTTTTGGGGCTCCAAAATCACTGCAGATGGTAACTGCAGCAATGAAATTAAAAGACGCTTACTCTTTGGAAGGAAAGTTATGACCAACCTAGACAGCATATTAAAAAGCAGAGATATTACTTTGCCAACAAAGGTCCATCTAGTCAAGGCTATGGTTTTTCTAGTAGTCATGTATGGATGTGAGAGTTGGACTATAAAGAAAGCTGAGCGCTGAAGAACTTTTGATGCTTTAGAACTATGGTGTTGGAGAAGACTCTTGAGAGTCCCTTGGACTGCAAGGAGATCCAACCAGTCCATTCTAAAGGATATCAGTCCTGAATGTTCATTGGAAGGACTGATATTGAAGCTGAAACTGCAATCCTTTGGCCACCTGATGCAGAGAGCTGATTCACTGGAAAAGACCCTGATGCTGAGAAAGATTGAAGGCAAGAGGAGAAAGGGATGACAGAGGATGAGATGGTTGGATGGCATTGCTGACTCAATGGACATGAGTTTGAGTAAACTCCAGGGATTGGTGATGGACAGGGAGGCCTGGCACGCTGTGATTCATGGGATCGAAAAGAGTCGGGACATGACTGAGCGACTGAACTGAACTGATGTATATGTATACATATATATATAATAACTATTATCCTCTCAGCATTAAATGAGGCAGGCATTGTTGTTACCATTTGATAGGTGAAAAAGCGGCATACAGAATTAAATAATAATTTGCTCAAAATCACTTCTTTGGGAAATGACAAAACCAAATCTCAATCTACATCTTTCTGAAACTAAACTCTGTAAAATTTTCCCATGCTTCCCAAAGTTTTTTTTTATCTAAGTGGTAAACCAGAACACACACATTAACAAAGCAAACAAACAAAAAAAAACTTCTCAACAGTAATGTAAATATGCAAGTACCAAGTGACAGGTGAGGACTAAGAAGAGTAAGAAGAGATGGACATGGATACTGTTCTACCAAGGTCCAGCCAGGAAACCGGAAGCCACACCAGATGTTTTAATGAAGACATCGGCCAAGTGGGTGTCAGAGGACTGAAAATGCAAAGGAGTAGCCAGAGGTGACCATGGTGACCTGTTGCCTCTCATACTCCTCACATTGTCTTTCTTTTTCACTAGAGAAAACATCATAAACAAGCACTGGTCCGAGTCTGGAGAACCACTGATTAATTTTATTTGATGATTATTTTTTTGCTATACTAGCCTTCCCTCTGAAGTCCCAGACCCCAGGAATTTCATCCACATCTTGGGTTAAGAATGACGACTAATTCTGATCAGAAGATAATAATGTGGAAAAAGAAAAAATAAATACTGGTGGGCTTCTATTTGTAAAAAGAGAAGAAAATCAGAAAGACATACCATATGGGAGGAAAATCTATTCTATTACAGGGGGCAATGTATCAGGAGCAACTAGTAAAATTTTTAAAAGCTGAGTCAGTGAATTCAGATACTAGTTATTAACTTGTGGTGGCATGAATGTGTGCTCAGTCGTATCTGACTCTTTGTGATCCCATGGACTGTAGCTGCCAAGGCTCCTCTGTTCCTGGGATTTTCCATGCAAGAATACTGGAGTGGGTTGCCATTTCCTCCTCCAGGGGATCTTCCGGACCCAGGGGTGGAACCCAGGTCTCTTATGTCTCATGCACTGCAGGCAGATTCTTTACCACTTGAGCTATCAGGGAAGCCCACAAAGTTGTTGTGGACAACCCAGCAAATGTTACCTTCTTTCATCTGTAAGAGTGAATTGAGCCAAGATCATCAGTAGAACTGCACTAAATAGAGCTGAGACTATAAAAGAGACTGAACATTGCATACTTGGGGCCCCGCCTCCAAGTTCATGAACCAATCAGTGCAGAGGCAGCAGCTGCCACTCCCAGACTGCAGAAACAAAGATGGGAGTCGGCATTATCAGAACATAAAAGCTCAGACTAGAGGCCCTGCCCAGTTGAACCAGTCCTCTGAGCAGGGAACACTATTGGCTGGTGCTGGTAATTCTGAAAGTGGTGGTCAAGTTGGTCCGGGGGAGGTGGGGATGGAATCTGAAAACTGCAGCCAATTGTGACTGCAACTGCTTTGGATGAAAAAAAAAAAAAAAAAAAACATTGCTGGGGAGACACTCAAAGGAGTAGGAAGCAGCCAGGGGCCACTCAGAGGAAGTGTAACGGAAAGTAGAGTCCAGCTGCTCACCACTTAGAAGTCAATAAAGGGACAAGGTTGGTGGAAAGGAAAGTTTGCTTTATTTTGGATGCTGGCAGCAGTAGGGGTGGGGAGGGGTGAGGCAGACATCTGCAAAGACTGACTTTCCCCCACTGACAATCAGTGAGCAAGAGATTTTATAGGTGAAGGGAGGGGCCTCCTTGCAGGCTCTGCACAGTCAGCTCTGGCAGTCATCTGCAAACTGGTCATCACTGGCCTGATCAGTGCCATCTTGATTGTTTTAAGTAGAGTTAATCTTCAGTTCTAGGATTGGTTTGTTCCTGTTTCTTTGAGGCCAGTTCATTCCCAGAACTGTGGCAGCTTATGTCATGGCTACAGTCTGGTCAACTTGTAGTTAACCACTTCCACCTGGTGGGGGTTTCAGTCTCTATAAGACAGTTCGAAAGATATTGTTCAGAATGTTATTTATAGCCCTTGAGAAGGAACTAAAGGAACTATGCTTAATGACTAAACAATTATTATTTGGTCTCCTTTGATTGTTTTCCTTTGTTTCTGAATGTTCTCACTTCTCTAATTAAACTTATTCTTTGGCTAAAGTTTTTCTACAGGTGAAAGGCAGGCTGAGGGCATGGGGAAGGGGAAGAACCTCAGGGTCTTGCTCCACGTCAGAAGCAAAGAAACAAATTCCTTTGTCCTCATTTAGCCTTGTAGTCTGCCACTCATGCTGCTATGGTCAGAGCCTAGCAAGGACCCAGCCAGCAGAGCGGAACTGTGTGCTTCTGAAACCCTCATAAACCCATCTCTGCAGAGATTGGGCTTCCCTGGTGGCTCAGATGGTAAAGAATCTGCCTCTAGTGTGGAATACCTGAGTTCAATCCCTGGGTTGGGAAGATCCCTTGGAGAAGGGAATGGCTACTCACTCCAGTATTCTTGCCTGGAGAATTCCATGGACAGAGGAGCCTGGCAGGCTACCATCCATGGGTTTGCAAAAAGTTGGACATGACTGAGTGACTAACACTTTCACACTTTCTGCACTGATTGGTTCATGAACTTGGAGGCGGGGCCCCAAGTATGCAATGTTCAGTCTCTTTTATAGTCTCAGCTCTATTTAGTGCAGTTCTACTGATGATCTTGGCTCAATTCACTCTTACAGATGAAAGAAGGTAACATTTGCTGGGTTGTCCACAACAACTTTGTGGGCTTCCCTGATAGCTCAAGTGGTAAAGAATCTGCCTGCAGTGCATGAGACATAAGAGACCTGGGTTCCACCCCTGGGTCCGGAAGATCCCCTGGAGGAGGAAATGGCAACCCACTCCAGTATTCTTGCATGGAAAATCCCAGGAACAGAGGAGCCTTGGCAGCTACAGTCCATGGGATCACAAAGAGTCAGATACGACTGAGCACACATTCATGCCACCACAAGTTAATAACTAGTATCTGAATTCACTGACTCAGCTTTTAAAAATTTTACTAGTTGCTCCTGATACATTGCCCCCTGTAATAGAATAGATTTTCCTCCCATATGGTATGTCTTTCTGATTTTCTTCTCTTTTTACAAATAGAAGCCCACCAGTATTTATTTTTTCTTTTTCCACATTATTATCTTCTGATCAGAATTAGTCGTCATTCTTAACCCAAGATGTGGATGAAATTCCTGGGGTCTGGGACTTCAGAGGGAAGGCTAGTATAGCAAAAAAATAATCATCAAATAAAATTAATCAGTGGTTCTCCAGACTCGGACCAGTGCTTGTTTATGATGTTTTCTCTAGTGAAAAAGAAAGACAATGTGAGGAGTATGAGAGGCAACAGGTCACCATGGTTAAGGGTGCGGACTGTGAAACCAGTCAGCCTGGCTCCAATGCTGGCTCCATAATCTTCTGGAAGTTATATAACTATTCTACACCTCAGTTTTTTCATCTGTATCATGTAATAGAAATAGTTGTAGCAAAGGGACTTAGGATGATCTGATGTTATTACATATAAGCACATGGAACAGTAAGTACTCAATAAATGATATTATTTTTAGAAAGATTAAGGATGCTAATGTCTCTTCCTTGGGAAGGACTGCCTGTATGACATCATTCTAGTTTTTTCTATCTGAAAACTCTTTGTTGCATAGAATGGAATTGACAGTAAATGCAATGAAATTAAAGTCTTAGAACACTACAAATACAATGAACTACTCCTAAGATATTAAAAAAAAATGAATAAGCATCAAACAAGAATTTGCTCAGGGCTTTTGAGTTTATAAACTATTAATTTACTCACTCAGCATTAGGCTATAGGGTACCAGCCATATACCTGCCCGACCCTGAGACCATGCTGGAAATACCATGATGAGCAAGACAGGCATGGCTCCTGTCCTCAGGGTGGTAAGTCTACAAGACCTTTCACATAACTTACTTAATTTGATCCTCACGGTCAACTTAGGAAGGGATAATGTTATTATTATCCCTCTTTTCAAAATAAAACTGAAACTTTGTGAGAGGAAATTCATTCTTTACATAGCACAGTAGAAGAAAATCAGGGATTGTTTTCATTATAACTTAATGATATGCTAGTGGGACTCTATGGACCAAGGTCCATTTTTCCAGTAGTCATAGATGGATGTGCAAGTTGGACCATAAAGAAGGCTGAGTGCTAAAGCACTGATGCTTTTGAATTGTGCCGGAGAAGACTCTTAAAGGTCCCTTGGATAGCAAGGAGATCAAACCAGCCAATCCTAAAGGAAATCAACCCTGAATATACACTGGAAGGACTGATGCTGAAGCTGAAGGTCCAATACTTTGGCCACCTGATGCAAAGAACTGACTCACTGGAAAAGACCCTGCCCCTGGGAAAGACTGAGGGTAGAAGGAGAAGAGGACAGCAGAGGATGAGATGGTTAGATAGTGTCACCGACTCAATGGACATGAGTTAGAGCAAACTCCAGGAAATAGTGAAAGACGGAAGCCTGGCATGCTATAGTTCATGGAGTTGCAGAGTCAGACTTGATTTAGCAACTGAACAACAACAAAACTCTGTGTTGGTCTAGTCCTTCTCCCAGGAAGTGTATCTGTGCTCTTTTAAGGGAAGTCTTTGGAGAAATGTGCTTAATAAACTTGTCTGAAGCTCAGTTTTTCTGGAACACATCTAGTCTGTGAAATTAGACTGTTCTTTCTCTAGTAGAACACTTGGCTCTGAAATTTAACAATTGGGCTTCCAGTCGTCTCATATCTTACTATTAGTTGAATGTGAAAGGTGTGAATTGTATCTTTAATGCCTTCTGACCTGTTCTTTTCACCTTCTTCATGACCTTTTTGGCTTTCCTGTCCGCCAAGAGGACACTTTACTATGCTAATATGCCTTATGGAGCGTCAAACAGGGGAAGAAAATACACTTTGTTTCCCTTCTCTTTCCACCTATTTGTTTTTTCTGGCATTATCTTTAAAAAAAAAATTATTGGCGTATAGTTGATTTACAATCTTGAGTTAGTTTCAAGGGTACAACAAAGTGATTCAATTATACATGTACATATATATTCATTATTTTTCAGATTCTTTTCCCATATAGGTTATTACAAAATATTGAGTATAGTTCCCTGTGCTATACAGTAGGTCCCTGTTGGTTATCTACTTTATATTATAGTAGTGTGTGTATTTTAATCCCAAGCTCCTAATTTATCCCTCCCCTTCCCCCCACCCTACACTTTTCCTGTTTGGTAACCTTAAGTGTGTTTTCAAAATCTCTGAGTCTTTCTGTTTTAAAGGTAAGTTCATTTATATTATTTTTTAAACTAGATTTCATTATGAGTGATAGCATATGACATTTTTCTTTGTCTGACATACTTCAATTAGTATGATAATCTCTAGGTCTATCCATGTTGCTGTAAGTGGCATTATTTCATTTTCTAGTGGCTGAGTAATATTTTGTCGTATATATGTACCACATCTTCTTTATCCATTCCTCTATTGATGGACATTTAGGTTGCTTCCTTTCATTGGCTATTGTAAATAGTCCTGCAATGACCTTGAAATGCGTGTATCTTTTTGAATTATGGTTTTGTCCAGAGACATGCCCGGGAATAGGACTGCTGGATCATATGGTAGCTCTATTTTTATTTTTTTAAGGAACCTCCATACTAAGTCCATACTGTTTTCCATAATGGCTGTACCAATTTACATTCCCACCAACAATGTAGGAGGGTTACTTTTTTCCTACACCATCTCCAGCATTTATTGTTTATAGATTTTTTTGAGGATGGTCATTCTGATCAGTGTGAGGTCATATCTCACAGCAGTTTTCATTTGCATTTCTCTGATAATTAGTGATGTTGAGCATTTTTCATGTGCTTCATGGCCATCTGTATGTCTTCTTTCGAGAAATGTCTATTTAGATCTTCTGCCCATTTTTTGATTGGGTTGTTTGCTTTCGTAACCTGAGCTCCATGAGCTATTTATATATTTTGGAAAGTAATCCCTTGTCGGTCCCTTGTTTGCAAATATTTTCTCCCATTCTGTGGGTTGTCTTTTCATTTTGTTTATGGTTTCCTTTGCTGTGTAAAAGCTTTTAAGTTTAATTAGGTCCCATTTGTTTATTTTTGTTTTTATTTTCATTACTCTAGGAGATGGATCAAAAAAGATACTGCTATGAATAACGTAAATAAAAACAAAAATAAATGGGACCTACTTAAACTCAAAAGCTTTTGCACAGCAAATGAAACCATAAACAAAATGAAAAGACAACCCACAGATTGGGAGAAAACCTTTGCAAGTGATATGACCAACAAGGTTCAGTTCAGTTTAGTCGCTCAGTCATGTGCGACTCTTTGCGATGCCATGAATTGCAGCACGCCAGGCCTCCCTGTCCATCACCAACTCCCGGGGTTCACCCAAACCCACGTCCATCGAGTCGGTGATACTATCCAGCCATCTCATCCTCTGTTGTCCCCTTTTCCTCCTGCCCCCAATCCCTCCCAGCATCAGTTGACTCTTTTCCAATGAATCAACTCTTCGCATGAGGTGGCCAAAGGACTGGAGTTTCAGCTTTAGCATCATTCCTTCCAAAGAACACCCAGGGCTGATCTCCTTCAGAATGGACTGGTTGGATCTCCTTGCAGTCCATGGGATTCTCAAGAGTCTTCTCTAACACCACAGTTCAAAAACATCAATTCATCGGCACTCAGCCTTCTTCACAGTCCAACTCTCACATCCATACATGACCACAGGAAAAACCATAGCCTTGACTAGACGGACCTTTGTTGGCAAAGTAGTCTCTGCTTTTGAATATGCTATCTAGGTTGGTCATAACTTTCCTTCCAAGGAGTAAGTGTCTTTTAATTTCATGATGGCAATCACCATCTGCAGTGATTTTGGAGCCCAAAAAATAAAGTCTGACACTGTTTCCCCATTATTTCCCAGGAAGTGATGGGACCAGATGCCATGATCTTTGTTTTCTGAATGTTGAGTTTTAAGCCAACTTTTTCACTCTCCACTTTCACTTTCATCAACAGGCTTTTGAGTTCCTCTTCACTTTCTGCCATAAGGGTGGTGGTTTCATCTGCATATCTGAGGTTATTGATATTTCTCCCAGCAATCTTGATTCATGCTTGTGTTTCTTCCAGTCCAGCGTTTCTCATGATGTACTCTGCATATAAGTTAAATAAGCACGGTGACATTCTCCTTTTCCTATTTGGAACCAGTCTGTTGTTCCATGTCCAGTTCTAACTGTTGCTTCCTGACCTGCATACAAATTTCTCAAGAGGCAGATCAGGTGGTCTGGTATTCCCATCTCTTTCAGAGTTTTCCACAGTTTATTGTGATCCACACAGTCAAAGGCTTTGGCATAGTCAATAGGCAGAAATAGATGTTTTTCTGGAACTCTCTTGCTTTTTTGATGATCTAGCGGATGTTGGCAATTTGATCTCTGGTTCCTCTGCCTTTTCTAAAACCAGTGAACATCTGGAAGTTCACGGCTCACGTATTGCTGAAGCCTGGCTTGGAGAATTTTGAGCATTACTTTACTAGTTTGTTAGATGAGTGCAATTGTGCTGTCATTTGAGCATTCTTTGGCATTGCCTTTCTTTGGGATTGGAATCAAACTGACCTTTTCCAGTCCTGTGGCCAAGGCTGAGTTTTCCAAATTCACTGGCATATTGAGTGCAGCACTTTCATAGCATCATCTTTCAGGCTTTGAAATACCTCAACTGGAATTCCATCACCTCCACTAGCTTTGTTTGTAATGATGCTTTCTAAGGCCCACTTGACTTCACATTCCAGGATGTCTGGCTCTAGGTCAGTGATCACACCATCGTGATTATCTTGGTCATGAAGATCTTTTTTGTACAGTTCTTCTTGAATTCTTGCCACCTTTTCTTAATATCTTCTGCTTCTGTTAGGTCTATACCATTTCTGTCCTTTATTGAGCCCATCTTTGCATGAAATGGTTCCCTTGGTATCTCTAATTTTCTTGAAGAGATCTTTAGTCTTTCCCATTCTGTTGGTTTCCTCTATTTCTTTGCATTGATCTCTGAGGAAGGCTTTCTTATCTCTCCTTGCTATTCTTTGGAACTCTGCATTCAGATGCTTATATCTTTCCTTTTCTCCTTTGCTTTTCGCTTCTCTTCTTTTCACAGCTATTTGTAAGGCCTCCCCAGACAGCCATTTTGCTTTTTTGCTTTTATTTTCCATGGGGATGGTCTTGATCCCTGTCTCCTGTACAATGTCATGAACCTCAGTCCGTAGTTCATCAGGCACTCTATCAGATCTAGTCCCTTTAATCTATTTCTTACTTCCACTGTATAATCATAAGGGATTTGATTTAGGTCATACCTGAATGGTCTAGTGGTTTTCCCTACTTTCTTCAATTTAAGTCTGAATTTGGCAATAAGGAGTTCATGATCTGAGCCACAGTCAGCTCCTGGTCTTGTTTTTGCTGACTGTATAGAGCTTCTCCATCTTTGGCTGCAACAAATAGAATCAATCTGATTTCAGTGTTGACCATCTGGTGATGTCCATGTGTAGAGTCTTCTCTTGTGTTGTTGAAAGAGGGTGTTTGCTATGACCAGTGCTTTCTCTTGGCAAAACTCTATTAGCCTTTGCCCTGCTTCATTCCGTATTCCAAGGCCAAATTTGCCTGTTACTCCAGGTGTTTCTTGACTTCCTACTTTTGCATTCCAGTCCCCTATAATGAAAAGGACATCTTTTTTGGGTGTTAGTTCTTAAAGGTCTTGTAGGTCTTCATAGAACCTTTCAACTTCAGCTTCTTAAGCATTATTGGTTGGGCCATAGACTTGGATTACTGTGATATTCAATGGTTTTCCTTGGAAACGAACAGAGATCATTCTGTCGTTTTTGAGATTGCATCCAAGCACTGCATTTTGGACTCTTTTGTTGACCACGATGGCTACTCCATGTCTTCTGAGGGATTCCTGCCCACAGTAGTAGATATAATGGTCATCTGAGTTAAATTCACCCATTCCAGTCCATTTTAGTTCGCTGATTCCTAGAATGTCGACGTTCACTCTTGCCATCTCCTGTTTGACCACTTCCAATTTGCCTTGATTCATGGAACTAACATTCCAGGTTCCTAGGCAATAGTGCTCTTTACAGCATCGGACCTTGCTTCTATCACCAGTCACATCCACAACTGGGTATTGTTTTTGCTTTGGCTCCATCTCTTCATTCTTTCTGGAGTTATTTCTCCACTGATCTCCAGTAGCATATTGGGCACCTACTGACCTGGGGAGTTCCTCTTTAAGTATCTTATCATTTTGCCTTTTCATACTGTTCATGGGGTTCTCATGGTAC
The DNA here is from genome assembly GCF_029407905.1 of Bubalus kerabau. Taxonomy (NCBI): domain Eukaryota; kingdom Metazoa; phylum Chordata; class Mammalia; order Artiodactyla; family Bovidae; genus Bubalus; species Bubalus kerabau. The sequence goes on along the minus strand of NC_073624.1, from coordinate 37,572,463 downwards.
CCAACAAAGTATTAGTCTCCAAAATTTACAAACAGTTCATGATGTGTAACAGCATCAAAACAAACAACCCAGTCAACAAATGAGCAGAAGACCTGAATGGATATTTTTCCAAAGATGTACAAATGACCAGTAGGCACATGAAAACATGTACAACATCACTAATTATTAGATAAATGCAAATCAAAACTACAATGAGATATCACCTCACACCAGCCAGAATGGCTATCATAAAAAAAAAAAAAATCCACAAAAAATAAATGTTGGAGAGGGTGTGGAGAGAAGGGAAGCCTCCTTCATTGTTGGTGGGAATGAAAATTTGTATAGCCACTATGGAGAACAGTATGGAGTTTCCTTTAAAACATGTATAATATCATATATGAAATGAAAAAAAAATAAACACAGAGCTATCATATGACCGTGCATTCCCACTTCTAGGCATATATCTGGAGAAAAACATGATCTGAAAGGATATATGCATCCCAGTATTCATTGCAGCACTATTTACAATAGCTAAGACATGGAAGCAACCTAAATGTCCATCAACAGAGGAATGGATAAAAAAGATGTGGTACATATATGGGATATTACTCAGCCATTAAAAAGAAGGAAATAATGCCATTTGCAGCAACATAGATGGACCTAGATAATGTCATACTGAGTGAAGTAAGTCAGACAGAGGAGAAATATTGTATGACATCCCTTATATGTGGAATCTAAAAAGAAATGATACAAATGAACTTATTTACAAAACAGAAAGGCTCACAGACTTAGAAAATGAACTTATGGTTGCTGGGGGAAGGGATAGTTAGGAAGTTTGGGATGGTCATGTACACACACTTCTATATTTAAAATGGATAATCCACAAAGACCTATTATATAGCACATGGAACTCTGCTCAATGTTATGTGGTAGCCTGGATGGGAAGGGACTTGGGGGAAAATGGATACATGTTTATGTATGGGTGAGTCCCTTCTCTCTTCACCTGAAACTATCACAACATTGTTAATAGGTTATACCCCAATATAAAAAAAAAAGTTCAAAACAAAATAAAAAATGAAAAAGAAACTGCTGAAATTTATATCAAAAGTGTTCTTCCTATGTTTTCCTCTAAGAGATTTATAGTGTATGGCCTTACATTTAGGTCTTTCATCTACTTTGAGTTTATTTTTGTGAATGGTATTAGAGAATGTTCTAATTTCATTTTTTCACATGTAGCTGTCCAGTTTTCCCAGCACCACTTATTGAGAGGACTGTCTTTTCTTCATTGTATATTCTTGCATCTTCTGTTGTAGATTAATTGTCCATAAGTGTGTGGGTCTATTTCTGGGCTTTCTATCTGGTTCCATTGATCTATATAGAGAGAACTTATTCAACATAATAAAGGCTGTATCTGACAAACCCAAAGCTAGCATCATTCTCAACAGTGAAAGGCTGAAAGCATTTGCTGTAAGATCAGGAACAAGATGGGGATGTCCGCTGTTGCCACTATTATTCAACATAGGTTTGGAAGTCCCAGCCACAGCAATCAGAGAAGAAAAGAAATAATAGAAATCCAAATTGGAAAAGAAGATGTAAAACTGTCACTTCGTTTGAAGATGATATGATACCATAAATAGAAAATCCTAAAGATGCTACCAGAAAACTACTAGAACTCATCAATGCCTTTGGTAAAATTTCTGGATACAAAATTAATACACAGAAATCTCTTGCATTCCTATATACTAACAATGAAAGGTCAGAAAGAGAAATTAAGGAAACAATCCCATTTACCATCACATCAAAAAGAATAAAATACCTAGAAATAAACCTACCTAAGGAGGCAAAAGACCTTTACTTCAGAAGCTATAAGATACTGATGAAAGAAATCAAAATTGATGCAAATAGATGGAGAGATATACCATGTTCTTGGACTGGAAGAATCAATATTGTGAAAATGACAATACTCAAAGTAATCTATAGGTTCAGTGCAATCTCTACCAATTACCAATGCCTATTTTCACAGAACTGGAAGAAAAAAATTGTATGGAATTAATTTGTTTGGAAAGTCAAAAAACCCAAATAACCAAAGCAATCCTGAGAAAGAAAAATGAAACTGGAGGAATCAGGCTCCCTGAATTCAGGCTATACGACAAAGCTACAGTAATCAAAACGGTATGGTACTTGCTTCCATTATCTTTTAAGCAATGTCTGCAAAGGGATGATTTGTTAACAGTAAGTAAGCAATGTCTGCTAAGGATGATTTGTTAACAGTAAAATGATAAAAATATCAAGCCTCAAAGGGATGGAATTCTGAAGTGACAGAATTCTGCTGTCAAAGAGCAGAAAAAGCAACACTTCTGCTCTTTGTTTTAGCTTTGGTCCATTAATGTCTCATGAACCTATAGTCACTGGGATAAGATATTCATGTTACATTTACACCATCATCTTCTGAGGTAGTATGGCAGGTGCGTTTCATACACAAGCTTATAACTCCTTACAGGAGCCCCAGTAGGTAGGTACCTGATATGCAAAAGAGGAAACAGAAGTTGCCTTTAAATGTCCTCTCTCCTTACATCTTTTTTTAATAATAACTTGGAAATTGAATTAAAGAAAGGATTTACTGATAGGTTAAGTGAATGAGGCATGTAACTAAAAAGCACTGGAGCTAAGATTTGAACCCAGAGCTCTATGGCAGCAAAGTCTGTGCTTTTCCACTTATACTAGTGCTTCTCAAACTTTCTACAGCTAGACATGAATTCCACAAGCTATTCAAGTGACATCCGTGGTCAAATATGTTTGTGAAATACTGAATGTATTTGATTTCTTTGGAGATTCACAGTGTATACTTAGCAAATTTAGATGCTAGGGACTGATAAATAGAAAAAAAACCAAAACACCTATTTATGTAGCTTAACCTAGCATTTTAGTTTCTGTTCCCTCCCTGGTTCAAACACTTAAAACACTCACTTGTAGGATGGAGAAATGCGACTCTGCAATGCAGCAGTTAAAGTGATGAGTAAACCAGGACAACTGCTAGGCTTGAATAAAAGGCTTCCCTGTGGAGCTAGGGTCACTGTCTGGGTCAGAATGATCTGGTACAATCTAGAAGGCAGTGTTAATTATGGTCTTAGGAACAGAAAGTGTCACATAAGGAATGGAAGAAGTCCCTTAAAAGGGGGAAAGATTTATGTGGAAAGGATCCCATTTAGCTGGAAGTATAGCTACAGTATGCTAAGTAAGCAAGAAGAGGCTGCAATTAAAAATAGAATCATCAGGTTGTATTTTTATATATAGTTATAACTGGGTCCTTTCTCATTTTTCAGAATAGGACCAACAAGAGAGATTGATTCATTTTCCTAGGGTGACCAACCATCTCAGTTTGCAGGATTATCAGTCTAAAACTGGATGAGTCATGGGTAAACCTGGACAAGTGGTGAAGCTACCTTTACTGAAAAATGATTATTTGCAAAGGTAAATACTCTGGCACTGCATCCATGCAATCTGAACATATTTTAAAAGTTCATTCTCTTCATCAAGGATTCACATGGATAACTGATGATACAGTTTTGATGTAGAATGAAGTGTTCTCACACATTAGATGTTAATCATATAGTTTGAGATTCATCAGGGACCCATCAGATTTTTATTCTTAGCAAGTCAGATCAGAGGGCAGTGTAATTAATCTGATACTGGTGCC